>NC_060268.1:35250632-35581989 GCF_021613505.1 Equus quagga
ACAGTTTAGCATTTCATTTTAAATGATGAACATCTGATTATTTTGTAGTTATGGTGAAGATGTTTGAAAATATATCTAAATCATACGTCTTGAGCTACTTAGCTAACCAGATCTGCTCAAATGAGTTGGAATCGGAAAAAAGCATTTTGCAATTTAGCATGTTTTCTTAGGCAAACCTACCAAAAGGAAGAAAAGGGGTTGTGAGAAAATATTCAATTAATTTGCTATCGTTGGTTGTTTTCTTCGAAAAGAGCTTGAACAACAATGCTTCTTTTCCAAACATGAGGCTCTCATTTTTATAAAAATTTATAACGTTAGAATGGCCATTTTTTTCAATGTCAAGTAGATGCTCATTTATAGCTATCAAAATGCTTGAAAATGAAGAGTGTAAGATTTATTTTGGCTTTGGATAGCTTATTCAGTAAACATTTTTTTATTTGCTCATTTACAAGGATAAAGGGAAGAATAAAATCTAATTTATTATTTTATTGGAAGTCGGTATCAGAGTGATGCAGGACTGTGGATTTAAGAAATCTGTAAATCTCTTTAATAAAGGCCTGGGGAATTATTAGTAAGGACAAATGTAGAATGCCTGACAGTTACATTTCTAAAAGAAAAACACAATAATCTCATTAAAGAAATTACTGACAGCAGCTCACAGATGTTAATGGCCGAAGTAACAAAGGACATACAATATCAGAAAGTAGATTATCTTTTTCCTCTTTTTGAATTTTGCTATGGATCTAACTTATGGAGCATCTCAAAATAACAAGTTGCAGTTTTTCACTCAACAATTCTCTTTTTTCAGTAATACTAGGCAATGTAGGATAAAATATTTTTTTATATAATAATTATAATTTAAACACATAGAATTGTGAAATCCTTCAAAGAAAGAGGTTTATATGAAAATGATACTGAATTCTGCAACGTAAGAACTATAGGGAAGATTGCTCTGGAGCCAACCAAAATAATAGTTACATTCTGGAGTTAGATATATATATATATATCTCCACACACACATACAGTTATATATATATATTTATATGTAAAAAATTTTGCATCCTGAAGGTTATACAGGAAATTGTTTAGATATATGTAGTAAATTCATAGGCTCAAGAATTAGAATTTTCTTTCTTCTTTCTCATGCTCACTTCCTCTTGCTGTCTTTAGCAAGGAATGAGTGAATTATTCACTTAAATAAAGGTCAAAAACAGTCCAATAAACAAAGAAGAGGATTTTGCTTTAGAGGAAAAAAGGCAGTTGTAAAATACTACCCTTCTTATCTCCCTAATAATCTCGCCTACTAAGAGAGTAGGGGATTGGGTAGGTTTAGGTGTATCTAGTGCTTTTGGAGATCCTTTGTTCAACATGCCAAATTATGCTATGCAACCTGCTGTGTTACATCATACTGAATATTACCCATTTGGATCAAAATTCAGAAAGACAGTTTGTACACTTAATTCTTTAATCTTTCACCTGAGCCTCTTAAATGTTTCAGTGTCCTGAAAGCTGCAGACTTCTGTAAGATGTAGTAAATATTCAATTATGTCCATTTTGTACTTGAGCAAATGAAGGCACTTAGAGACAACTGATCGGAATAATGTTTTCAAACGTGTTAACGCAGCTAAGGAATCTTAAATCCTGGACTGAGACTCACTGGGCACACTGCCCGATAAAGATCTCAGCAGGAGGAATCTGAATCCCAGCACACTGTGGGAATTTAGGCAAGCTTCCCATTAGCACTCTTCCTGATTTTCCCTACATAAAATTCAAGATGAAACGGTTTAAATTTCACGTGTAACTTCTTTGCTGGAGAAAAATATGAGGAAACTTAGGAATGCCTTTCCTGGTTTAGGACAAGACATCTTATATCTTAATATTATAACAACTAAATATATAATATGCAGGAAAAATACTACTTCACCTCACAAGTCGAGAGATGTTTAAGATAGTGGTGAAACCATAGAGTGAATTTTGCCTATGACCCTTACTTGCCAAAGTAGAATTTTATGTAAAAGTCTATATGATTTATACTCTCAAATCTGTCATGTAACTTGGAAAAACCAGATTTTAGTTTTTCATGTCTTCACTATGTTCTAAAAAGGAGTCTTTGATTATTTCACCTTTGGGTAGTGAGTTGTTGGTACAATAAAAGAGAGGCTGAAAAGTGAAGTAAGAAGAAACACTTTCCTAAACAACCAAGCCAGGAAAAAAAAGAGAGAGAGAAATTCTTTGTATTTGAGGCATATGAACCCATTTAGATAGCTTGTACATTGCATTTGTGGGGAAAAAAACGTTTTTATATAGATCTTGTTCCTGATTTTAAAATACCCTTAATGTACCAAAGTTTCTTACAAGGAGCCAAAATGAATTTCCATAGGTACTTCCTGATACACTAAATTGGTTTAAGGGTTTGTAAGGTTATTTCGGGGGGGCTATAGGCCAGAAGAACCCTATAGGGTCTAATAAGAATCAGCCTACATGTAGCAGAAAGTACCTTATAGACATAATTAAAACAACCTTAAACCAACTGCAACCATTCTTACTCTTAGCAACTTGCAAATGAGAATATGAGGGTGGCTCACATTTTCCCCAGAATACTGTGATGAGTTAGGAGGGAGGAAAAGATGTAGGAGGACATTGATAACAGTTTGTCCACGTGTCCACAGTGTTCAGAAGAGAAGAGAGAACCTTTACGGAGCACCAACCGTGAGCCTTTATGTGTGTTTCCTCACTTAAGTTTTTAGAAAATAGACTTTGTTTTTTAGAACAGTTTTAGATTCACACAAAAAATTGAGAAATAGTACAGAGAGTTCCCATATATTCTGAACCCAATTTCTCCCATTAATTACATCTACATTAGTATGGTACATTTGTTACAATTATTGAACCAATATTGAGCCATTGTTATTAACTAAAGTCCCTCCTTTCTTCAAATTTCTTAGTTTTTATCTGATGCCCATATTCTTTTCCAGGATCCCTTCTAGGACACCACATTACACTTACTTGTCATTTTTCCTTAGGCTTCTCTTGGCTACGACAGTTTCTCAGTCATTCCTTGTTTTGGATGACCTTGACAGTTTTGAGAAATATGCAGGTCAGGTATTTTGTAGAATGCCCCTCTATTGGAATTTTCCTGATGTTTTCCTAATGATTAGACTGGAGTGCCTCATTGATTTTAACCACAGTTCTGTTGGGTTGATATTTCGTAAATGAGGAAACTGAAGTGAACAGAGTTGAAGTAAATTAGCCACAGCTCCACAGCAGCAAGAGATCTGTGTACTGCCCCTGTGTGTGTGTGTTCAGCTACACCATATTGTTTTTGCAGCTTTTATGCCCTTATGTTTGAAATATGCCATATATTTGTTTATTTATCTCTATAGCGCTTAATTTGTTTTCCCATGTGAGAGGGGTCTAATAGGCTATTTTGTCAAAGGAAAAATGAAAAAAACAGGTAAATAAAAGCACATGGGAATACAAAATCAGTTTGGATGTTTAAATAAAGAAAATAGCTGAGTTCATGATTCCTTGCATGTTAAAATAGTATTCTTCAGCAGACTCCACTAGAGTGTATTTTTAGGGTCGAGTTAAAATAGCTCAAACTATTTAGCCATTTCTTCCTCTTCTGTACCCCAATCAAAGGAAGATAAAGCTCCAGGGTAGACCTTTATAGATAAAACGCTGTTTCAGGAACCAGACTCTCCCTTAGGCATCACAATTGACTTAGAGATTTTAGGTGGTCAAAGGGACAACTTCTAGGAGGTTAAAACAAACCAACCAACCTGGGTATGTGATGGTGGGAAGGATTGCTTCATTTGGGGTACTATTTTTGCCACTTCTCCTGCCCCTGTCCTCAATTATCCAGTGACATGACTATTAATCAGAAAATGAGTTATGAATGGAGATAAAAGATGAATCAAATTTGTCCTCCAAGAGACCTCTTTTAAGTCATCACTTGTGCGTAGATAAGTGTTGGGGACATGACTTGTCCATGGAAGGACAATTGGTAGTTACATATGACAATAGAGTTGTTTGAAGGACTTAGCTTGGGAACTTTTAAAATTCACAGATATCTAGGTTCCACTCTAGGCTAATTGAATCAGAGTCTCTGGGAGTATGGCCTTGACATCAGTATTTCTGGATTGAGAACTACTGACCTATATCCATCAGAAAAAATTCTAAATTATGCAGCTTGCCAAAAAATCTCTTATCAATGCACTTTTAACTAATTGAGGACATGCCAGTTTCTATGTGTACAAAAATGAATAACACAAAAGTACCTACTGTCAAGAAGAGCATAGTCTAGTAGAAATGGGAGATGAGGGGCCGGCCCTGTGGCCAAACACAACTTCTGGGCCGGCCCAGTGGTGCAGCGGTAAGTTCATGCACTCCGCTTCGGCGGTCCAGGGTTTCACTTGTTTGGATCCTGGGCGAGGACATAGCATGCTCACTAGGTCATGTTGAGGCAGTGTCCCACATGCCACAACTAGAGGGACCCAGAACTAAAAAAATATACAACTATGTACTGGGGGGATTTGGGGAGAAAAAGCAGAAAAAAAATAAAAATAAAGAAAAAAAGAAATGGGAGACTAAGCAGTAATCAAGCTACAATGTCCTAGGGGTAATAATCAAAGCAGCTACAAGATGCCAAGGGAGTGCTCTTCAGTGAGTATCCTGCAATATGAGGGAAGCAAACAGGCAGTTTATCTTGCTGGAAAATATCGAGAAAATTACATGACCTCTTTGAGCTTGGTTTTTCATTTAAAAAGATTATATTATATTATATCTAAGGTTCATTAAATATGTATTTGTAGGAAAATTCTACCATGCGCTATTTGTTTAACAATCCCTATTGGAGCACCATCAGACACAAGGTTAAATTTTCAAGTTGGGCAAAGTTTGGTACCTATGTAATTGACCAGCTTTCCTAATAAGAAAAATATTTCATACACACAGATGCACACAAATTGGCCACTTTTTCCAATAACTATTGTTCTACAACAAACCATCCCAAAACTTAGTGGATTAAAACAATATTTAGTTTGATCACAGATCTGCCATTTGGGCAGGGATTGGTGGCAACATCTTGTCTTTGCTCCATTCATGATCAGCTGGGGACTGGAGCTGGAGGCTGGAATCATCTAAGGCTCGTTCATTTCTATGTCTGGTGGTTGATGCGAGGGCTTAAACAGCTGAGAGGCTAGAATAGCCTAGGGCTCCCTGGGCATCTTCTTCTCTCTGTGTGGTCTTTCTACCTTGTCTTCAGCACAGAGGCCCAGGGCTCAAGGTAGGTGTGTGCCGTAAGAGAGCCAGGGTAGTTATGCCACTTTTTGTAGCCAGCCTCAGGAGTCACGTAGTGTTATTTCTACCACATTCCTTTGTTAAAAGCAAGTCACTAAGGCCCACCTCCACTGAAGGAGAGAGGAATTAGACTCTACTTTTTTATGGGAGGAGTAGAAATATTTTCAGGCCACCATGATCACCAAACAGTAGAATGTTCTACTGATAACATTTAGTTTTGTACACAGGGTTTCTCTTGACCCTTTAGTTTGATATAATCAACCTTTTACAATACATGCAGAAGCCAGCTAATACATAATTAATATTAAAGGCTGTTCAAAATAATAGCTCCTTCCTTATGGAATTCCTGGAAAAGTTAAAAGCCAGTGAAGTATAGCTAACAATATTTACACAGTGTTTGTCTATATGTATTACCATGTAGCCACTAACACACTTCATATACTTTATCTCATTTAATCCTTCCAACAAGTCTGTACGGTAGGTACTTGTGTCATTCCTATGATAGGGGATCATGTAGGTCAAGGAATTTTCCCAAGTTCAAAAAGCTAGCAAAGGGAAGACCAGGGCTTTTCACCAATTAGTTCTTGTTCCAGAGATCGAGGTCTTAATAGTCATACGGACTATCCTCAACTTGGGATGCTTAGACTTCACGACTTTTCAACTTTACGGTGGTATGAAAGCAATACACATTTAGTAATAACTGCACTTGGAATTTGGAATTTTGATCTTTTCCCGGGCCAGCAACCTGCGGTAGGATACTCTCTGGTGAAGCTGGGCAGGGGCAGTGAGCCGCAGCTCCCAGTCAGCCATGTGATCACGAGGGTGAACAACTGATACACTTACAACCATTCTGTCCCCAGACAACCATGCTGTTTTTCACTTTCAATATAGCATTCACTAAACTATATGAGCTATTCAACACTTTATTGTAGACCAGGCTTTGTATTAGATGATTTTGTTCAACCGTAGGCTAATGTAAGTGTTCTGAGCATGTTTAAGGTTGGCAAGTCTAGCTATGATGTTTGGGAGGTTATGTGTATTAAATCCATTTTTGACTTATGATATTTTCAACTTATGATGAGTTTATCAGGATGTAACCTCATCGTAAGTTGAGGAAGATCTGTACTAACCTATGAGATCACAGTTGCCTAGATACTCCGGATGATGAACTTGCTCGCATTATTTATAAAACTTCTTCCTTTCAAAGGATGTGGAATCTGAAATAAACTTATCCTAATTCTTGTTTTCCCTCTCAAATTTTGTTTATATTTTTTATTGTGATCCAATACTGTTCATTTGCATATTTAGGTGTGTGGCATAAACCGAACCAAGTAAAATTTATACTCAATCTTGATTTCCCAGCTTAAAAATCATTAAAATACGGGCTGGCCCGGTGGCGTAGTGGTTAGGTTCACGCACTCCATTTCAGTGGCTTGGGCTTTGCAGGTTCGGATCCCAGGTGCAGACCTACAAACTGCTTATTAAGACATGCTGTGGCAGGCATCCCACATACAAAATAGGAGAAGATGGGCACAGATGTTAGCTCAGGCATACTCTTCCTCACCAAAAAAAAATATATATCATTGAAATATTACTAGAGCTCTTTCTAAGATACCCACTAAACTTTAGTAATCTTAGATTCCCCGTGTTTTCTGACAGTGGGAGACCAAAGCACTTTGTTATCTACTATGTGTGATCCATACTTGCCCTCTGAGTGGACAATGGGAAATCTGTAAAGAACACGTGTAACTTGATTTAAAATGAGTATGTTCCCCTTTAAATATATTCTTTTGTCTATTCTGCAGAGTGCTTTGTCAAAAACGTCTGAATCATTTCACATCTCATTTTTGCATATCCCTGTTCATCTGATGAAAGTAGATGTGATGTAAGCAATGAAGAGGGAAAAACTTTCCGGGAAATGCCCTCCCCGGTACTCCACCCCCTCCCCCCAACATATTATTAATCATGTTAGCAACAAAACGCCTTTCCATTCAGGACGGCTGCAGTCTCCATCCAGGGGAGGGCCTTGGGTGTTTCAGAGACTCCCGCTGAGAGGCAGAGGCAGCAGCAGTGCCGCATGCTCAGCTGCCTAATTAGGTCATGGGACAGCGAGGCAAGGAGGAAATAAGGTGTCAGGTGAGGTGGAGAGCAGGTAATCAGTCTGGAGCAAGGGACAAGGTGGGCAGGGAAGAGTTGTATAAAGGGGGCAACAAGATGGGGGTGGGGTGAAGCAGAATCCTAGAAATGAAAAGCATTTGAATAATCGAACACATAAGAGCCCAGGTCTTCTTTCTATCTCTCTGTATACAGCTAGATGCCTTCCTAGGCTCAAAATTTTAATTCAGAAATATATTCTGGCCCAAACTATGTCCTCGCCATGTCATTTTAGAGCTAGAAACCAATGGGTTAGCTATCTTCCTTACTTACTATGCTGTCCTGGTATCCTAGAATCAATCCATGATTATTAAAGATGAAGATGCTTAACATATTCATTCAGTAAACTATATGGGGTCCTTAAAATACTTAAGGTTCTGGGGATGTGAAGAGGATTACAATTTAGCTTTTGGCTTCTAGGTGAAACAGAGAAATGTATCAATGTTAGTACTATGTGATTAATGCTATAATAGACGCACACACAGTAACGGATGGCACAGCTGCACACTGGGGCTGTGGGACAAGGCTCTTCAGAAGTGAGCTGGGTTATGGGGGAGAGAACAAGTGTTCTCTGGAAGAAAAGGACCCCACAGTAGAGGCCTCAGTTTGTGGAATGGCATAGAGAACAGAGGGTATTGGGGTATAGGAGTAGTTTGGGGTTTCCAGAACTAAGGGTCTGCAGCATAGGAGACAGGCTGCCATAAGTGTCCCAGCTCAAAAGAGTCTTGGGTCCCTTGTCTGGAGTGTCTGGCTAGTATCAAGGTCACTAGCTCACGGGGCTTGTAATAACCCAGTGGAAACACTGCATACAGCCAGAACTTGTCTTTTCAATGCCTCCGTTTTCTCATCTGCGATCTAGGGATAATCAGTTTGATCTTCATTCCTGCTGTCAATGCCTAGTTCATGGTTTCCTTATCGCTTGTCTATGCTATTGCAATAATCTTCACAGTTGTTTCCCTGACTTCAACCTCTCCTCTTTCTTAAAGGACATTCTTGTGCCATTACTAGCTTAGAAACAAAAACAGAATAAAGAATACTAAAAAAAAATGCATTATCTCCATCTTCAAAGCTCTTCATTTCCCAAAGAGTAAGTCCAAACTTTCTGAAAAGGCAGTTAAGACTTTCCACCAATTGATACCAACCTGATTTTATTTTATATCCCAATACATTCATATTTTTGCGTTCTTGGACTGTGTGACATACTACGTTCTTTGGTTGATATGGCCCCTCTACCTGGGTTATTCTCCTCTTTGCCAACATCTCCTTATTTAGCTTTCAAGATCTTGCAAAGTGGCACTTATTATAGTCAGAAATAGTATCTCTAGCTTCTGAGCTCTTAGACATTGTGTGATTGAAACACCTTGGTCAGGACCCTCCTTCTGCTAGTGCCAGTTGTGAGATTTTAGCAAGACACTAACTTCTCTAAGCCCCAGCTTTTTGCCCATAAAAGAGGTAAAGAAGGGAAAGAATACCTACTTCACAGGGTAATTGCATGATTTAAATAAGAGAAAACATGAAAAACTTTTATAACTCTGTAAGTATACATTAACATAAGCAAGAGCATAGGTTTCTTAGAAGTAAAATGAGAAGTAAAAATAACAATTGCAAGCAGGATTTAAGTCCCCACAAGACCACATACCCAGTGCATGATTGTGGACATGTCGCCAAACCTAACTACAATGGGTATATCCATAGAACTGGGGTAACATTAATCACCTCTACCTCACAGATTTGTGAGACAGTTCAGTGAGAGGATACATGTGAAAGCAATGTGAACAGTACAACAGTTTATGATTATCAAATATTAGTTATTATTACTTTTGTCTTAAATCACCATGACCATTCCCTATGCTATTAGAATTATTTAAATGCACGTCTCATAACACAAATGAAATTGCAAGAAATTTTAGGGTAAGATGAGGTTTTAAGTATGTTTATTCTCCTACAGAATAAATAAGTGAAGCTCCTGAGATCAGTGTGTTTCTTATCAAAGCAAAACTGCTAGTGTTTGGTGGGAGAGCGGTTTGTATTCGGGCAAGGCTGCGCTCCACAATCACAGCCTGCCTTCCCTGCCTGGCCATTGTCACCTACGTGGAGTGTGGGGGAAAGACCAGCTTATCTCTTACATATATTTCAGTCTCAAACATCTGCATCATTAGGGAAAAATTCCTTTGCCCTTACTCATCCTTATCAGTACACTTCTCCCTCTGATTTTTATAATCACAATTTCCCACGTTGCTATAGTTGTAGCCCTGATCTTTGCGAAATGCTCCTCCTCCACTATCTAACCCTGCAAAGTACCAGCATTTCCTTCTACATTATAACTTACTGGAAAAATTCAATTTTCACATCTGTCTGGTGGATTTTGACTGATACTCTGCTCTCTCTATGTCGATATTACTGGGAATTCCATGCATGTAAAACTGAAGAGTGCAGAATGAAAACCAAATGTTAAGCTTTAGCTCTAGCACAAGGAGCTTCTTTTTCTATTGCACAATTGTTGTTGGAAGCTATTCCTATCACTCAACACTTTTTTATTTTTCGTAAAGCATGGACTACATGGACAATTCTTTCTTATATGGAATCACTTCTGGCTCATCCTTAATTGATTAATGTTATATATTGAATGGAGAATTGGTTTTAGTCAGTTTTTTTTCATCAAATGCTGCCTGTTTCTATCCAAGACTTACAATTAATGACAATCCTGGCATTGGAGTCTAATCTGGAATCTTATTTTTCAAGTTGAAAAATAAGAATTATGTAAGTGCCGAGAAAAAAACTGGAACGTAGTCTTTGCACAAAATTGGTGTCATTACAATCAATAACCTTGCAAAATCTGCTGATGATTTATGTTGTGAAAGTCCTAAGAAATATCAGGAGCAATAATTTTGCTCCTCATGTCCCAGCAGAGGGTGAGGTGCCTGGGAACAGACTTTACAAGTTGATAAACTTTTGGTGCCCTTTTTCTTACCAAGGAAAATCAACTACTTTCAAACACTTAAGTAAGTGATTGTTACTGTTTATCATTATGGTTACCTACAAAATACTGAACCAAGGCTCTATCCATCTGACAAAGGCCACTAAGCATGAGGTGCTGCATTCTGAACTTCCGAGTGTACGTTTGAAATGTGGGCAGAATCAGGGCAGAAGGAGTAAAGGGAGAAATGAACATTGTCTGAGCACCTACTGTGTGCTGGGCTCTGTGCAAAGGGATTCCTTCTCATTATTTCAGTTCCCTTCTGAGCAACCCCGTGAGGTAAATGGCATCATCTCCACTTTAAACATGAGGACGCTGAGACTCAGACTTCAGACTTGTCAGAATCCAAAGCTTGAGCTCTTTCTACTTCACAAAATGGACAGAACCGAGGAAGCTTGCCCGCATGAGTCTGAATCAAAGAGAGCTTCTGCTGTAAAAGAAGCTTTGTGCAGGCCTGACAATGTTTCCCGTCTTGACCACACATCCCAATACTATCTTGAGCTCTATGAAATCAAGATCTCTCCAATTAATAACATTTCAATATACAGACATAGTAGGTTAGGTAAAGAATACTAAACCAGTTTCCTGATTAAAAAAAAAAATCATTGGATTAACATTGTCATTATTCCCAAGAAAAATTGAATTCCCTTTACCACCAAATGACTGCTGGCAAATGACATTCGTAAAATGAGTATGGAATTAATGCCCATGGTAGGGAGAGAGTAGGGAGGAAATAGGAAATTCGAAGTGGGCTCTTCATTGTTGCTTCCACCTGCTGTCTTGCAGATGAAGATGCTAAGCCTAGAGGTTTGGAGCTAAGTCACTTCTCACCGCAGATTAGCTTCTTGATTGGGTTTGGGATTCAGATTCCTGTCCTTGGGGAAGAGACAATTGAAATTTGCTGGTTTGAAATATCCTACAATGTTATGTTAACAGAGAGTTCTATTTCTATAGGTAATATCCAGTTCTTTGGAATTTACGAAATATTTCCTTTTCTATCATGTTATTTGAGCTTCATAATAATCCTGAGTAGTAGTATAGGAGAAGAGGAGAACATCCACGAAATGATGTTTTAGAACTATTAAAATTTCAAGTTGAGGTCTTTGTTTCTCAATTTTTGATATTTTTTCAGCCCTTTAAAATTATGTCACGGGTTTCTTATCTATACCATAAAGATGCTAATATCTTCCCTATCTGTCTCCAGGGCTATTGAAGAAATCAAACGAAACAATTTTGTGAAAATGCTCAGGAAACTGCAAAGCTCTGTTTCCTTACAACTGTTGGGAAGTGTTTATTTCACAGAAGCTTCCTGGAGGAGGGTATGCTATAGGTCCTGTCTGCTTGAGAAGGGATATAATGTGATTGGAATAGAGACTCTGGAGTTAGGTTGTATCAGATTGTTTCTAGCTCTGCCAGTTACTAACTGTGCGGCCTTGGGCAAGTTACTTAACCTCTCTGTGTTTTAGTTTCCTCACTTGCAAATTAGAGATCATAGAATTGATGCAAGGATTAAATGTGTTAATATACATAAAACGCTTTGAATAGTCTGACACATACTGAGTTCTGTTCAAATGTTAGGTCTTCCTATTAGAAATTATTGTCTCCACTATGGTCTGACACATTGTAGAAGAACAATACATTTTTTGGCATGCGTAAAGTAATAACATAGGGCAAATGGGGCAGTATTGTAGTCAAATATTGTAGGAAAGGAACAGAAATTTTAGAAACAATTTGCCTTACCATCTAGTAAAATGATGGGTGCTCATAATGATGACTGAGTCATCCAGAAAAGTTACAAACAAGTTCAGAAGGCTGTAAACCAGATCGATAACTGTAAGATTGTCCTGCATGTTGTGGACAAAGCACTATTACGCGTATCTTTCATGTAATTATTGTGACAAGCCAGTGATATACATCATCCATCACTATACGGAGAGACAAGAAAACCTGAGACCCAGGATAGTTCGTTGGTTCACGTGCACTTGGAAATGTGTGGACATAGGAATCCAGATTTTCTGAATCAGGTGTATTTTCTACCACTCTAGACTCTAGTCAAAGCTGAGTCTTTACCTGTCAGACACAGTTCTGTGATAGAAAATCACTGAAATCATTTGTCTTTCTGTTCAGCTTGCAGTCTTCTCCTCAGCCTCCCAGCCAAGAGAAGGAGTGGTGGGAAGGGGATGCGGGGAGAGAACAAGCCTTCTCTGAGCACTTAGACAGGATCAGGCACCTCCAATGGCATCCCATTCACTCCTTTTCCCCTCAGCTTTATTGAGGTATAGTTGACCAATAAATTATGTATATTTAACTAGTACAATGTGATGATTTGATATACATATATATTGTGAAATGATTACCACAGTCAAGTTAATCAAAACATCCCTCACCTCACATGGTTAACATTTTTTGTGTGATGAGAACACTTAAGATTTACTCTCAGCAAATTTCAAGTACACAACACAATATTATTAACCATAATTAACATGCTGTATATTAGATCCTCAAAAATTATTCATCTTATGACTGAAATTTCATACCCTTTGACCAACATTTCCCCATTTCCCCAACACCCCAGCCCCTGGCAACCACCATGCTACTATCTGTTTCTATGAGTTTGGCTCTTTTAGATTCTACATACAAGTGATATATATATAGAGAGAGAGAGAGTATTTGTCTTTCTTAGTCTGTCTTATTTCACTTAGCATAATGCCTTCTAGGTTTATCCATGTTGTTTCATGTTGTTGCAAATGCCAAGATTTTCTTCTTTTTTATGGTCGAGTAATATTCTATTATATACACATAATGGAATATATATATAAATGGAATATTATATATAATGGAATATTGTATATATATGTGTGATATATATATATATCACATTTTCTTTATCCATTCATTTGTTGATGGACACTTAGGTTGTTTCCATATCTAGTATATTGTGAATAACGCTGCAATGAACATGGGATGCAGATATCTGTGTGAGATCCTGATTCCAGTTCTTTTGGATATATACCCAGAAGTAGGATTGCTGAATCATATGGTAGTTCTATTTTTAATTTTTTGAGGAAACTCCATACTGATTTCCACAGTTACCGTATCAATCTACATGCCTACCAAAAGTGCACAAGGGTTCCCTTTTCTCCACATCCTCGCCAACACTTATCTCTTGACTTTTTGATAATAGCCATTCTAACAGATGTGAGGTAATATCTCATTGTGGTTTTGATTTGCATTTCCCTGATGATTAGTGAGGTTGAGCACCTTTTCATATGCCAGTTAGCCATCTGTGTGTCTTCTTTGAGAAAATGTCTATTCAGGTCCTTTGCCAATTTTTTATATGTGATTACTTGAGTTGTTTTGCTGTTGAGTTGTAGTTCTTTAAAAATTCTGGATGTTAACCCTTTATCAGATATATGGTTTGCAAATATTTTCTCCCATTGCATAGTTTGCCTTTACATTTTTTTTTTTTGAGGAAGATTAGCCCTGAGCTAACTGCTGCCAATCCTCCTCTTTTTGCTGAGGAAGACTGGCCCTGAGCTAACATCCGTACTCATCTTCCTCTACTCTACATGTGGGATGGCTACCACAGCATGGCTTGCCAAGCGGTGCCATGTCCGCACCCGGGATCCGAACCAGCGAACCCCGGGCCGCGGAAGCGGAACGTGCACACTTAACAGCTGTGCCACCAGGCCAGGCTGCCTTTGCATTTCTTGATGGTTTCTTTTCCTATGCTTTCATCTTTTGTTTGATGTAGTCCCACTTGCTTATTTTAGCTTTTGCTGCCCGTGCTTTTGGGGTCATATCCAAAAAATCATTGCCAGACCAAATGTCACAGAGATTTTCCTGAAGTTTTATGGTTTCAGGTCTTATGTTTAAGTCTTTAATTATTTTGAGTTAATTTTTGTGTATGGTGTAAGATAGGGGGCTAATTTTATTCCTTTGCAGTAGATATGTATCCATTTATCCCAGCAGTACTAATGGAGAGAACATCCTTTCCCCATTGTGTATTCTTGGCTCCCTTGTCAAATATTAGTTGATCATATATATGTAGGTTTATTTCTGGACACCTGATTCTGTTCCATTGGTTTATGTGTCTATTTTTATGCCAGGACCATACTGTTCTGATTACTATAGCTACATAGTATAGTTTGAAATCGGGAAGTGTCATGCCTCTGGCTTTGTTCCTCCTTTTCAGGATTGCTTTGGCTGCTCCGAGTCTTCTGTGGTTCTATATAAATTTTAGGACTTTTTTTCCTATTTCTATGAAAAGTCCCTTTGGAATTTTGATAGAGGTTGCACTGAATCTTAGATAGCTTTCGGCAGTATGGACACTTTAGCAATATTAATTCTTCCAATCAACGAAAACGGAACATATTTCCATTCATTTATGTCTTTAATTTCTTTCATCAATGTCTTATAGTTTTCAGTGTACAGATCTTTCATCTCCTTGGTTAAATTTATTCTTAAAATTTTTATTGTTTTGATGCCTTTGGAAATGGGATTTTCTTAATTTCCTTTTCAGATAGTTCGCTGTTAGTGTATAGAAAGGCGATGGTTTTTTGCACGTTGATTTTGAATTCCACTACTTTACAGAATTCCTGTGTAGTTCTAAAAGTTTTTCGGTGGAGTCTTCAGGGTTTTATTCTGTACTGGAATATGGTAGATCAGGTAAATCAGCTAGAGTTGAGTGAATTAGCCAAGGTTGCACAGCTAGCCGGTGACTGAGAAGAGTCTATGCTACGATGTGACTCCAAAGCCAGGCTCTTTCCACCTTGCAGGGAGACTGCCTCGCGCAGCCTATTTCTGCAGCCAGAGCTGCCCTGAGCTCTGTGCGAAACAGCTTTGCTCTTACGGAACAGCCTTTGGAGAAACCTCCGGATGACTCAGGGATTGCTGATCTCTTGCCTTTGCCAGGATGGTGACAGACCTGACATTTTATGCCTTAGTTTAGCGTTTCTCAAAATGTGGAATGTGAGCTACAGATTTTTCTTATTAAAATTCTAATAGTTGCATATTTATTTTAATGTTTTTGAAAACACAGGATATAGAGAAATTTTGCTCTGTAAAGAATTTGAGTAAATCAATTGTTGGTTATTTTAAAGAAAAGATTATGTAAATAAAAAGACAGGTGGTGTGTGGACATGGCAAAAAATCGTGGAAGGAAATCATGAGAGGAAACCAATTATACTGAAGCACTGTTACCAAAACATTAGAAAGACCAAATTACAACATAGTAATATAAGGGCTTCTTTAAGACATTAAGCAACTAGTTCTGGAGGCAGGTCTAAAAATGATTGTAATTTTGAAGTAGTGATGAGCATAAATGCTATTTTGAGAGATCTGCAGTAACTGCCGTGTGATAGGAAAATATCTGTGCTTTCTCTTGGTGCCAGAGTCACAGGTACTGCGAATACCACTGTGCTTTATTGCCTGCATTCGTAACGGAAAGAGCAATACATTTCAGAAGTTAGTGAAATTCAGAGACAATTCCTTCCTTTTAAGTGCTCTTTGAATTAAGAAACTCTGGTCAGGCGTCCAAATGAACTGGGTTTAAATCCCACTGCAAGCATGGAACAGCTGTGTTACCTTAGCAAGTGACTCAGACTCTCCAAGCCCCTAAAGGAGGAGAATGATAATGGGAACTGATGGACTGTTTGAGCCTGTAGGGCCGAGGTTATGCGCATACAGTGCTTGGCACAGTGTAGGAAATCACTAAACATTGTAAGCTTGCTCCTAGGATTCCAGTGATACTGGGGGGTGATCGTTCACCCAGCAGGGGCTGCATTCGAGGCACAGCCCAACTATCAGAGACCTACTCAACTCCAGACTTTTCCACAAGGGGCTCAAGAGAAAGGATTCCATTTTCCTGGAGGAAATTCCTGATCGCACTAAATGGGCTTACTTTTGTTTAAACTTGCATTTTGTGACTAAGAAAAAAATGAATCCATTGAGGCGTGCATGTAGAAGAGTGGGTGAAACCAAGGATATTAAACATGCCTAGTGTTTTTAGGGTACACAGTAATGGGGAAAGATGATATATGCAGTGCCACTGTCTGAAGCAGTAAGCATTAAAAGTGATGACATTAAAAGGGGAACAGAGTTTGCCAAGGAATTTTGCAAGTAGACAAGTTATTAGAATTTTCTCTTTCTAATGTGCTCTGTGTGCTGTTGTATAGATTGGATCTACTCTGAAATAGTTTCCTATTATGGTTTAGAGAAATGCAAACTCCCACATGATCTGCTCCACTTTAATGCTTTTAAAGTGAATGAATTTAATATCAAAAATGAAAAATGTGCAGGCAGATTTTACCTAATGGGAATTTGTCCACTCTGCTTCTTGGTAAAAACCCTGCATCAGGAATGAGATTTGAGAAGAGTTGAGATAAAAGAGTTTGAAAATAGTTATTGATGAGATGCGACACTTGCTGTTAAGTAGAAACCATGAAAGATCCCTCCCAGTTCACCTGAGTGGGAAGTGAAGAGTGCACGTTGCTCTTGTAATGGGGCTGATATGCAAGTCTTTGGAGAGGGTGAAGAGAAGTCCATGGAGAGGACATTATGATATCAAGACAATGACAAAACAAATTTCAATGCAAATCTATAGAGACCATATTACAATGTCAAGGCGATGGCAAAATGTAAGTCTAGAGAGACCATTTTACAGTGTCAAGACAATGGTGAAACAATGTCGCTGAAGGATCCTTGAGACCACGTTGCTGTGTTAAATTACAATGTCAAAACACTATCATTGCAAGTCTTTAGAGATCATGTACCTCTGTTAAGATAATAGCAAAACAACGGGACTTGAAATAGCAAACCATGGAACAAAGGAATTTTATGTGAGTCCCTGTGACTATCAAGAGAAGATGGCAAAAACGTAGAGGCAAGTCAAAGGTTGTTAAAGAAACATAAACAACAACGAGGTACAAGACTGTGCAGTCTGTCCAGTTAGCATCCAACTGCATTCTTGCTTTGAAGGCAGAGAAGTCTCTCAAGAAGCGATACTATAAACTTCAGAATGAAGGTTGCAAGCAAGCTTAGCCAAAAGCTGACAAAAGTCAGGTATTGGATCCATATAAGCAGTTGACTTATGGAAATAAAATCTCACTCCTCTTCCCTAAATACCTGGTTTATTTCTTTAATTATTCAGGCATGAAATTCACAAATTCTCAGTTTCAGATTTCTGTTGTGTCTATGAGCTTCATTTCTGAAGTGGCGTCCAGTGTTCACCGTTTAAACTTAGATTCGGCTCCAACTTACTTGTATGTGTCAATTGTCATGCTGGGCAGTGTGGGTAAAATGTATTTTCCCTCTTTCGTACGAAGCTGGGAGGTGTAGGAAAGTACCCATACAAAGGTGTTGTTAATAACCAGGGGGGTGGAAAGAGGGCCGTCTAATTGCAGCCCTGCTTCCCTCTTGCTTTGTGAATTTGGGAACACCACCTGACTGACGATTGTTTAAATTTCTCTGTATGTAAAACAGGGAGAATATACATGTGATTGCTGCCACTTACCTTCTAGAAACTGGTCTCGGAATCCAAGGCTGTGCCCCCTGAATAAGTTGCTTGGCTTCTCTGGGTCTATTCAGCTGTATAATGAAGGTGTTCATTGTACTTGCACAGGTTCTTTTCTAGTTTTAGATTTGGTTTTTAGAATTAACTAAAATGTTTATGGTATGTACGAGAAATTAACTGTCAGAAGTATTGTCATAACCCATCCCACCACACACCGAAAATAGGTACCATTCTTCTTTACAGGATTTCACTGGTGTTAAGATTTTTACAAATAAATTTACTGTAGACATTTAAGTTAAAATAACAGCTATGAATACTTATGGACATGATTATATGTATTACATATATGGACGTCTCCAGTTATATATATCTAGTTAAGCCAACGGCTTAGAAACAGAGACAATGAGAATAGGGGGAAATATTATAGAACATCTCAGAATCTTGGAAGCTTTGGATGACTCCTGGAGGGGTAGGGGAGCTGGAGGAGCAGAATGTATTGGTAGGCCTCCCTGTCTCCACTTTTTAATCTGATGTGTGATAAACGTAGACTCTTTGGAGACTCAGAATGAAGAGAAAAAGATTTTATTTCAGCATTGCACCAGATACTAGTGGTAGAAGAACAGAATTGCTACGGTCAATTGAGCACTTACGATGTATGGATTTTTCTGTTCTTTGCTCAGATTTCTCAAATCCTTACAAAGTCTTTATATATTTTTTCAGAAACAAAAAATGAGGCTAAGAAAGGTTAATTCACCTGCAAAAAGCCACGTTGTTAACAAGTGACTGAGTCAGGAATGATGCCTAGATTTGTCACACTTCAAAGTCTATGGTTAACTAATGGTAATCAGTGAGAAGAGAAATTCGGATTCCATTATAATTCCTGAACTGACCATCACCAGCTAAGGATACTATTCTCTCACGGTTTTGACCTCCTCATCTGCACTTGATCATTAGTCTGCTTTCTCCTCTCTCTTCAACTTCTCGCTTAGACTGGCTTTTTGCCTTACTTATAAAAACATGCATCTCTCTAAGAAAGTCTTTCAATAGTAGCGTGTTTCCATCTAGCTATTCCTCCTAAGTGGCCAAGCTTTTTCTCACCAACCATTTATACTTAGGTCTTGTGCTTTCTAAATCTGAGGATTCATGTCTTTTATCAATTCTGAAAAATCCTCAGCCATTATTTTCTCAAATTCTACCTCTCCCACACTCTGTTTTTCCTTTTAGAATTTTTTATAGACGCATGTTGGAGTCTCACATCCTAGTTTCCATGATTCTAATCTCTCTTCATATTTTCCATCTACTTATTTCCATGTGGCATGCGGGGTAATTTCCTCAGATCTTTCTTCTAGTTCACTATTCCTCTTCTTAATTTTGTTAATTCTGTTGTTCACCTGTTGGTCTGATGTTTAAACTTTTAGTTTCAATGTCTGTATTTTTCATTTTCTATTTTTATTTTTAGAAATTACATCATTAAAAAATATCCTGGTATTTATTGATAGTAGCTTTTTTTCCTCTAATGTTTCTTCTTTTTTATGTTTATTATTTTCATCATCTACTTTTTAAAGTCTATCTGATAGTTCTATCATGATAAATTCTGGGGGTCCATAATCTTCCTGAAAAGTCAGTCTGCTCCTACTTTCTCATGATATATTGTTTCTTCTGTGCATGTGTGTGTACATTTTGGATCATAAACTGTAGCTTATCTTCAGCAGGGTAGTCCTCTGGTCCTTTGCTTCCGGGCTTGACAGTACCTCCTTCCAGAGATATCTTTTGCTTTTCGCAGTTATTCCAGGGTTATCAATGGCTGAAGGCCACTTTTTATGTTAATTCCTAATTTTGATAGTCCTTAGACCACATATGTAGTTTAGTTAAAACCAAAAACCCATATGAGGGTAGGTCCAAGGTTTAGGATTCTCAGAGGTGACTATTTTCTCACCAGAGACAAGGCT
The DNA here is from genome assembly GCF_021613505.1 of Equus quagga. Taxonomy (NCBI): domain Eukaryota; kingdom Metazoa; phylum Chordata; class Mammalia; order Perissodactyla; family Equidae; genus Equus; species Equus quagga. Next base: position 35,270,527 of record NC_060268.1, read on the forward strand.
AAGAGACACTAGTAGTTTTGTAATTTCCCTGCACTGATACAAGAGATCTTTTTATTTTCCTAATCTACCTTTTCACTACGGGTGTAGCCTTTATAGAGTCCCATGTCTTGTAGGGATCTCGGCTCCAATTCCCTATATCCAATTCCCTATATCATGTGGGCCCATGGCATCATCAACTATTCTCACGTGAAATTTAAAATCCAAACCACTTGCCAACTCACCTGGAGTTATTCTCTCTTGGTTCTCCTCCTGCCATTTTGACCTTTTCCCCCTCAATCTCTTTCACAGGCTCATTCTTCCTCAATCTGGTCTATAATTATCAGCCTTCTTCCAAAGCTTGCAATGTGCAATGTTCAGCAGATTGGATAACCTTCTGCTCACCCCAATCTGTTAAAAATAATCCATTATTTCTTATTAGGGGGAACTCTTTACCCACTCCACGCTTCAACCCCTTTCATCTGCTCTTCATGCCAAAGCCGGCATGAATTTACTAAAATAAAAATATAGTTGAACTTTCTTTAAAATCTTTTGATGGCTTCTCCTTGTCCACAACACACCACACACACACACACACACACACACACACACACACAATAAGACCCTTTTGTGGCATGTAAACCCTTAGGATCAGTCTCCTGCAGAGCACTTCAGGCTCACCTAACTCTCCTGTGCCTAGTTCTGATTTTCTAGCGATTCCGAACTGGTTGTTAGCCTTGCTCTTTTTAATTATTCTGCTCCTATACCTCGTGTTTAGTGTAACATCTGTTTCCTCTATATGTTACTATAAAATTTGTTACAAAATTTTTAATTGTTACATTTACTTTGTTTCTGTTTTTCTTCTTCATACAAAAATAAATATGATGCACTCAGAAATTTGAAAAATGAATCTATGGAAAATTAGGGTACAAGGAATTAGAGTTCATCCTACTTGGAAGCACGGATTCCAGAAACTCCCATGGTTGCAATAATAAATAGCTCTGACCTCTTTTATGCTCCTTTTGTCCTTTTCTTCGATAATCTATCCTTCCATATCTACTTGTTATGTTATTTTGGAAGTAAGGCCTGTGATTGAAAGGATTACATCAGGATTAGTACCAGTGACACGAGTTCCTCAATAATTATTGATTTGCTCGTGCATCCTACAGAATTTAACATACCTCCACAAGAAGCACATGCATTTGGAAATATGTTATTTCAAAATACTAAAAGCTATGACACTTTCCCTACTGACAATAGTGTCACTCTCAAGAGTAAAGGCATTATTTTTACTTTCTTCAAGGTGGCAAGCACCTTGCTGCCCCAATTTTGTTAGCTCCCCTCTCCTCAGTTTACTCATCTGCAAAATGGGGATAATAAAAATACCTATTTCTTGAGTTATTTGGGGAGTAAATAACACCTAAAATAATGCCTGATATTGAGTAAAACCTAAATAAAGATAGACTCACTGTAATTTTTCCCATCGTTTTTCTCTCCTCTAATCAGACAAGAAATCAGACAAGTTTTTAGAAAAAAAATAATCGATATTTTAAGTAAGAGATAATGTACTTCTCTGTTGAGGCTCCCTTTCTTAGCATGGCCAACTTTGGAAATAGGGTCTATTATTACTCTTTTATTCATTTGTATGATCTAAAGACAATGTTGTATCTCTTTCTAATTTTATGCTAATTATGAAATGAGAATCCCGTTCTTTAGTAAAGCCATTCCGTTATCAGCAATAATAGCAGGAAGGCTTTGGAAAGTAGAAGGCCTCTTAAAGACCTCAAGAAAATGCTTACTCCATTATCACATAAAGCCCCTGTGGCCACCACAATCCAGCTCATTTCCCACCCGCTCTTACCTGCTGGGAAAACTTTATATTGTAAGTTACTTCCTGTAACTTTGTATTTCTTATGTTGGGATTCAAAAGCTAAGAAAAGACATATGGGATTGTGTTCTCTCCTCTCCTTTTCCCAGTCTATGTATATCCTGCTTTAATGTCTTGGGAATATATGAAATACCAAGTATAGAAACTACTTCTATTATGGGGTTTTCCCAGCTTGTACCAAGTAATAAAGAGTCATTGGATGAACCATTGTTCTCACTACAAGACTGATGGAGTCATCTTGTAAGAACATAAATCTAACATGCATTGAAAAAATGTTAAGCACTAAATAAATGATTGATCCTATCTTCAGCGTGTCTCCTGAAACCCCAAGAAACAAAACGTCTATCAGGTAAGCGTTCTAACTTGCTGCTTTTCTCAAGAATTTTGCTTGCAAGTTCAAGATTCTTTATTTGCTTGCTACAGTGACAACTGGAACATGAAACTGAGGGGTTTTCCCTTGAAGAAGCCCAGTACTCTGCTTGAAAAGAAATTTTCTACTCCCTTGAAATATCTTCTCACTGTTCATTATAGTAGAAACCTATGAATGAACAAAGACCGAGAGATACAATTGGGAAGTTATAGATTGAATTTAGGCCATCAAATCCAAGGAAGGATTTGCTCAAAAGTGCTACATTATTGGGGCCAGCCTGTTGGTGTTGTGGTTGGGTTTGTGCACTCCACATCAGCAATCCAGGGTGCACAGGTTCGGATCCTGGGCTTGGACCTAGCACTGCTCATCAAGCCAAGCTGTGGAGGCACCCACACAAAAAAATGGAGGAAGATTGGTACAGATGTTAGCTCAGCAACAATCTTTCTCACATTCTTAACTACAGAGTAAAATAAAAGTAGTATAGAGATTTCGTACAACTCACTTTAACAGCAGCACAGATGTTTTTAGTTGGATCTTTTAGAAGGAAAATTCATTTTCCTCTACCACACTCATGTTCTCCATTTCGATGTAGGAATTATTCTATTTTGATACTTCTCTATTTTTTAACTTTATTTCGAAATAATTTTAAATTTACAAAAAAGTTGCAAAAAGAGTCTAGAGGGGCCCTGTATGCCTATTATCCAGCTTCTCCTTCTTGCCTACATAACCACAGTACAAGTATCAAACCAGGAACTTCATGTGAGCACAACACTACCAGTTAAACTAGAGACCTGATTTGAATTTCACTAATTGTGCCATTAATATCCTTTTCCAGATTCAGGATCCAATCCAGGATGTCACATTCTGTTTAGTTGTCATATCTCCTTTGTCTCCTCCAGTCTGAGACAGCTCCTCGTCTTTCCTTGCCTTTCGTGATCTTGATACTTTTGAAGAGTACTAGACAGTTGTTTTGTAAAATGTCTCTCAATTTGGATTTGTCTGCTGTTGTCTCATATACAGATTGAAGTTATATGTTTCTGGCGAGAATACCTCAGTGATGTAGTGCTCTTATCAAAGCCTCATATCAGGATACTTGATGTGGAAATTCTTGTTACTGACAATGCTAACCTTGATTGCTTGGTTAAGGTGGCATCTGCTGGGTTTCTCTATTAGAAAGTTAGGATTTTTCTGGCTGTGATTAACAAATACCTTGGAGCAGATACTTTGAGACTATGCAAATGTCCTGTTTATCCTCAAATTTTTATCTACTGATGTCAGCATCCATTGATAGGTCTTGTGTGCAATCATTATTACAGTTATGTTTGCTCAGTGGTGACTTTGCATTGCTCTCATTCCCTTCACATGTATTAATTGGAATTCTTCTTCAGGGATGAGCTATCTCTTCTCCTCATTTATTTATTTATACAATTGTTTAATTATATCAGTATAGACTCACAGACATTTATTTTATTCTATGGTTTATGATCCAGTACTATCATGATTTATTTTTTGCTCAAATTGTTCCAGCTTTGGCCATTGGGAGTTCATGTTGGCCTCTGTGTTCCTTTGACATACCTTCATCCACTTTTGAGAACTTCTTTACTTTCATCACCAAAAGCTATTCCAGTATAATCTTGTACTTTCTCTGCCCAGTGCAGGAATTGTCCACTTCTCCAAGGAGATCAAGTTCCCTTTACAGAAGAATGGTGTTTAGGAACCAAGATTTGAGCTTTTGGTGTGCTTGTTGGCCATGGATGTCAGTGCTTCTGGGACCTCTCAAGGGATAGAGCTGGGAGATATATCTATATCTATGTATTTATGTAGGTAATCTATATCTATATATTTATATAGATATGGATATAAATATCTTCTAGCCAGCATACACATCTACATTTAATTTTGTATCTTCTTGTGTCCCTATAGTAAAAACATGAGTTTATACTGGCATCTCTGATTTAAATCCAGTACCACAGGGTTCATTCTCACTTTCTCCTTTCCTTATTTGTAACTTCTTTCTCCACCTATGAGAAACCTGACTCTCACTGTCTATAAAATATTTACCTATTTGTTTATTCCTAGTATATACGTGAGGTAGTTTTAGGATTGTTAACCCATATTCCTATAAGAACCATATTTATTAAGTGGAGTACAGTGTTTGTGTACAGTTCTTTTGGTCTTTCGCCTTAGAATATCCAGACAAGGTACTGTTTTCCTCAGTTATGTAGGTTACTTCTTTTCTTCCCCATCTCTTCAGTGTGGTTATGTTGCTCATTTAAAATATAGTTATACAGTTAGGTTTATTTCCTACAGTTTGCATTCTTTTTTGGGTTCCCCCTCATCCTGGTCAATTTGAAGTAATTACCTTTTTGGAATGTGAAATAATATCATAGTTCTAAAAGTCAGAGCTATATAAAATGCAATACTTGGGGGGGGGGTGTCACTCCCTCCCTATCTCTACTCAGTCCTATTTCCCCTTTTTTCACCACTTTCCACCTACTCCCTCAAGAGAACCAGTCTCTTTAGTTTCTGGTTCATCCTTCCTGTATTTTTTTTCCCAGCAATGAGCAGATAATGTATAGTTTCTCATACCCCTTCTTTCTTACTATTTCTAATACTCGATCTATCTTTTATATAAATTCTTTTCTTATAAGATATGAAAATTCCATGAATATTTTTACTAAAGCAGTGTTATTATTATTAGTCATTTAATGGGAGCTTTGTGTCCATTATCAACATTAGATTTCATTTTCAGAGGCCATTTGTCACTCCCAAGACAGGTCACAAAAATATGGTTCTCACTAAAAACAATTAGAAATATCGGACTTCACTCAGCTTCAGAATTCATCTTCTTGAAAGGGGGCGGGCAAAACATGTGCTTTCTGACCTTGACCAGGTCTAATCTGGTCCTTAACTTCCATGTCATGCAGGCTCTCCAGTTTTACGTGGCTGTGGGAACGGATTCTCCACAAAGAAAGCAGCAGGCACACCATCAAATGACATTTCATTCTTTCTTTAATGATCCGTTTCTTTGCTCTTGGAACAAGTCTGTAAAGATTACAAGTGTGTCTCAGGGGAAAAAAAATAAAAGTATAGTAGAGCCAAAACTTGAGCAAGTTCACAAAGAATCATAAGGGGGTGGACGAGGTATTAGAATATAAATAGAAAGTACAGTATTAGCTCCAAACAAATGCTTTCAAAGCCTTTGTGTGCACTGACAGCTTCAGATATTTGATGTAAATGAATTTTTCTCTAGAAACAATGGAATCTGTAGCTTGTGGTGGCAGTGTTTCTTTTCTAAACCTTACTTTTTTATGTTTTTCTGTTCCTGAGGCAAAAGCAGAGCTAAGTTAGGTATGTATTTGCATCAGAAAGACTCCTAAGCAGCATCTATACTAGTCACTGATCATTTTTTCATTATTTCAGGTACTTACTTGTTTGCAATTTTCCTTTTTGAGCTCCCGTCCTCTTCTCCACTAAGCACAAACACAGTCACTATCACACACAGACACATAGACACACTCAAACGATGACGGCGATTGGCATTGCCATTTTCATTGAATATTAGAAGGTGAAGCCTATATCTACACTGTCTGCGTTTTACGCTTGTTGAAATCCCATCAGTTTGTGAGAGTCTACTCATCTCCATTAGTGGCACCTCCATTTATCTAGGTACTTCTGACAGGAATGTGAGAGTGATTCCTGACACTTCCTCTGTTTCACAGGACCCCCACCCAGTCGATCTATCATTAAGTCTTTCAAAATCTTATAAAATATATCTAGAACCTGTCCTCTCTTCTTTACTTGTTGCCACTATTCTGGTTCAAGCTCGCTGTCTGGCCTGCCTATCTGAGCACCCTGGCCCCTGCTGTAATTCCATCTCCGCAAGAACCAGAATGATTTCTTGAAATTTAAATGTCATGCCATTCCCTTAATTAAATGGCCCCGCCCATCCCCTCGCTGCCCATGGCTTTCTACTGTACTTAGGATAGACTCCAAAATTCTTTACAAGACCTACAAGAAGTTGTATGATGGGCCCACAGCTTACCCCTCGAGTTTCTCTCACTCTACTTGTCTTCTGGATTTCTGGGTTACAGCCACACTGCCCTTCTTGTCAATTCCTAGACAAATAACCAAGGTTTTTTATATCTGGGCACCTGGAAAGTTCTTGCCTCTTTCCTTTTACCTAATTCCTATTAATCCTTCAGGATACTTCCTTATAGCCTCTTCCTAAATCCTAGTCTGAATCTCAATACCCTGTTATTCTTCTCTCTTACTACCCTATATCTTCTTTCAGAATAACCAAGACAATTTCAAATTATTTATCTGCCTCCTTAGATTTGTGTCTTCCTATTCACTGTATATTCCAGACCTGGCACAGTTCCCAGCATATGGTAAATGCTCAATAAATATTTGCTGAATAAATTAATATTATGGTAATTGTATGCATGATCTCAGACCATTAACTGCATTATTCAGGAAAACCATAAAAACTGGTGAATTATATATCATTTTCTCCTAAAGCGTTTTGCATATATTTTGGTTTTCAAATGAATGACTACCACCCTGCCCTCATTACCATTGCCACGAAACACCCGCTATTGGAACTGGCCCACCTATTGCCTCTTGTTGCTTGATATCTTGTGAGCATGCAGTGGCAGAGTGCCCCTTGGTAGAGTGATTTGAAGGATGTCTGGAAGCATAGCCAGAGTTTCATTTCTACCAACCTTGTATTTCATGAGGTTCTCACTGTTTCAGCTCGTGGCATTAAAAACTCCCCACAGCAAAACTGTTATTTAGGAAAAATAACATCAGCCACTGTTGGCCATTATTGTCATATCTCAAGACAGGCTGGTGAACCAGTCAGAGACCTGATGTTCAACGGAAGGAGACATAATACGGGTACATTTCGATTGGGTTTAAGAAGAAATACAAATGCTAAGAAACATTATGATATTCTCTTGAGGTGGGTGTATTGAGGTATTTGGGCAGAGACCCCTTGGGGTGGGTTGCTAGGTGCCTATCAGGAAGCTGGATCACACAAGGGATGCTGAAAACAGTGGAGGTGGACCTCTGTGGGGACAAGAGTTTAGAAGACACATTAACAAATTATACTACTCTCTTTAGATTGGCGTTGCCTGGCAAACTTCATCCTCACACTGAATGGTAAGCATTTTCTTTTTCTTGAGGAAAATAGGCAGGCTAGATCATAAGATCTAAAGGCAGTGAACATGCAATTAAGTTTCCCCAGGCTGCCTGTGCTGGATGATGAGCTCAGCCTTTCCAGCTCTCTACTTCAACACTTCCCTAGACATTGGTGCTTCCACAGAGGCCCCCATATGCTGGATTCCCCACCTGAGATGACTCACTTGACCTTGGCAGGAACCTAAGTTTCTGACCCCAGCCTGCTTCTCTGACTCTAACTTCTCCTGACCCAATATTTTCTGTGAGGGCTTGCTTTTAGCATTCCTCTTCCAGGATTCTATGTTGACTTCTCAGAGTTTCTCAGTATAATGAGTCCAATCCCCTTCCTATCACCTTGCCTTTACAGAGTTTATAAAGCACTTTCAAGAATATTTTCTCATCTGATCAGCATAGCAATCTTGTAAAACAGGAATACATTTTATAGATGAGGAAACCGGGTCCCTTTCCAGATCAGGTTGACCTGCTCTTTTCTGTTTGCCTGTACTTACTTATTGCTGATAGAGTATTAACTGATTCTGATAAGGCAGGTAATGGCCCCCTGGGCCAGCTGCCAATTTAAAATGATGTAAATGGAAAATAACTAAAATAAGAATGGAATGTTCTAGAACATCCCCAAACCACAGAAAACTGGCCTATGTTGAGATGGATTTAACATGGTATCATGATTATAGAATAAAGGATGGAGGACAGTGAGCACTCAAGAGATACTGAGGGATTCTTCTCTAGAGTGCTCAAGATTAGGGATGTGGCATTCTGGTCAGAGTCTGGATTCAGTGAATCATCATTCAAAGCTGAAATTAGCTTCTGTTATTTTCCAGGGTTTTAAACTCAGTCCAGCAAGTGACTCTAGGCTGTTATGGCAAACATTACAAACTTGCCACTCTTCCCTCATTGGGCTGAGGGCATGAAGCATGTGTGAAGGCTGCCAACATTCCTCTATCGGCTGGTTTCATCATAAACCGGACTGGAGCAGTGACACAGAAAAAGGCCGGTTGTACAGGCCCAGAGCAAAAATGGTACACTTGGAAAACTAAATGGGTATTTTCTTGGTGATTTCATCTTTGAATATAATTTAGTTCTTCATAGTCTTTTAGGCAAACATAGCATTTTCTAAAATCTCCCCCAAATTGCCATATTCACCAGCCTTCTTCTCAAACTAAATTGTATATATAGCACATATGTACAAATTATTTCACATAATGAAAATCCATACATAATTCCTTTTTCTAGCAAAGATTCTCCATGTGGTCTTTTTCTTTTGAGAATCCTCATTTCTATATATGCAATATCTTCCTTTTAGTATTTACTTGCAATTGGGGGGGTTGATTTTTTTTTAGAAAATGTGATGATGGGCTTTCACTGTATTTACACATCCTTGGCATCTGAAAAGCACTTAATATCTTTCAGGTTGTAATATATTTATATTGTTCTTGGCCTTGCCGTAAACTTACTGGTTTGAGGTACAGAGGTCAAATTCATCTGAGTTCCTTTGCTATGAAATGGGATAAAGATTCAGCAAAATTTGGTGCTCAGGAGCATAGTGAGTCAGCAGCAGAGAAAAGAAGAGAATTCATTTATTTAGGGCCTGCCATATGCTAGATAGAAGGGCTTTCTTACATTATCTTATTTAGTCCTTACCACAATCCTGTGAAATAGGTGTTATTATTCCTGCTTAACAGACAAGGGAACTGAGGCTCAAAGGGATTAAATGATTTGCCCAAGATCACACGGTTAAGTGGCAGAGCTGAATTATAATCTAAATCTATCTGTTTGAGAGCCCGTGTTTCTCCCACTGTGCACGAGGCCCCTCAGATCTGAACCAACATTCTACCAAGATCAAGTATTTTCTTCAATCTGTCCTTTGCAATACACAGTCCTTTAAGGCAACTCTCACAAATGGTGTTCAATAGAAACCATGCTGCTGTCTGTTCCCTGGTGGCGTGTGCTGTTGAACTTCAAATCAGGGTTTCCAAGTTACGAACTCCTTGCTTTTTTCTAGATTAACTCTAGAAGTTATGTAAAGGGGGGCAACGGGGGCTGTGATTCGCTAAGTCATGCATATCAAATCAGGGGGGAGTACTTTGATTTGTAACAGATGCACCGTGTGATCCCTTGGAAGTGCTCAGCTTTAGACTCTAGAGCTAACTGTGATCTCTCTAGGAGGTCCAGGGGGCAGTGGCTTTCTGTTCCTTAACCCTCTCCTCGTGATTATCTCTAAAGAGCCAGCAGCCCCAGAGGGGAATTTTGGGTTCCTGAGCAATGCAATTTGGGTAGAACAGTGAACCAGAAGTTTGTTTTCTTCACTTAGAGTTGGACAGATTTTGAATCTGCGGTAGTCGTATTTTCCAAAAACGGTCACAACAGTATCTCTCATTCCACGTAATTCTTCTTATCATGTGATTTTAACATTCCTCCCACTGAGAAGTGAGGTCCATATTCCCTCCCTTGAATCTGGGCTGACTTGTGACTATGGCAGAAAGGATGATCAGTGACTTCCAAGCCTAGGTCATAAAAAGTGATACAGCTTGGGCCTGGTTCTTGTGGAATGCTCACTCTTAGAAGCCAGCCCTCGTGCTGCAAGGAAGTCCAAGCAACTCTTGGAGAGGCCCACAGGAGAGATCCATGTGGAGAAGAACTAAGACCCTCACTTTCTCAGCTCTGGCTGAGCTCCTAGCTCACAATCAAGGTCACCTTGCCGGTCAGGAGAGTGAGTCATCTTGGAAGCAGATCCTAAAAGCCTCATTAGAGCCACCTCCGCTGACCTGTGTGGAGAAATACAAGACTTCCCATAGCCCCCTGGTCAACTTGCAGATGTGTGAGAAATAAAGGATTGTTTGTATTTTAAGCCATGAGATTTTGGGTTGGTTTGCAACTGGAACAGAAAGTAAGGCACAGGCATCAAAAATGGTGGAAAATCATGAAAAAGTAGCTTAAGTACACAAGCAGCTTAGAAAGGTAAAGGTGTACTCAGGTATTATGAATCCCTATAATTTTTAGTTAGTTCCTTGCTTTTAAAGATTAAATTTATGAAAATGTACATTTACTATAAAATGTCAAGTGAGCATGTCTAGTCAGAGAGTTTATTTTTGCTCATTCCTTTGAAAAATGCAACATGTACTGCATTAGGCCATAGACCCTACAGAGAGAGAATTCTGGGAAGACAGAAGAAGGAAAAGCTGATAATGCAGCATGAGATTTACATTAAACACAGCAGTAACGATAATATCATTTTGGGATTACATAATAATGTCTTTTTAAAAACTCAAAGGTGTTAAACAAGCTTTTTAGTACAGCAACATTATGGACAAGGCCAGAACAATTCTCTTTCTCTCTCTCTTTTTCTCCCTCTGTCTCCCTCAGTCCCTCCCCCCCAGCCCTGCCCCGCAGCAACAAGCTGAACACAGGAAATGTTATGACTTGTTTTTATTGAAGTAACAGACCAATCTTAGGTTAGTCTGCACTTATGCCCGTAAAGATTAGGAATGAGTGACATCATTGCTTTTCGTTTTTTATTAAACCATCGGTACCCTGTGGTAACTTTTCACAATTAGGCAGTTATTTCTCCAAAACATTGTTCTATTTTTGCCCATTCCTTTTTGCTTTCTCTCAACCAGGTCTTTCCACTTCTATTTCTTCATTCTTCTTCTTGGTTTCCCAGACTCTAGCTAATTTTTACTCTAAAATATTACAGCTAAAATAACTCCCAAGTCATTCCAACTATTATGTTGATATTATTCATTGCCCTCCTGTGAATTATCCTCACCATTTCCCACATTTATTTTAATAATAATAAACATTTATTGAAGGCTTACCATGTCCCAGGTAGCTTGAGTTTGTCTTCAAGGTTCTCATTTATTTCTGCTTCTGTTTTTATCATCTAAACTTCAATTCCTTGTTTGGTAACTTAAGTTCCACCCAATCTTCTCCTCATGTCACCCAATGGTGTTTCTTTTCATCTCACCCCCAAGTTTACTAAAAATTCTTTTTTTAATCAAGCCATAGTTTGCTGGAGCTTGGAATTCTCCCAGACAGCCAGCTCAGATTTACTATTCCCTTTTCTTCAACCGACTAGCACAGCTCTTTTTGTTTGCTTCTCTCCTACTTACTCTGGCAATTACCAGAGTCACGCAGTAATTTATCTTGTTTGTCCTGTCTCTCCAAGAAAGAATTTAAATTACATATTTCTTCAAGGCAGGTACTGTGTCTATTGTTTTAAATTCTTCTCATTTGTTCTATAATGTGGTCAGTGACAAAAACTTAACAAAATGGAAAAACAAATGTCTTTATGATTAATCTGTCAAATTTGCAAATCAGTGCTACTCTGTATAGACGAAAATAGATTATGGTTATTAGAAATGGGTGTGATCAAAATGTATTCATTTTAATACATCTTATTTCTTATTAACATATTTAAGTGTGATTGCTCTGAACTCGTCCATTTTATAAGTCTATGTAGAAGAAGGGAGTTTATCATAACAGAATATTTTAAAAGGTAGATCAGTAGCAGATATGGTACTTAATTCTTCAAAGTTTAAATTCTCGAATAGTTCCCACTCTCTTTATATTTTTTCATCAATAAAATAAAGTACTCAGATTCACATGAATGAATTATCTGTTTCGGAAATTAATAGTAATAAGATAATGCAGAACTGTGAGCTCATGGAGTTTATACGCTGGTTATTTTTCATCACTTATAGGTGCGGCTCACATAATTATCTTTCCTCACTTTTCACATTATGTTTCTCATACATTAGTGGGCTTCCCAACAATCTTCCTGTTTTTTTCTCATTATGTATTGTTGCTTCTCAGTGTTGTTGAAAATGGTGTTGAAAAGAGGACAAGCACCGTCAGTTGGTGATGTTAATTGCTACCCATAGCCTGAGAAATGAGGCAGAGATGGATGTTCAGCATATGCTTAATGCTGGACCCCTCCCTGCTTCATCAAAATGGGTTACAGCATTCTTGTTAATGGTCTACTCCCAAACTTGGAAACTCATCTGAGTCAAAACACATCTACTGCTTGTTGTCTAGTGAAAGGGGCACTCCGAAAGCAGAACCAAAAGTATGGCATTTTGAACTACTTGCATTTTTGAATTTCTTGATTAACTGAGACTAAAGTGATTTCTTTTGATAGGCACAAAGTGAAGCTTAGATTTCATGGCAGCCTTCCTTGGGATGGGCCCCTCTGCTGTGAGGGTAGCGAACTGTGTGAACCCCAGGGCAGGGCTTTTGTCGGATGGCCTTCCATTGTGCCTAGAGTAGAATTGCATGAGCTCATTTGAAGGTCAAGGCAAGAGATTCCAAGTCAGTGTCATCTGCCTTGGACCAGGCAGTGCAATACTGGATATGATCCCCAGGGGAAGGCTGGGCGTAATAAAGTCTGATTGACCATTTTTCCTTATGTCGCATCAAAATCCACATAGTCAAACCAGTTCTAACGGGCAGATGAACATCAACATTTAGAAATGCACTGTCCCATATACTAGTTACTAGTCAGATGTGGCTACTGAGTACTTGAAATATGGCTAGTACTTGAGATGTGCGGTAAGCAATGACTTAGTTCACAGAAAAGAATGTGACGATATTTTTTAATAATGAATGCATGTTGGAATGATAATATTTCAGGTATACTGGGTTAAATAAAATGTATTAAAATTAAAAATTCACCTGTTTCTTTTTTGCACTTTTTAAAATGTAGTCACTAGAAAGTTTAGGATCATATATGTACCACACATTTTATTTTATTGAGCAGTGCTGGTTTAGAGATTTCTAGTAAGGCAGACTTGAACTGAGTCTTAGCACTGATCCATTGAAGTCATTTAATTTCTTTAAGTCTCAGATTCCTTCTTGTATAATAATAGTACTCATCATAGTGTTTTTATGGGGATTAATTGAGATAATGTTGGTAAGGCAATTAGCAAATTTCCTGGTACAAAATAAACACTTAATAAACATTTAAATAAAAGTCTAAGACTAATCTTCTAGAGATCTGGATTCTCCTTTGGTTACTAATCATTCGTGTGTCATTGAAGGAGTCACTTATTTTCGCTGGTTCTCAGTTTACTCGTGTATAATTTTATGGTTTTTTGTAAAAATATGTTAAATTACTTCATTCAAAAATTTGGTGTATCACAGTTCTAAGAGCTAAGTTCATTAGTGTGTTAGTAAGGTGTGTGTTACTTAAGAGAAGACAGCTTACAATGATGAATAAGATGCTGTAGTAGAAACCCAGTTTTGTCTGCTCAGTCTGCTCTGCTTCCTTCCTGGAGACTTCCTTCTCTGCCACCCCCCTAGTTACCATTGAAGCAGCCATGTTAATATGACGTGTCTGTCCCCTGGTCAAGATTGATTGGTAGACGAGTGGGCACTTGTCCAGGAGCAGCCAGGTTTTGCTGGGAATTGTATTTGAGATTATGAGATTCCAAATTGATCTGGTGTATTCTTGAGTGGAGGTGATATCAACTGGAAAATGATCAGCAGTGTCCATTTCCAATTCCGGGGACTGGGAAAGAGAAACATCTGATCTGCAGCAACAGCAAAGAATGAAGTAGATGCACAGAGAGAAGCACGAACAAGAGAAAAAGAGACAGGCTCCCCTGGTTCCTTGAAATGCTCCAGTGCTGCATTTAGTCCATTCCTGAGAATGGACTGCATTCTTGCCCTGTATTGTGGGAGCTATCCCCAGATTCTTAAAATAGAACAAAACAAAACTCTCTTTGCTGATGTTAGTTCAAATAGGTTTCCTTTATTTGCAACCTAAGAAGTTTCAACTAATTTGGGCATGATCCTTATTTCTAAGCTTATGGTCTAGTGGTGAAGCAGGCTCACGAACCAGTCATTGAACACAGTGTAAGATGTTTTAAGAGACCACAGAGAGGAGAACAAGGGACTGCCTGATGGAGCCGAGGAAGGATTCACGCAAAAGTAACGTCTGAGGTGAGTCTTATGAGAATGAAGGGAGCTTTTCCAAGTGGAGAAGGAAGAGTGGATATTTCTAGGCAGAGGGAATACAAGAACAAAGTATGAAAGTGTCACATCGAGGAAATGGCAAGTGGATTAGTTACTGGATAGAAGCATCTATTGGGATCTTTTAGGGTCTAAATTTACTTTAAACGCTAAACGTTCTTCAGGAATGTATAGGACAGAAACGTAGGGGGACAAACAATGACCTTGGAGTAAGGAGACTTGGATTTTGTCCCACCCCTGACACAGATGACCTGTGTCACCTTGGGTAATTTGCATCACTTCTTTTGAAATTTGTCTCCTCATTTGGAAAAAGGGGAGATAGATTACATTATCTCTATGGTTCCTCTCAGCTCAAAATTCTGTGATTCTGTAACTTAAATCAAATACAAAAACTTTGGCACTACTGACAAAGTATTTCTACTAAGTTTGACTAGGGCAGTGATTTAATTCAGATATGTTTCCTTTTCTGTCAAAATGGTGTGATACGATATATGTTATATCAAAGAAGTCTTGGCCCAAAGACTTTTTCATAAACTAGAGAATTATGAAAGTGAATTTCAATAACTAGCATCATCTCTGAGCCTGACCTAATTATAGTCTTTCAATGCTTTATTTTCTTCACCTGTGCAATGGGCCCAAAGATATTTCTCATATATCTGGATATTGCAAAGATAATGAACGGATGAGTTCATTGGAGGAAAAAGATCATTCCTATTTCAATATGAAAACCAGAAATTATTTCCCATGAGGATGTCTCTAATAACACTTTTATAAAAACTGTAGTTATTTAAAAATACCATAGAAGGTGGGAATAGGAATGGCAGATTTGCAAACATTCACATGCTTCCAAGTACAGTGTAGTTTTTCATGTGCATCTTTTATATTCCCTCCCGCCTATCTATGGATATCAGAAAAAAGAATTCTTATTCTTTTCACTATGCACCTTTGATGATTTTTTGGCAACTTGGCCTTTGAGGTTTTCTCTGTTTATATCCAAGGATAAATACTCCATGTGTCACACAATGTTGTTTACTGGACATATGTGTTACCAGGCATGGTTGTATTTGCTAAGTGGAATGGGTTTCTAGCCAAGTAAATGGGGCTTATAGGCACAGGCGAGGATGAATGATAAGTAAAATAATCACAATCACAACTCTGAGTAGGAAGATGAGCAGAAATGGGAAGCAGCACATTTACTGGGTCTAGGACGTATCTATCTTTGTGTTCACTGTGTTTTTATGAGACCTCTTTACAATATATAGACACTGAAGTTTTGGTTTCACTATTGGTAAAGTCCTATTTTTCTAAATGATCATAACCAAGGAATCAACTCGCATACTATGGTTTATAGTGAAATTGCCTGGTACTCAAAATCTCACTCTTACCAGTAATGTCCCTTTCTAAAGCGATTTGTCCACATAAATTGCTTGGTCCTCAGATAACTGAAACATTAAGTGTACCACAATGTCCTATCTCTACCACACCAGGTAATTAAGCTGCAACTGTGAAAACTTTATAGTCTATCATGCTTTAAAAATTTTCAAAGTATATTTGTATATTATCACTTGTAATTTATTATTTTTATCAGGGCTAATTTTATCAAACTAATCTGCTGGTTACTACTAGTAGTAGAGATGATCTGTAGGTATGAATAACTTAAATAATATGGACAAAAACTAATATAATAGATCTGGAAGAAAGCATTTGAGGATTTAAGAGATTAGTTTAAGAGATTAAATTTAGACTAAATAAACATAAATAGGACAAACCAGTAGAAGGTAAACTTCATAAATGTGGTTTCTACCAGAGTCATCAAAGTTTGGAAAGGTAAAAATTTTTTTAAAAAGTTTAGATAAACAATGGCTAATATTCATAGAAGGGAACAATTCTAAAAATGTTGGAAGCTAAATACAAGACCTGATCTAAGAGAACAACTTTTAGACTTACATTTATGTTATGATTTAATTGGTGGATAACAATTAAATACTCTATATCTACCTGTGATTGGTTGGAACAAACAGCACTTAGAAAATCTGTATGAAATTTTTTTTTATATGGTTTTACTTGGTTTTAGTTTTCTGATGGTGGACTAATGTTGCAAATTTGGACAGGATTCTGGGATGGTAAAAGAGACAACCCCATGATTGGGAAAGAATGAAATCCATCATGGGTCAGACACTACAGCACATATTTTCATATACATTAGTTCATTAAGCTCAGGTGGTTTAAGTTGCCAAACTTTTGCTCAGTCAGGATGTGATGAGATCATAATTCTGAATCCAAATCCAGCTGCCTTTCCTTATATTTTGGAGGGGAAGACAATTCATATTCAAGGACCTCTGTGAATCCAGTATTCATGATGATTCTACCCAATCATGGTGAATTTTTAAAAGTCTTCCTTTAAATGTTGGGGATATATAAGTATATAAATTCCTATAACCCTGTTGCTCCATTGCCCACTGTTCCTAATTCTCCACCCAACTCTAGCAGAGTTCTCAAAGACTGGGATAGGAGCCAAATCTATGGTCATTGGCCATTTCATGCACACAATGGCATGCAGACAAAACAAAGTATAGACAACAGAACTAGGACAGTGAGTAAGCTCAGTGTAAGGAGGAACTTCTAAAAAACTCCAAGAACCTTCAACAATGTGTTGCTATCCCTGCTGAAAAAGAAATTGAGTGATCAGCTCTCAGGAAAACAACAGAAGGGATTCTTGTATTGGTAGAAGTTTGGCTTAATGGCATCTTAAACACTTACCAACTCATTGAACTAGAGAAAGAGATTAATTGCTATAAGAGATTATAAAAGCATAATACTTTCAAATTTTGAGCTTCCTTCTCCACCATTGTCCTCACTGGTCACCCTGTTGCCCACCCAAAGTCATAAGGGAGGCAACTGCTGAGCGGCATGACATTTAAGACGGGAGAGCTCTGCAGATCACAGGTCACTGCTGGTTCTCCCTTGTATCACAAACAATGTCTAAGTCCAACATACTTTAGTCACAATAATTATGATGCCTCAGGCATTGAGATAAATGCTGGGTCAAATAAAAATGAGCCTCTGGGGTTCATGATCTGGAGAGTAAGACGGACAAGAATAACCAATGGGAAAGTAGCATGTTTCTATAGGGCTAAAATTGGGAAAGGCACTAAAATCTCAATTCTCAGACTATCTCTACAAAACTGCTCAACTCCAGGATTGTCAGTAGTGCTGGGCCTCGGTTCTTTTCTCTAGGGAACGGGCATGGTGATGATGACTCCCTCTGCAGAATTATTGTGTTGTATAAATATAACTATATTATTCAATATAACAATCACTTTCTGTAGTCTTCATCAAAAGGAAAGGATTTGGTTTTGGGTAAAAATGGAAGAGAAAGAAACCTATTAAATATAGTTTTATCAATCACTGTTCAAATAGTTCCTGAATAATTCTGCATTATCCAATCTAAAATTTAAGTCCTTATCAATAATTCTAGAACTGTAAGTACATTCATTAAACCTGCTTTTTACACAGATAATGAAACTGAGAATCAAGAGAAATCAAGAGAAACTGAAAAGTCAAGAGAATTGCTAAAGGCCACTCAGCTAATAAGTGGTCAAGCTAGGCTTGGTCAGATTCAGAGCTCCTGACGCCTGCCCCTGGGGTCATATGACTAGTTCCCTGTGTCAAGGTCCTGGGGTTGGCTTGCTTTGCCAGACGCTAAGTAAAAATTGAGTATGGTGTCGAATGCTTACCTTGGTATTTTTGTGTCTTCTTGGCTTCTTTTTAAAATTCATCTTTCGTCATATAACGTATTGACAGCTGAGTGAAGTGTGATGAATCTAGAAAATAGTCATTAAGTACTTCTGTATTTAAGCACATCTCTATAGAATTTTGTTAGTGAAAGTATAATCATCTATCTCGTAGGGCTTATTAGCAAAATTAAAAAAAAAGATTAATTTAATCCTATATTATGTATACAATTCTTTTTGGGGTTATTCAGGTTTATCCCCTTCAATATCAATATATTCATATAGATTATCATGTATTCATAAATTGGATTTCTTAGGAACATATGAGCTCAGATGGAAAATTTTCTATATATGCCAAAAAAGAAAAAACTTTTCTTGGTCTTTTTAGGTTGAAATCAATAAAGGAGTAATTTGAAATCTAAATCATGACATCTCTAGATAACATAATGAATAAATATACATACAATATGTCCTACCTTCATCCCTCATTTTGATTGGTCTGCTCTCGATTGTGCCTGAATGAGTTTGCTGTTCCCATAAGTCTAAGTGGAAAATTTCTTATTCTGGCTCCATGTTCCTTGAGCAGCTGTGGTAAATCTTTCTCCTGATGCAGAAAACACACATAAGAGGACATTAATGTCAGTGACATACGCCTAATAAGCAAAAGGTTAGCTGAAATTCCAGCTCTCTTTTCTCACATTCAAGAAAGCGTATCTCATGAAAATTGTATTTTTAAAGTAACAAAAAAATTATCTTTTTATACGTCTATCCATCCACCATCTATTTATCTATTTTTCTATCTAGCTATCATCTATGTCATCTATCTATCTATGTATCTATTTACTGTTTTCAAGCATCAGCGTATCAGCTATTCTCAGTAACTCACTTCGTAAGTGATCAGCTATATCAAGGTATTAAGATAACATTGGTTGGGATCACTCCAGTCTCTGAGAGAGGGAGTGCAGATCTGCAGAAAATGCAATGGATCACCACTGAGGTGACCATGTCACCTTCTGATGGCTGACTCTTCCAGAAACGTTTGCATTATCAAACATTGCCTGGACTTAAAGTTACAGAACATGTGAAGACATTGGACAAACTATCATTTTTTTTGTCTGTGTGTATTTGAAAATTTGTATGTGTAGATCAATGCTCAAAACTTTTTAGGATCATGTTTCTATTGACTAATCTGAATAGTGTGGGGCGGGGGTTGTAATGACAAATATCTTCACTACATTTTATTTTCTTGTTGATTCAAAGACTCTTGAGCCCCTGGGAACACTGCAGATCTCACTACGGCACACTTGTGTATGAGTAGTGGGACTTCCTTTGCTATCAGGTAGACGGAGTGCGGGTTCCAACTTAGCCACCTCCCAGGAGTGTAACCCTGGCCAAGTCACTTTTCCTCTCGGTATCCACTTCCTCATCTGGAAAATGTTCCTCATCAGGAAGAGTGTTTTAAGGGCTGAATGAGATAATGTGCATGAAGTGCTTCCCAAATTCCTGGCACACAGTATTAATTTAATAATAATAACAATAATAATAATGATTATTATATAATTCTATTAACTCACACTAGGAAGGCAGCCAAACAATGATTTTAGATTTGGCCCTGTTTTCTTCTCCACAAAAGGCGAGAAGTTCAAAGTACAAGTTACCACAGGCAGATGCCCTTGCCTCCTGCCTGACTAAAGAGATGGCCATGTGAATTACAGAAGAAATTCCAAAGGATATTCTTCCGAAAACAAACTAACTTCTGTGGGTCATACCTGGGGAAGTCATGGACACACAAATTTCCCCTTTCTCTAGTACTGCTTTGCTATATTGATTGGTTTGACTAGTTTAACCTTTTTGAGTCTGTTGCTCTTTCATAAATGTTGTTAGTGTTTGGTGTACTAGATGTTAAATGGATAGTACAGTATATTGATTCTGAATCTAATTTTGGTTTCCAGGGTATTAAGAATAACTGAACTTGGCATTTAGAGCATTCCAATACTGCATGGGAATTATCTAAAATATTTTTGCCTGAAAAAAAAAGACATTATAAGTACATTTAAAGAAATCCTAGCAAAAATTAAGTCTACGCAATTTTTTTTGTTATTGAAGATATCATTAGGCAGCATGGAAGAACGAAATTTATTCCGATAATCATTACAATGATGAAAAAATTCCTTGCTTCAATAATTGATTTATGCTTCATTTAAATGTACAGAGTAGTTCCAATATAATTTCTTATTAACTCTAATGAAGAATTTTAAAGTAGCATGACTCTGAAATAAAGATGAAAATTCTCCATACAACTTATTGCATTTAAATGGATTTAATATTTAATATTTAAAAAATCATTTGAGGTAAATAGCTATCATGAATCACTGCAAATATACTAAGATGTAATTAAACGCTTTTTCTTTTTAAATGCATCTACTTGTTCATAATAAATTATTTTTGTGCTCTTTCTTCTTTTAAGCTGTGCTATTACTTTTGAAATTATTTTTAATCATGAAATAACATCAACTCTAAACTTCAGCAAATTTCTTAAAATATCTTCCCTTGGGCAGATTCAAAATAACTGAATTATTGTTTAACATTTGCTTTTATGTAGCAGTTGTTTAAACATGTGAGTAAACACTCAGATTTCTATGATACAGGGAAAAAAGATAAAACTGGGGGGAGAGGGAAAATCCTATGCTTATAAAGCTTTCACTAGCTAGGGTTGAGCACACAGAGAAACTACTCTGTGACCTTATTCTGCACTTGAAATTTTCTGGTGTGACAATATGTGTTGTAAACTGGGAGGAGAAGCAAGGTTAATACAATTCCTACCGGATAGATCCAGACATCAGGCACCAAGGAGATCCGTAGTCAGAGCAGCTGCCGGGGGATCTGGGAGTTCCCTGGTCTGTCCCGTAGCCCTGTGAAATTAGGAGGTCATCTAGAGTCACTTTAGCTTGGTGGCTGGGCAGTGTAGGCTGTTAGCAGATTCTCTTTGTCCCTTAAGAATGTGACCAATATCACACACATACATGATCAACTGATAAGAAAAAATTGGAGTCCTGGATAATCTGTCATCTGCACCCCATAGAGAATAAATGTATTTTGAAAACACTACGAGATGTCAGGAGAGTCATGCGTCTGCCTGAGTTCAGGCAGTTCCTGATCACTTAGGACTTGGCTCTGTGAACTTAGTACGTAGCCAGGAAAGTGTCTTGAAAAAGGAGCTACAAGACTTAGTTTAAGTTCACTTACTCACTCAACAGTGACTTTTAAGACTTCAGTTTTCTCATCTGTTATATAAGGACCATGCTCATTTTCTGACAGATTCTTGTGGTTCATCAAATGGCTATTAAGTTAGTGCTGGTTGAAGTTAGGGTGACTAGGTAATTTTATCATCTAAACTAGGACACTTTTAAGACTGAAGGAGAGAGGCACTGAAAATTTTACTGGGGCAATAGACAGAAGCCAAGACTATGTTGGGCAAATAGGAACCTATGTTCACTCTAGGTAGAGCATCTTTAAAACAAGAAAGCACTGTTCAATCATAAGATGTGAGGACGGTAGCCTAGCTTCCGAACCCAATTTGCCAAGCTTTTCTCTGGCATTGTGGGAGAGAAATGCAGCCTGCACAACCTGTGACATTTACAATGGTTTACGATGAGGGACATGTGTTAACATGAAACGGGTGTTTCTGGAAAACAATTTTCTAATTACAATTTTTAAACATTTGAAATAGCTTTATGTTTCAAAGTCTTATAGAATTGTTCTTTTTAGATTAATCTATATTGTTACTAGGACAACAACAAGCAAAGTTCCTTTCTCAATATTCCCTTTCTTTAAACCAGCCTTTCAAATAATGTAATCAGAAATGATGGATGAGGATATCTTTGTATTTTCCCAGTTTAATAAAGCTCATAGAGAAGAAAGTTTGTATGCTATTCTTCAAGGTTATTGTCATAGTTATTATTAATTTTGGCCAAGAAAATGAGTCTATTGAGTTGAATAATCTTGAAGTTTACTTAGAGAAAATAATTTTTCACTACCAAACTATTTTTCCTCTGTCTCTCTATTGTGCTTGGAGAAGAGAGAATAAGGAGGATAAAAATACTAAATTTTTGCAATTGTTTGATATAATTCCAGAGACGAAAAGCATTATTTGCTGAAGTTTGTAGTATTTAATTGACATTGTGCAATGTGAAAAAATTCAGATCAGCTACAGTAAAGTTGGCTTCTTTCTTCCAACGAAACTAATATAAAAGAAGATTGATTCTTTTATGACATTTTAATATTAAGTTGGCTGTTAGAATCAGCACTATGAGGAAATTTTGCTAAATAATGGGCTAACTGATTGTAAGACTTTTATTGTTAAGAATCCATAGGTGGTCTAAATTTAGGATTATCTCATTTGACATAAGGAATACAGTCATGCATCCCTCAATGTTGGGGATACGGTCTGAGAAATGTGCCTTAGGCGATTTTGTCATTATGTGAACCACAAAGAGTGTACTTACACGAACCTGGATGGAATAGCCTTCTACACACCTAGTACCTATATGGTACTAATCTTATGGGAGCACTGTCGTACAGACGGTCCTTTGTTGACTGAAAGGTGGTTATTCAGCACATGACTGTATAGTGTTTTCCTATCACATACAGCAGGGTGGTGTCAACAAGAATAATGCCTTACCCTATATCGAGTAAAGACTAATAAGAACAAATTCCATTACTAAACACAAGAGAGACAACGTTCATCTTCTTGATCCCAAACTTCACAAATTTAATAATAGTTTTGGAATTACAGACTTCTTTTTACTAAAAAACTTAAAAATCATTTGAAATAATATACAATAGAAACACTAAGTTTAAAATCCAAGAAACTCTTTCTGCTAATTTCTAGGACTCAGTTTTTCTTTTGATGCATGTGTATAAAAATTCTTCCTCAGTCCTATCTAAAAACAAAGCTGGAAAGTACTAAGAGTTGTCACCTGATCATGCAAACACTATTTGTCAATCTAGAAAAAGGCAACATTTACTGAGATTTGAAATTGGATTGGCAGTTCCACACTTAAAAAAGTGTAGTGAACCAAACGTTGCATAAATGGGTACCATTTTGTAAATGGGCACCCTGTGTGCCTAAAACATAGCTTATACCTTTTTTAAGTTAATTTTTACTGAGTTTATGATAGTTTACAATCTTGTGAAACTTCAGTTGTACATTATTGTTTGTCAGGTGTGTTGTAGGTGCACCACTTCACCCTCTGTGCCCACCCCCCTCCCACTCCTTTCCCCTAGTAGCCACTAATCTGTTCTCTTTGTCTACATGTTTAAATTCCTCGTATGAGTGGAGTCATACAGAGATTGTCCTTCTCTATCTGGCTTATTTCACTTAACATAATTCCCGCAAGGTCCATCCATGCTGTTGTGAATGGGACGATTTTATTCTTTTCTATGGCTGAGTAGTATCCCACTATATATATATACCATATCTTCTTTATCCAATGATCAGTTGATGGGCACTTTGGTTGCTTCCACTTCTTGGTTATTGTAAATAATGCTGCAATGAACATAGGGGTGCATGGGACTTTTGGAATTGCTGACTTCAAGCTCTTTGGATAAATACCCAGTAGTGGGATGGCTGGGTCATACGGTATTTCTATTTTCAATTTTTTGAGAAATCTCTATACTGTTTTCCATAGCTGCTGCACCAGTTTGCATTCCCACTAGCAGTGTATGAGGGTTCCTTTTTCTCCACAACCTCTCCAACATTTGTTACTTTTTGTTTTGGTTATTTTTGCCATTCTAATGGTTGAAAGGTGATATCTTAGTGTAGTTTTGATTTGCATTTCCCTGATGATCAGTGATGATGAATATCTTTTCATGTGCCTATTGGCCATCAGTATAGCTAATCTTCGACAAAGGAGCCGAGGGCGTACAATGGAGAAAAGAAAGTCTTTTCATCAAACGGTGTTGGGAAAACTGGAAAGCCACATGTAAAAGAATGAAAATTGACCATTCTTTTTCACCATTCACAAAAATAAACTCAAAATGGATCAAAGACCTAAAGGCAAGACCTGAAACCATAAGGCTTCTAGAAGAAAATATAGGCAGTACACTCTTTGACATCAGTATTAAAAGGATCTTTTTGGACACTATGTCTTCTCAGACAAGGGAAACAATAGAAAGAATAAACAAATGGAACTTCATCAGACTAAAGAGCTTCTTCAAGACAAGGGAAAACAGAATTGAAACAAAAAAACAACCCACTAATTGGGAAAAATATTTGCAAGTCATATATCTGAAAAAGGGTTAATCTCCATAATATATAAAGAACTCACACAACTCACCAACAAAAAATCAAACAACCTTATCAAAAAATGGGCAGGAGACATGAACAGACATTTCTCCAAAGAAGATATATGGATAGCTTATACTTTTTGAAATTTATTCTCCAAAATAAACCACACACTATCTAACTTAAGGACCTGTCATCTTACATTGTTTCTGAAAGAATAATGAACCATGTGCATATTAAAGTATGTTTGTTTCAAGTAAAAGAGAATACAGGACATAGGGTGTAGTTTTGTGACTTCCCTCCATAACCCTTGAGATTTTGTTTACATCAGAGATAGTCATAATAAAAAGTGGATTTTAACAGCTTTTTTCCTAATTTCAGCTTCATTATGCCATCAGTTCATATCACAATCAGTGATATATTTCTTAGAATTTTTTCACATAATTATGAATGTTGACTCAGAAATAGCATATATTTAGAATATGTTTTATTCACAGATTGTATTTTTTATATTTTCTACTCAGTTTTAAAAGCATGAAGGTTCAACATCCCATAGTCTAAATACTAATAACACCAAAATTTTATTAAATTTGCTTTTTATATGGAGCCCTTTTTAAAAAAAACATCTGGGAATTGTGAAGAAAAAATTGCAAATTGTCGGACAGGAGCAAATATAGATTTGCTGTCTCATCCACATCCCGTTACATACAGCGGGCAGTTATTGAGCACTTACTCATGCTGGGCACTGTGCTCAGTGTTTGCTCAGTGAGGATCCAGTTGATGCTCACCCCACTCTACGAGGTTGATTCAACTATTATTCCCCTTTAACAGATGAAGAAACTAAGACTCAGAGAGGTTAAAAAACCTGATCAAGCCCCATGTGGATTAAATGTTGGAGCCTGCATTGGGACCGAGGCAGGCTGATTCTAATGCCTGAGCATTTAACTACAGTGGAAACCTTCTTTAAAAACCAAATTGGGACCAGAGATTGGTCAGTTAAGAGAAAACATGATAGGAAAAGAATCATAAAAAATGTTACAGACATACATGCATAAAATCTTCTAATTTAAAATATATAGACATAGGGTCATTCTATATTTTATTTTATTTTTCAATGTAGAACGAAAGTATTTTCTTTGAGGATGACTCTGTTAACTGAAGTTCCATAGAATATTCTTGCATAAACCCTGTTCATACTGTATTCTTCGTAATCTCAAGTTTCAGCATCTTTAAGTGGGGCAAAAACATTTCTAAAGGAATATAGGTGAATTTCTATTCTAGATTCTTAGAGTTTTTAAAAATATTTTATAGTTGTCTCATTCATATGTAAAAGCACAGCAATTAGTTTTTGCAAAAAGTAATTTGTCTTCATCCATTTTAACACATTCATCGTTTTGATTTTCTTCAGAACTCTCTTTACCTCCTTATATTTAATTGTTTCATGTATTTAATTAAGTTATAAAATTATAATAACTACTATGTACTGGCATAAACAGGATTAAAAAAGAAAATAATACACCTTGGGAATTATACAACTCAACTGGCATTCAACACATCCTGGGGACATCAGTTTGTATGTTTTAAAAAAAGAATAAAGACTCTCCATTCTCTTCCTGGCTGTAGGTAGGCTGTACAACCCCCTTATTCTTTGTGTAATATTCTTAGACTATCTCTGAACGAAAGAAGTTGTATAAATGCAAAGTAGGAAAAGGGCAATCTCAAGATTACAAGCTGCCCCAGTGTGATAATACATAATCTAAGTGTTGTGATTATAAATAACCTGTGCTTGTTAAAATTTATATATCTATACATAAGCGTACGTGTGTGTGTGTATATATATACATAAACTCTCATGTTTAAATTTTAAATATTTAGGGAAATTTTTATGTGCTTTTATACTTTCCTAAAAGTCTTTTATTCAAGCCTAAAAACCATGTTGCAAAAGTGTTAAGTAAGAGCTAAAAAATGTAACCAAATAAATTATGTTTCTTCATTCTAACCATGATAGTCTTGAACAAAAAAATGTTTAGCAGCCTATTACAGAGCAATCTTTTATGCCATATATTACATTAAAATGACATGATAGTTAAAACATATTTCAACTAAGGTTTGTATTTTTGACTTGATAAAATAATTTGAAAGATGTCAACTCAAAACATATAATGCTGATTATTTCAGTAAAATAAAACAGAGGCACTTTTATTTTAATAAGAAAATGCCAGGACTGAAGTCACACCTTCCTGTGCATCTAACAGTATTCTCATTTTATCGTATTTTTAAAATCCACACCTCATATTTTCTGTTACCTTATATGGATGGTGCTAATGACACACGTAGTAAACCTCCTATTAGCCTTGTAGTTGAATAGGATTTGTTTAATTTCAGCTGTCAAATAATGTGAAAAAAAATTCTGGTAACCCTAGGAGTTAAAATATGTTAGAAATATGAAAGTAAATGTTTCACAAACAGCAGTAATTTATTGATCACTTTCTCTGCCAGCATAAAATTAAAAGTACAGAACATGCCCATTTGGGAAGGCTGATGATTTACTTTTCCAAACGGTTTAAAAGAAACTTTGAAAAAGTTTCTTTTTAAAGCTAGTAACAGGAACTAAATGGTGTGGGAATGGTGCGTATCTTCATTACTGTATGGAAAATGGTGGGTATTCTTGTTACTATATGAAAAAGGAATCATTCCCTATGATGTTTCACAAAGTATTTCCTCAGTGATTTAAATTATAGAAGAAAGAACCTCTAAGTTTAATCATTAAGAGAATAAAGAGAAATACTCTCCCTCGCCCTTCCTCTTTAACTCTATCCCCTTGGTTATCTAATATAAATGATTTGCTGTGTATCTTTTTCGGTACTTTTCCCTCTGTATTTACTAACATATACAGACATATTGTTTTAGACTGAGCTCTCTGAAGACAGGGCATTGCATGTAGAAGGTTCACTGGGGTGAGCTCTTGGGAGACACACCTCTAAGACACACTCCTGAAGAAGTCAGGAAGGCAGCAGTGGGCAGGGGAACGAGCCGATGGAAATGAAGTTGCCGCTGAGGCTTCAGCAAACTCACAGGAAAATTCTTGAGCTCCAAGGAACCTTTCAGGACTAGGGTTTTGCATTCTCGCATCAGCCAGTCATTTGCCAGCCCTTGAAAGGAGGTGCATCCTTGGGTGAGGTAGTTTCCAGTGAAGGACAAAACTCAGAGCTATCACCAGTTGATGATCCCAGCAGTTGGGGTGTGTCCTTACAGAGGGAATCTGGGTAGAGCATCCCACAATATCCTCCATGTCTCTAGATACAGATAATTGGGATTTCAGTTGATTTAACAAACAATACATTTACACATAACGGATCTTCAGTTACCTGCAGTTTTATTTAACCATGCAACGTGCACATCCTTTTAAGTGAAGGTGTATAGGTCTATCATATCCTTTTTCATGGCTATGTAATATTCTTTATAAGATTATACATTTAATTTGTTTATATTTTTATTGTTTTGTTTATCATTTTTTGCTAATGCTGCAATAATTTTTTCACCTAAGTTTTTCTGAATTCATACTTTATTCATAATTTCATTTAATTAAAGGTCAGTAATTTAATTATACTGCTAAATAAGTAACCTGATTAATTAAATTAATAATATTATTAATCATTAGGTAATATGTCAATAATTTCAATAATTATTTTATTATAGACATCATTTAACTGATTTGTAAAGTACATTTCCAGAAGTTCAACAGCTGAGTCAAAGGATAGCAATAGGTATGTTTATTTAAATAAACAATGTTAGATGATCTTACTAAACGGTTATAGTAATGCACCAGCATCAAAAGTATATAAAATTACCTGTTTAACACTGAATATTTTCAATGTAAATATTTTTTGTCAAAGGTGACTAGGAAATGTTATCTGATTGTGTTTTTAAATTGCATTTTCTTGACCGTTAGTAAGGTTGTGATTTTTTTATGTGTTTATTGTCTATTTTTTCCCTCTTCTTTGGCTTGCCTATTCATTTCTTTTTCCTTTTTGTTATTGGTTCTGTTTATCTTATTCTTATTAACATATTCTAAATGTTTTACTATTTCTTCCTAGTGAATTGCTTAAATGATTTTCTTTTTGGTATCTTTATTAGTCAAGGTTCTCCAGAGAAACATAATCAAATATAAATGTTTATTCATTCATTCATTCATTCATTCATTATAGGAATAGGCCCATGTGGTTATGGAGGTCGAGAAGTCCCATGATCTGCCATCTGCAGGCTGGAGAATCAGGAAAGCTAGTGATGTACTTTAGTCCAAGTGCAAAGGCCTGAGAGTTGGCAAGCTGATGATGTAAGTCCTAGTCAAAGTACAAAATCCCTAGAATCAGGAGTGCTGATGTCCAAAGGCTGAAGAAGATTGATGTCTCAGCTCAGGCAAAGAGAACAAATTTGCCCTTCCTCTGCCTTTTTGTTTATTCAGGTCCTCAGTAGATTGGATGATGACCATCAGCATTGGTGAGAGTTCTCTCCTCTACTCAGCCTACCAACTCAAATGCTAATCTCTTCTGGAGACACCCTCACACACACCTGGAAATAATATTTCATAATATTTTACAAGCTATCTGGGCATCCCTTAGTCCCGTTAAGTTGACACATTAAATTAACCATTATAGTATCCTTTAGAAGCAGAGGACCTACACTTTATGCCTTTCAGATTTTCTATCTTGGTTAAGAAATCCTCCTACTCCAAGGTTCACAAATATCCTCCTGTATTTCTTCTAAGATTTTCCTAATTTTATTCTTATATTTATATTTTGTATGTCCAAAGTGTATTTATTAACTGAAAAAGCAAATTGCAGAACAGTATGCATAGCATGATCATATTTTGGAAAACAAAATAAAATATGATAACAGTTTTTGAAACAGGAGCAATGGACTGAATGTTTGGGTCCCCTCAAAATTTGTATGTTGAAATCTAACTCCCAATGCAATGGTATTAGGAGATAGGGCCTTTGGGAGGCAGAGCCCTCATAATTGGGATTAGTACCCTTATGAAAGAGGCCCCAGAGAGCTCCCTTGCCCTTTCCGTCATGTAAGGGCACAGTGAGAACGAGCGATCAACGAACCAGGAAATAGGCTCTCGTCAGATGCTGAAATTTCCGGCACCTTGATCTTGGACTTCCCAGCCTCTTGAACTGTAGGAATTAAATTTCTGTTGTTTATAAGCCATTCAGTCTGTAGTATTTTCGTTATAGCAGTCTGAATGGACACGGACAAAACTCCAACCTACTTCTGTGTGTACAAGCAGAAAAGTCTCTGACAGAATGTGTACCCAACTGTAGATGACAGTAGATAACTGTTGGGGATGGAGGTGGATCAAGGGGAGAGGAAGAGTTGCATTCCTAACTTTCCACATTTTGAGAAAGAAAGGAAAAAGTAATGATAGAATTACGGATGATTTTTATATTCTATTTTTGGCTTTTTCGTGTTTTCCAAGTTTTCTATAATGGATACATATTAACCATATTTCATAATCACAAAGCAAAATTTAAGGCTCTCAGGGTCTATCACTAAGTGGAGTAGTTTTGAAGATTTCTTTGAAGTGAAAGTGTACTTGTTAAAACTGATACCGAACCTGAAGTGAGTTCGCTCATCTGTTGTGCAGCAAGCCAATCTCTGACACCGGGTGTAGTGGAAGAAAGTAGGAATTTTATTATTGCACAGCACTGAGCAAGGAGATAGGGCAGCTAATGCCGAAATCCCAGACTCCCCAGAAAGCTAAAAGGAAGGATTTTTATTTACGGCTTTAGGTAGGGGAGGGGGAGCATATGGCCTTGCTGTTGGACCTTTCCCACTAGTCTGTCTTTGGCCTTGAGACTACTTGCAGGGAGGAGGGAGCCCATGACCTTGCTGGTCAGCAGCTTTCCCACCAGCCTGTATCTCTTTATGGGGAGGAAATAATGAATCCAGGTGCTTGTCCTTGGTGGTGTCTGTCTCCATGGAGGACAGTGGATTCTCGAGCCAGGAAGCCAGGGAGTAAGCAGGGGATGAGCGTTTTGGTTTTAACCCCATATATGCTGGGTTTAATGTAGGGAAACTGATATCAGGGTCAGTATCAGAACCAGAGAAAACTGCTCAGGAGCAGAGGGAAGAGGACACTCAGTCCTGCCTGAGCCTTGGTTTGCAGGAAAGGTCTTAGCAACAAACGTTTTCATTTCTGAGTCAGGCTCTCCCTTTAGGGCTTCCTCCTGCATTTATACTTTTAATATATCTAAAATTAATCCTATTCATGGTTTGAGGATCTAGCTTCATTTTCTTTTTTTCAGCTTAAGTTTATTGAGGTATAATTTACATAAAGTAAAATTTATAGTGTAATGGGTTTGACAGATATACACTGTCATAACTACCATCAAAATAAAAATCTAGAATATTTCGCTCATCTCAAAAACTTCTCTCAGGATCCTTTGTGGTTAATCCCATCCCTCAGACTCCTAGCCCTGGCAACAACTGATCTGATATCTATCCCTATAGTTTGGCCTTTTCCAGAAAGTCATAGAAGTGGAATAACAAAGTATGTTGCTTTTTGAGTCTGACTTCTTTGGCTTAGCATAATTCTCTTGAGATTGGTCCACAATGCTGTGGGTCTATCAGTAATTTGTTCTTTTAAATCACTGAGTAGTATTCCATTGTACAGATGTACCACAATTTGTTTATCCATTCACCATTTGAAGCACATTCAGTTGTTTCCAGTTTTTGGCAATTATTAAAAAAAAGGATGTTGTAAAAAATATTTTCATATACAACTTTGTGTGGATATATATTTTCATTCTCTTAGGTGAATACCTAGGAGCAAAAGCTTCACTTATTTTAACAGTTAGGTATTCCAACTCCACTTATTGGATAATCCATTTTTCACCACTGATTGGAATATTGTTTTAATCAAATATTAACTCCCCCCTTACTATAATTTTCCGAGATTTCCTTGGCAGATCTTACACATTTTTCTTCCATGTGAATTTTTGTACAACTTAATTATGCTTCAGAAAGCAAACTAACAAACAAACCCTGTTGTGATTCTGATAGTAATACAATAAAAATATTTAATACATGTATTTGTTATTCTTGATTATTATTACTATTATTATTTTTGCTGAGGAAGATTAGCCCTGAGCTAACACCTGTTGCCAATCTTCCTTTTTTTTTATTTGCTTGAAGAAGATTAGCCCTGAGCTAACATCTGTACCAATCTTCCTCCACTTACTATGTGGGTTACCACCACAGCACGACCGACGGGTGGTGTGGGTTTGGGCCTGGGATCTGAACACAGGAACCTGGGCCACTGAAGTTGAGCATACCAAACTTAACCATTAGGTGATGGGGCCAGCCCTTTTAATTATTTTTGTAATTGTTCAATATCAATATTTTTACAACATGAAAGTCTTCTCATTCAAGAGCACAGTATATCTTTTTATTCATTCAACTTTCATGTTTCTTAATTAAATTTTATAATTTCCTTCTTAGAGGTTTTGTACCATTGTTGCTCAATTTATTCTTAGGTACTTTATATATTTTTGTTGATATTATCAATTGGATATTTTTCTATTTTTATTTCTAACTAGTTATGAGTGGTGTTTATTCATTCATGAATTATTCAACAAATATTTTCTAAACCCGTACTTTTTATCAGGCACAGTTCTAGATATTAGTAATAAAATAGTATATAACATAGAGAAGTTTCTTGTACTTGTGCAGGTTATATTCAAGGTATGAGAGATAGAAAATAAATACATACACGTATATCAGATGGTTATAAGTGCTATGCCAATAATTTATTTTAAATTGATTTCCTCATGAGATCACCTAGGAGAGAGCACACAGCTATACAACAGAGCTTAATTCTTTAGCCTTGAAGCACTCCAACATGGGGAGACAGGACAAAGGAGAAGACACCGTTAGCGTGAACAAGTAAGTAGTGACCAGTGAGATAGGAGGGAAATTAATATATCTAGTGTTGTTAAAGCCAGGGGAAGAGAGTGTTTCCACGAAAAAGCAGCAGTCGACTTTACCTAATGTTATTGAGAAGTCAAATAAGATGAGAATAGAAAATTGAACACTGAATATGTAGAATAGATTGTTGGTGACTTTGACAAGTATTGTTTCAGTAGCCTAGTGGGAAGAAAATTCTGATTTGAGAACCATTCATGCATATTTATATATATGTATTCAAACATGATATATATTCTTATTTGAATATATATTGTGTTAACCATCATAATAGTAACAAGAAGAACAATAGATAACACTCATAGAGCCAGGAATTCTAAGCACTATATATATATTAACTCATTTAATTCTCATGGCAACCCAATGAGTTAGATGTTATTATTTCCCTAATTTTTAATGAAAGAAGTGAAACAGAGAGAGTTTAGATGTCTAGCACAAATTTAAGGGACTCAATGACAGGCACTCAACTAAATTGTATTATTATTTCAAAGAATTTTAGTTGATTCTCTAAGATTTTCTAAAATGTGATTATATAATCTATAAGTAGTGGTGATGTCTTTGCTTTGTGATGCTTCTATATTATGTATATCATATGGCATTTGATTGAACCTCAAAAACAATACTAGTAGTGACAATAAGCATCCCTGTCTTATTACAAAAGATAAATAATAAAATGTTATTAACATTTCTTCATTTTATTTGATGCTTATTTTTGACTTTTGGTAAATGCTATTTAACTTACATAGAAATGTTTCTTCAAATTTTTGTTTAAGTATAGGTTTAAAAAAAACAGTTATAGCAAACTGAATCTCGTCCAAAATCTTGTCAACATCCATTAATGTAATCTTTTTTCCTTTCAAATGACTTATGTTGATAAAATTTCCATTATTAAACCATCCTTGAATTCCTAGACTAAATCTACTTGGCAGAAATGATTGTTTAAAATGATATTCCTAAAATAAAATTGCTAATACACAATTTAAACATTTTGCTTTTAGATGCTGGGTCTGGCATAGTACTCTGTAATCACAGTAATAGTTCTGCAGAAAAATGTGTGACCATTCATATTAAATGGGGAACACTTAGGAGGTCAGGTTCTTCTACCAAATGAATTTTCAAAAGAACTTTTGGCTTTGGATATAAGAACTGTGGGTAAGAGACAGCGTACCTGTAGAAGAAGTGTATGCTCCTTTAACGTTACATCTGCCTCTGATCTTCTGCCTTTTTAAGTAGTAAGACTTTAATATCCACTATAATTATTGACATATTTAAAATTTCTATTCTTCTTGAGTCAACATTTATCATCTATATTTTGTTGGGAATGTACCTATTTTCTTATTTTCAAATTTATTGATATGAAAAGAGTGTGGAAATGAGAAATTAGTCAAGCACTGAAGTCTGGAAGGTGTTTAGGATCCAGGACGAGAAAGAATATCAAGGTAGGACTCAGAAGAGGAATAGACAGAAAGTTACAAGGGAAATTCTGTTAGTGTAGAATCATATGTAGAAAATCTTGCTAGTGTTAAAGGAAAAAAATTCAGAATGAATTAATCAGGTTCTAGATACTAATTTAAATAAAGATTTGTATCTACTTTATCTGGGGTTAGGTTTGAATTGGACTATACCTACTTTTGGTGCTTTGCAGACAGTATCTCAGATATAGAGAGAAGCTCATAATACCAAATTAATCTTACCAGTACTGTCATGTGCTGCATTAGAATGTTTCAGTCAACTGCAGACCACATATATGATGGTGGTTCCAGAAGATTGGTACCATATTACCTAGGTGTGTAGTAGGCTATACTATCTAGGTTTGTGTAAGTACATTCTATGATGTTCGCACAATGATAAAATCACCTAACTATGCATTTCTCAGACTTTTTCCCTGTTGTTAAGCAATGCCTGACTTTTCCTTGAGTGTACAGTCGCTTGGATTCAGTGTATACCGCTAAAGAGATACTGAGGAGAAAAGGGACCTGTGGAGAGTTTCAAGAGTGACTGGGTAAAACCTCTGATTTAGGAAAAATCAAGAAAATCCTACAATGCTTCCTCTGTTTTAGTTTTCTTGATGTTTCCATTGATCCTCTTGAGTCAGCACTCTTCATGTCAGTGGATCCAGAATCAGTGTATTCAGATGCAGTCTATCAACTACATTATTGATATTTCACTTTCAAGATTAAGGCTAGGAGATTTTGAGTTTTTGCATCTTTCTTAAGAATGATAATCTTTGGGCTGGCCCAGTGGCACAGTGGTTAAGTTCATGTACCCTGCTTTGGTAGCCCGGGGTTTGCAGGTTTGGATTCTGGGCATGTACACACTGCTCGTCAAACCATGCTGTGGCAGCATCCCACGTGCAAAATAGAGTAAGACTGGCACAGACATTAGCTCAGGGCCAATCTTCCTCACCAAAAAAGAAAAGAAAAGAAAAGAATGATAATCTTGAGACACTCAGTCAACAGTCATGTTCTGAGATCCTTGGGAACTGTAAAGCAGAATTGACTACAGTTATTGAAATTTATAATAATTTCCTTTACATTTAACTTAATATTTAAGTTCATATCCTCTTTACCATCTTTTGAGACCAAGTTCATACTGAGAGAAATCAGCTGTAGAAAGGAAAATATCTCATAGCTTAAACCTCCCAGTGATCAGCAAGTTGTACAATGTTTGGTTAATGACATTAAGACTTTTAGATTTAGAATTTAGTGGGAAGGATGACATAAAATGCTATACGCTGTAATCTTCACTGTGAGAGTATTATCTGAATTCTTATATGTTTCACTATTTCTTGTAAGTCACTGTATAGTATTTAGATTTCCACGGCTCTTTGTATAATGTTTCTATAGATATTTCAAAGTCTAATTTATTTGGATTTACCTTTGATTTGAATAGTTCTCCTTCCACCCCCATTTTAGAATTTGAGTTCTTTTTAGCTGCTAGATTTTTCTTTCTTGCTGACCATGGACTAGACAAATGCATATTGACTTTAAGAAGTTTACTTAAACTTCTGGCTCCAGAAAAACAAAGGGGTCTTTGTAGTTAAAATAAAGATGTATTTACATTTCCTTCTGTTAAACTGATTATCAAAACATGTCCACCATACAGATGTTTCTAGACAAAAAGCATCAGTTAGTGGTATTTACCATTTTATTCAAAGGCTTCACAAAAGGAGCCTTTTTCAATCAAAGATTGCCCTTTTCCTTGGCAATCACATCTAGCCAAAGTTTAAAGACTATGTTAGAAGATCACACAGTCATCTTTAATTTGTAATCAACTATAGCCTCTTTAAGGAAGTCTGAATTAGTCAAAAGGCAATGTCAGTAGAAGAAAAAAATCTGACGCGATTCTTTGTTTATATTGCCTGGTTTCAGTCTCTGAGTTATCATTCTTCTCTGTATCGCTAGCCTCTCTGAATGTCGTAGCTGACCGAGGGAGATTCCTGACTTCACAAAACATGGAAACATTTTTAATTTCATGGCAAAATTCCTGATATTTGACAGTAGACCATTGAGATGACGTTTGTGACAACAGACCTTCAGAAAGAGGCAGGGAAAATAATCAAGAATAAATGAAAGAAGTACTGGGAAACAACACTGGGAAAAAAGATTTTGGTGGAACATAGAGAACGTTTACAACATGCAAAATGAAATGTCCTTTCTGGAAGCATCTGTAAATCCTACATTTCATTATAGACTAATCCCCTTAGTAGATATCAAAACGTTATTCTTCTCATTGATAATAAATTCCATTTTTAATTATTTTTTTCCAGGTACTGCGTAATTTTAATTTAGAATGAGCTTGGGATATTGGAAAACGTCAAAGTAGTGGCTATAAACTTTCTCTTCACAAGAAGTCTCTTCCTTGGCTTTGCTCCGTTAATGCATCTCCCAATCACCTCTCT
This sequence comes from Equus quagga, assembly GCF_021613505.1. NCBI lineage: Eukaryota > Metazoa > Chordata > Mammalia > Perissodactyla > Equidae > Equus > Equus quagga. Next base: position 35,306,839 of record NC_060268.1, read on the forward strand.
TGGAATTGATTCTGCCTGTACTGTCTTAGAATAAGTATTTTAATCAATTTCCCTGCATTTGGTATGTATTTCCACATAATTCACATTCATCTGTTACCCATCCTCCTTCTCTGACTCCAATGAGGTATGAAACAACTTGGAATCAGTCCTGTTTCAAAAAGGCAGGGGATAAATGAGAAAATTAATCAATAAATTAATATACTTACGATCATTGACTAGATCTTGTTCAAGTTTGTATGACTTGTAGCACCTCTAACAGCAAGAAAGCTCAACAGAGGCACTGTGCCCTAAACCCACTCCCAATCTATCCTCCATATCACTTAATTCCTGACTTCCTGTTCTGATACACAAATCCTTTAAAACTATCCCCTACTTAAATTTGTTAATAGCTGTGCATATCTTTATGGATAAAGTTCTCACTCAGCTCAAGGAACAAAGCTTTTCTTGATGTGGACCTGCTTAGGTCTGTGGCCCTATCCCCATCTATCATTCCGGTACACAACCTTCACCCCAGATATATAAAACTTATTCCGAGTTCCTCAAATGCTCTCTTTAGGCTTCTTCACTACTCAGCCATGCAGCATGCTGTTCCCTTGGGATAGAATATCTTTCTCCTTCTAACTCCCTTGTACCCATCAAAACGCATTTAATCTGTTGGAAGTTTTTCCAAGATGTTCCACCATGCCTACTGAATTTAGTTCTCAAGTATAGCCTTCCCCTAGAGTATCTTTTTTTATGTATCTTTTGCCAATATTTTGTAACATACTATTATAATTGTTGATTTCCTTGACTATTTATCATAGTAGAATTATAAAATTCTTTAAGATTGTGTGTAGGCTGGTCCTTAGCAGAGTATAGTCATATAATAGGTTCTTGATAAATAACACTGAATAAGTACTATCTTTTGCATAAATCAAAACAAAGCTGTCATTTTAAAACAGAGGATTAAAAAAAATCAATGAACAATTCTCAGAAAAGAACAGACAGAACACAGATAAAGATACGTTAAATGGCCATAAACAGAAAATTATAGTAATCGATCATATTGTTTTTAGTGTAATATTTGGTCTTTAGGAAAGAAATGCTATTGTTTTTAACTTAGTTGAATGGTGCTACTGAAACCTTACACCTGTCAGTCATCTCTTTTAAGTCAATGGCTCTCAACAAGGGCTGCACATTACTTTTAACGTCCCAAGATTAGGCGTAGGGTGGCCACTGGGCACGTGTAATATCACTAAGTTTTCTACAAGATTCTAATCCATTCTCAGTTAAGAAAAAAATTGTATAAAAGTTTATTCAAATTTTTGAGCAAACTTTTCTCTAATTGATGTGGATTAAGGCTGCTCCAGCTAGAGAAGCCCAAGGTGACCTGGCCTACATGCCAAACTATATGACCCAGTGGATTTTTTTTATGGTATGAATTAGGGCTGCCCCAGGGAGAGAAGCCCAGGGCATCCTCACCTACATGCTGATCTATATGGCCAGATTCGTATCTAAAAGTTATATGACCGCACAGTAACCAGACCCCATCTGCACTGAAATCATTTAATGACTTTTTACATCATCTTTTCTTTTTCCAGTAAAAATAAGTCACGTACCCATGCCTTATAAAATCAGCCCTAACCCTCAACTCAGGGCAGCAGCAGGAGCTCTGACTGCCCATGGGTCCTGTCCCCATGCAGCAGCAGCAGCAGCTCTTCACTGCCCATGGGTCCTGTCCCCATGCCTACAGCTCTTCACTGCCCATGGGTCTTGTCCCCAGGCAGCAGCAGGAGCTCTGACTGCCCATGGGTCCTGTCCCCATGCTATTCCACACTATTCTCTAAACAAAAGAGCACTACTGCCAGATCTTGAGAGTCTAAGAAATCTTTCTTTCAACTCCTCAGCTCACCGACCCCGCATAACAATCAAAAGCTGTCAATAGGCTAATGTCAGTTTCATCTTGTTTTTCACTCCTAAAATCATTCATTTATCCCTAAAATTACTTTCATTGTTATTGATGGATAAATATCAAATACTTTTTATCCCGATATCTCAAACACTGTCTTAATCAAGATACAGAGGAAGAATGTGGTTATTATTCTTTTGTTCATTCTTCATTCCTCTGTAGAGAACCTCAGAAGAGAGCACCAAGTACTCAGCAGACATAAGAGCTTGGAAAGAAAAAACAAGATGGACCTTTAGCGCCTGACATTCCCAAGAAAAACATGAAAAAAGGCAGTGCTATATAGCACAGTTTAGTGGAAGGAAACAAAGCCTTCTTAACACATAGCAATAAAGACTCTTTAAAACTAAAATCTTAATTTTGTGCTTGACATAAATTCCCAGCAAGGGCCTTGAAGTGGGGATTTTGTAGCTACTGTTTCCTCTACCAGTGACACTTCTACTTTATCTCTTTCCCCAGCTAGGTTTTGCTCTTCTTTCATGTCTCAACTTCTACTAGACTCCCTCCAGAAAGTCTTTCCTGATTCTCCAAGGCATTTAAATGGCTTGAGTTCCCTTGAATTCATATGAGTTCCCATGACAACCCTCTACTTAGCATGGCGCAGATCCACAAGTAGAGTGGGTCTAATAGAGAACAAGACTCTCGTGCATTGGAGCATGCAGCCTCAGTTCCTAGGACAGCATCTGTGTTTACTCAATATATATGTGTTTAAGTGAATGAATAAATGTGATCATCAGGAGAGGAATTCAGACCAGACCATTCCAGAGATGATCATTTTGTTCATTCTACTAGCGAGATGAACTAAAGTTTGATTTTCATTATTTATAGTTTATTATATGTAGGCTGTTTAAGATAATATTTTACATAATACAGAGTAGATTTCTCACTCCAAATTAAGGCTTTTACATTCTCAACTATTCCTTTAGTCATCTCCCAAAGTCTGACGTTTAGCAACATCCCCATATATGTTTATAGAAAGATATCTGAACTGAGTACCCCAAAAGATTCCAGTATTTACAGGATTCAAATCCAGAGAAGCAGCACCATATATGGAATGCACTTTTATTAACGTTGGTAGTGAATTGTTGTCCAGGTTGTTACATGTTAGAACAGCTTCAATCTAGCAGAATATCTGAACTAATAAAACAAAACAACAGCAAAATCCAGGCTTCCTCACTGGAGCCTATAAGAAAACCAAGAAGATTCTGACTTCGCCAGAAGAGTCCTGAATCTCCCCAGGAAAAGCTGACTTGCACTGACACTTGAATAGACAAGAACAACATAGCTACAAGGTAAACCTTATTTTGAAGGGAATTTTCTGTGGCCAGAGAATGAAGATTAGGTTGAATCACAGGGTGTTAGCGGAGACAGGGTCTCAGGTCATTGCCTTAAGGTAGTGGCTGTGAGCACAAGCTGTGGACGAAGAAAAACCGGAATCCAATTCAAACTTGACCTCTTCTTACATCTTATTAAACCTTGGGCATTTACACAGGCAGTTCCAGTTCTTTTGCTTAGCAATAATGGGGCCATTGATAAGTTTATTATTCACAAGAGTCTCTTCTCTCTCTTTCTCATCACCAGCTGCTAGTAGAGCCAAATTCTTCATCTCATCCTCTTCTCTCCTCTAACCTGCAACTTTTCTTTCTTTCTTTCTTTCTTTCTTTTTTTTTTTTTGAGGAATATTAGCCCTGATCTAACATCCACCACCAATCCTCTTGTTTTTGCCCGGGAAGACTGGCCCCAAACTGACATGCCTGCCCATCTTCCTCTATTTCATATGTGAGATGCCTGCCACAGCACGGCTTGATAAGTAGGTGCATAGGTCCATGCCTGGGATCCGAACCAGCGAACAAGAGGCCGCTGAAGTGGAGCACGTGAACTTAACTGCCACACCGCCAGACCCGCCCCTCTAATCTGCAACTTTTCATCAGTCTCTCCTTACCTGCCAGAGAACATAGGGCCCAGATTAAGGACCCACTGTGTCCTATTCCACTGATAACTTCAGCACTGTAGGACCTGGATCTTCATATAATTCTTCCTGACTAGCTGTAGGATCTATCATCCCTGTGCCAGACTGAACATTTCTGCCCCTTCCTCCAGATTCGTATGCTGAAACCTAATCTCCAGTGTGATGGTATTTGGAGATGGGGCCTCTGGGAGATGATTAGGTCACGAGGGTGGAGTCATCTTGAATGGGATTAATGCTCTTATAAAAGACTTAGAGATCTCCTTCCACCCTTCTGCCGTGTGAGGACACAGTGAAAACAGGGCTGTCTATGCACCAGGAGGCAGGACCTTACCAGGTGCTAAATCTGCCAGCTCCTTGATCTCGGTCTTCTCAGCCTCCAGACCCGTGAGAAATAGATTTCCGTTGTTTATAAAGCACCCAGTCTGTGGTGTTCTGCTACAGCAGCCCAGATGGACTGAGACACCCTGACCGCCTTCCTCTCCTTGATCCTCTCCTGCAAACAGCCCATTTTGTCAAGTTGGTTTGCCCATGAATAAAGTACTTAACAATTGTTTGGCTGTTGACGGTTCATATAAAAATGGGAAATAAGTACTAGTTAGATTGTCAAATTGTTAATATTAAAATTGAAAAATAAGACGTCATTTTTAGCAAGAGCAGATGTTTGGGGCACATCTTTTTCCTTGCATCTGTTTATTAATGAGGGGTTGGCTGGTGCTCTGTGAGTGTGTGGCTTTATTTATTTTAAAAAATATTCCATTGGCTTTCAATTTACATCATAACAAAAGTGTGTATAATGTGGCAGAACTGTTTTATGTGATTAAGAACTGTTTATTCTGGATTTGTAATTAATTTAATTGTAACATCTAGAGGACTGCAATTTTGAAAAACTTTCAATCCTGATTGCCTATTATTCACATGACAACACCGAAATAAAGTGACACTGTGATAAATGGAAACATAACAAGCAGTTGTCCTGATTTAATAACATTTTGAAAGAAAAATCTGTAAAATTTCTATATAAATCATATATATACATAATATACACAAAGAAAATTGTTTTGCCTTCAAATTTTGCATAAGAGCTAGAAAGTTTACAATTTAATAAACATCTTACAAGTGCCCTTTCGTTATTTAAAACCAGCTTGAGATATTTCATATCTTGATAAAAATAGAATAAGGAAAAGAACTAATTCACTTGCTCCATCAAATCATTTCCTTAAACCCAGGTCTCATTTGAGGTCACTGACACACCTTCATTTGTTTGAACTATGGTTTTTCCCAAATTCAATCAAACATTAAAAGGAAGTACTTAATTAGTTATGCTGCACTAACAAAGAAAAATTATTACACCATACTAATCTATGTTATGGCAAAATTCTGACCCCACAAAAATGATTGGTGCCATTAAGGAGATTGATTGAAATACATTGGAATTATAATTCAAAGAACTAGTGAAGAGAAAGCCATCATTTTCAGACTGCGTTATTTTTCTACTCAGATGCTGCACTAAGATTCCACATAAACTTGTTTCCAAAGCTGAATTGCATTGTAGAAAGTGTTAATAAAATGGATATGGAATAAATGTGTAGTTTCCACTTCCATTTAGTTAAATTCATTTCAAATAAACTATAGCTACTAAGCAGTTTTAATTCAGAATATTGCAAATATAACATCTTTACCATCTGAAATACGTAAATATAAAGACTTCTAAAACAAAGATTTGTTTGTGGGTTAAACATGAGGAGATCTGCCCAATTATTCACACCAAATGCCTAAATCCACGTTTTAGTGTAATTGCTCTCAGATTATTACAGGAAATTTGAAAATAGGGAAAAGTGGGAAAGAAGAAAAAACCCCCACAAATAAGTACTATTCACATTTTTATATTTTCATCCTAGTGTTTTGTATGAAAATGATTTTTATTATTGTTTCTCTCTAGAAAATATTTTTATTAGGCTTTGTCTAAAACATTTGAAATGACTTGATCTTTCTTACATAAAAACACCTTTGAGTTCCTAGTATTCGTATATTAGATCATAATTATAGTAATTGGAAATTTCCTCCAAAACAAGTAAGGTACCTACCATTTTTGACTGATCCTTCTTTATTTCTCCCTAAATTTAAAGATGATGACAGCTTTACAAATAAATTCCAGTGACTGAGTGGCCATAGCTTATATTACAGATCCTCCTCCTATGCCAGACAAGTCACAGAAAGTAAAAAAAGTGGAATGAAATATTTTGTTTTTCACCTGGGGTATATGATGGAAACATTTCCAAGGCTTAAATAGACCTTCAACATAGAGAATTAAACATTGTAGTATTATTCAGGAAGTTAGTGAATTTAATACGTAACATGTTCTGAAAATCAGCATAATAAAACTTAACGTGAAATAAACAATAAACCTATTCATTATGCATTGATGGAGGAGGGGAAGGTTTGAGAAGCCTAACATTATATAGAACTCTATGCCTACCTTCTAGGTACAATCTTTGGTGATACATGTTCAGGATGTCATACATGATCATAAATATTGATCTTTTCTTTCACAGTTGAAATCACTCAGCTCAAATCTAGTGAAAATACAAATGAGGCTAAAGATTGTAGCTTTTAGGCTACTAATGGTTTCAAACTCTGTTTGATCAATTTTAATTTTGTGAAGTCTTTCTTATAACTAAGATATAGAATTAGCATTTCTGTGATTTAGTTGCAATTAAGAATGAAAGAATGCCTTAAAATATTCAAATAATTTTGCAAATTCTGATGCTCAAAAGTGGTGATCAATCATTTGATAAAGGCAAACATCATCCTATGATAATTCAAAATATCTCCTGCTTAACTGAATTTTCAAAAATGCAAATTGTGCAAGTGCTTTAGAGATGCCATATGAAATGTATGAAATTCTGAGCTGTTCAAAATTGACCACATGAGTCAAGGGCCTTAGAAGAAGCATACATAGGGATTTCAAAATCCATCCTACAAAAGTCAAAAGCCTTTGTATTGGTAAAAGTGTGTCACTGGGAGGGAGGAACTATAACTTGGTAATTCAGAGTGTGGACTCAGCAGCTAGACTGCTTGGGAGCAGATGCTGGCTATTCCACTTGATGGCTTTGTGAACTGGGGCGAGTTGCTTAATTCTTCTAATTCACAGTTTCTTCATCTGTAAAATGGGAGTAATAACAGAGCTTATCTCATAAGGAGGTTGTGAGAAAGAAATAATACATGGAAAATACTTCGAACAGTGCTGAGCACATGGTAAACACACAGAAATTGCTAGATTATTGTATAAGTGACGAAAATATCATTAGTCTTTCTGAATTCCTCTTTCAATTATTTCAACTACTGCTTATTTGTCACTACACCTATGATGCGTTGAATGATTTATTGTTCTATGTATAAATGCCTAATTTCATATATGCACCCACATAAACCTGTGTGTGTGTGTGCATAAAATAAATTCTATTTATTTATTTGAGAGAATAGATATGACAGTTACCCATGTTACTTATTTGTGTCCATAATACTGTCACCTATTATGTATATAAGCATTTTTTCTGATTATTATGGTGACATATTCAGTCTAGTATTTTTCCCCTACTGGAAACTCAGAAAACGTCTATCTTACAATAGAAAAACCAAAATGAATTCCTTCTCCAGAAAATGAAGAAAAAAGAGTCGTTTTTAATTTTGTAAGAGCTTCCTAAATATTGATATATCATAACAATACCTTGAAAAGTATTTAAAAAATCAAGAACAAATACGGATCATTTCCTTTGAAATTACTGAATATCATGTTGACAAAATGTCACTAAGCTTTTTGCTCTACAGGGAAGTTTGTTTATTTATTTTCTTGTTTACTCCCTTTACTCACATAAAATTTACATAAGAGGCATTTAATAGATGCTTAATAAATAAAAATCATTCTAAGGTCCACATGGTTACAACTTTTCTAAAATGAAAAATGTTGCAAATAATTTAATCTTTCTCTATCCTGGGAATAAGATTATGGACGATTCTCTCAGAGAATTTTCTAAAATTCCTACACTGCTCACTGGAATTGGAGGGAATTAAGCTTATGAAAGGACTGCAAGACCGTCCCTGCTTACCTTTCTGTTCAAATATGTAAACCGTTATCTGTAGCACCTAACGTTTACCAAAGTGTTCATCTTGCAGTAATTTGGACACGTAGCGCTCCATATAGAGTCATTCATTGTCCAGTACGTTAGTGGATGATGGATATTTTGTAGTTAATGGAGTTGAATAGATCTTCACATTTCACAGCTCAGTGAATGCGTGCTCCATTTTCTTCCTGGCTTCTGCTGCAAGATTTTTTTTAAAGCAGTTTTATACATTAAAGATAAATTCATGACTTTGAGAAAGTAATAAAATCTGCTTAGAAATGATCAGAGCAGACTGGAAAGGTACGATTAGACTCGTGTAATTATTTATGCTAACATAACCATTGGCCCAAATTCCTTGACATTTTTGAATCATTTAATTATTTCTTAATAAGAAATGGGGTGTGAAGTGAGAATCCGCTCTTGGCAGTTGTGCTCACTTTGAGGAATTCTTGAGTCACTGACTAAAGACAAACGGAGATAACACTAGGCCACCAAGAAGTGAAAGATGCTCTCAGTAGCCATTTCATGCAAATTGAGCATGTGTTTTGTCCACTTTCATACGATCATACTTGAAAAATCTCATCATAAATGTGTTAAGAACTTTGAATAATCTCTCAGATTTGGCCACCAAAATAATCTTATGCTAGTTTTACATACCACTTCACAAGCGATTACAAAAAATTCACGTATAATAATTTCATCCTCACACAAGACATAGAAAGGGCATATTATCATTACTCCACAAATAAGAAAACTAAGGCTAAGCACGAAGGTGCATTATAAGAGAAGATTAAAATACTTGAAGTGTATGGAATTAGAATCATAACTATTTGTCCCAGACCTGAAAGGCTAGTACAATGTGAGTTGGAAGTGACATTGGAAAAGAAGACCCAAGAATCAGCAAGCTCTGATCCAAAATCTACCCTTCTACCTGTTTTTATAAATAAAGTTTTATTGGAACACAGCCATGTCCGTTTCTTTATGTATTGTCTGCCACTGCTTTCATGCCATAACGGCAGAGTTGAGTAGCTATAACAGAGACCATATGGTTCATAAACCTGAGAATATTTATTATCTATCCCTTTACAGAAAGAGCTTGCCAAGTCTTGTTCTAAACCAAAGAGATTGTCTATACCATAAGAAGTGCTGGGGCACAGAATCTAGAAAGCTGTGAATATCAAATGAACAAATAGAACCGTGTTGAAGTAGATGCATGATTGTCCACAATTTCTTTCAATAAGCAGTAAGTTAGCAGTACCATAGATCAGAGTTATAGAGGGAATACAGACCTGGGAAATAAAAACTAAATCTGAAATCATTTTATCTCTATCAGATATTTAATAAATCGTTTTGAGTTTCTCATAAGTGTAGAGTATTTTACTAGGCATTAATCTATGAATGACCCTCTTAACTAGGTATTTTAATGATCTCTCAGCTACAGGTATTTGGGGGTGATGAGAATGCGAACAACAAAATATTTATCAGAGCAATAGAGGAAAGCTATAGCATGGCTATCAAAAACTCTCATCAATTGTCATTAATGTCTTTGCTTCCTTAGATAACCTCACTTTTTCTTTCTTATCAGGCCAGAAATTCTTTCAGGCAAAGGAAAGAATCAGATCTAGCTGCTTTGCAAAATGGCTGCTGTGTCTGTAAATCAATATTTCAAAGAAGCTGTAGGCCAACTCTGAGAGCTTCAGAGGAGAGTAAGAAAAAGTGACTTAACATATTGTATACACTTATACATTTTCTTAACCAGATCTTCACTTTATGACGGAACTGAAAGGAAGATAAATAGCTGGCAGATTGCAAGAAAAATCGAAAATCCCAGAAATGCATTCACACTCTTTCATTAAAAAAATTTGTTTTTAACGTCTTCCCTGTTCATAGTGCTTACTCGACATTAGGGAGAAAGAGAAATTCATGCCCTCAAATATCACAAAATCTAAGGCAGAAGACACCCATATGAATAACTATATTATAATATAATAATCTCTATTACTGCTAAAATTTATGAATGGACCGAGCATAAAGGCAGAAGAAACAAATCATCATAACCCATATGTGTAACTAACACTGTCTGAATTCAAGACACCATGTCCAAATGGCAGGATATAGAAATTATCGGTATAGTATAGCCAGGATGAGACAGAGCATTTTAGAAATACATTCAGCATAGTTCAATGAAGAATGTTCAGTCAAGAGATTCAACTTTAATTAGTGAAACGGTAATGTTAGAACCATTGAAATCAAAGAAGGACTCATGCATAATTGTTTTGCAACCCAAAATTAGAGTCTCTGGTTTCTTCCTCTGTTCTTCAATCCCAGAGTTTTGCATTAAATTATATTCCCTTCATTGACTTACATCAGATAAAAATGCTGTCCGTCTTTTGATGGCAGCAGCTGAATCAGCAACCCAAGGAGCTGAGCTTTCCGGTCATCCCTTTACCAGGCCAAACTGTAGGGGCACTGTGTTGGGGCTAATGTCTTGGTCTCAGATATGAATCTATTAATGTGCAAAAAGTCACCTTTATATTCTTCACTAATACTCATAACAAAATGTGCGTAATACATAAGACTATTTTTAAAGTGCCTATTTTCATAATAATTTTCCCTTTTGTATTTATATTGGTTATCCTGGCCTGTTTTTCCATAAAATAATTAAGGTGGGTGAGGTGGCCTGTAAAGTTTCTCTTAGCTCTACAAATATATGATTTATGTAATGTTCCTAAACAAACAAGTCTCTGTTGAATTAAACTGTGACCTAACTGACAGCTTCACTGCTCATGGCTTCCTGTCCCAGAAGGGTGGTGACCCTGCTCATATAAATGGGTGGGTGGCTGTTCTTAGTTCATTTAATTTATATTAATTTTATGTTCAATAATATTTGATAATGATAATTGTGACAGTTTGTCAAGGACGATCTAATATCTAAAACAACTTGGAAATTCTTCCACTCACTATTTCCTGAAATGGCGATATTTTCCTAACCTTCCTTAATGGAGTATGTTAAAGTACTAAGGAAATAGTGCTATCTGAAATGTAATGTCTTTAAGAGAAATATGATTTGACTGTCCCTTAATGATCATTCATTAATTTAGATCAATTTCTTTTGATAACGATATTGGAGTTAACTGTTAGGCACAAAATATATGTTTAATCAATGCAGTTAAAAAAATTATCTGAAATTTCCTTTTTGAGAAAAAGAAGACTCCACCACATCTATTTTATATTTCATACCCTTCAGTAAATCAGACCACTGACATCAGTGTTATGGCAAATTCAGTTAGGAACCAAAAATGCACAGAGCACTGTACAACTGGCAATTAGCTTGCATGGAAACAACGCAGCAGTGTTTACTTACACGTGGATAAACTGAGGCAAGGACTATTTGAGAAGTTGGCACAGGCTAGCCTTTAAATCAGCAGGGCTCAAATTATTATTTCATTTGTTGAACCCAAATGAGCCTTCATTAAAAAATGTAATGTATTGAAAATACTTCACAAGTTTAATACTTCCCTTATCAACACACAGAGCATTTGCAAACTGAATAACTTGCATTTTTAAATAGATGGAAATGAATTAGTGCAAAAAAAAAAAAGAAAAAGCCAAGCTGTTAAAATGCACACTATATGTTCATTTTCACAATCTCTTAACAAAATGAACATTTTAAATGTACCTTTTGTCTTTGACTGGGAAAAAGAGAAAGACAAGGAAATTAATATTTTTGTAATATAGATGTCATCTTATATTTCATGCCTGACTCATTTGAAAATGTAGATTAATTTGCAAACAATTTAGAAAGCTGAACTATTGAATTGGGTCCTCTAAGATTTAGGATTTGTCATCTTTTAAAGTTGACACCCAGCAAGAGCTTGTCAATTACAGAGAAGTGAAATGAAGTGAAAATAAGTCTCATCTTCATCTTCTTGTTATATGCTTGGTTGGTTATAGAGAGACACCATTTACAAGCTCAAAATAATTATTCAGAAAGTTACGCTTCACTTTAAAACCAAATTTAAGCAAGAGAAAAGTGCCATCCCGTGATGGTTATTTTATTCAGTGGGTGGGGAGGCTGGGTGGAAAGTAGGAAATGCTATATGGCCCCTTAAGGCCAGTAGTTGGAATATCTCTCATGTTTTGCCACTTTTTCTCATGTTGATGATGAACAGAGAAGACTTCAAATTATTGCTTTAAAAACAAGAAACCCTACTTGCATACTGCTCTATTACTGGTCAATGAAAGTGAAGATTTGGGAGAAATAATTATAATATTATTTACACATTTTATCAACATGTGAATTGAAACATCCATGACAATTCCACTCTCTCCCTGGCCTCGCTTTTTAATTGCTTTTTATTCTACCCATAAGTACAAAAGAAACAATGTTTTAATATCTTGTTGGAGTCAAATAAATAGACAAATTTAGAAAGGTGTACTTCAGTGAAACTATACCATGTAACTCTTGGCTTTGATATCCAGATGTACTGGTAATGAGCAAGGTCACTTACCATGGGAAATGGAACAGTATATAGTAAACATAGCACCCCAAGAAATTCATTTCCAACTTGTTCTCAGCCCAGAGATGATAAGCAGAAATTTGATGCCTGTCTCTGATAATGACGGGTAGAGACTAATAGAACTAAATTATCACTTGAAGTCAGGTAGCAGAAAGAAGAATGTTCTAATAGTATTTTCTTCCTTCCTGTACCCTCTTAGGACCACTTAAAATAACATGCTCTTACCTCTAAGAAGGAAGGAGTGAAGAAGGAGAGGCTAGATGGAGAGAAGAGATGTGTGGTAAAATTTAAATCATACAGAACAAAGAATTGAGACATCATTTCTCCTCTACTGCCTCATCTAAAGCCCCCAGGCCAACCCTGTTTCCATCAATGAGAGGGCAAAGGTCCTAAGTGAATTATTTGATAGTTAAACACCTGCTCCTTCTTTTTAAAACAATGACATATGATGTTTGACATCACTTCAGAGACCTGATTTGACAAAACTGGCGTTCTATCTGAATTCTGTTCATTTTTCAAGGCCCTGCTAAAATCTCCTCTGTGAAGCTGTCCCTTGTGACCATGATCATGATGATCACTTGTTGCCTTGTCTCAATTCTATGACATTTGTTTATGGGACTTTTTGGGACTTTTTGTCAGTTTTTCTGTACAGATGATTATCCTTGAAAAAATTAATTTCAAAGGTAATGAAATAACATTAAGGGTTTAAAAATAGAAAAATAATCATCATATTGCAATGCCCTAATCCAAAAACTATGAGCAATTATACATATTTTTTCTTAATTTTCATAAGCTTACGTTATATGTTTACAAAAATACTGCTTATATAGGTTTTTACATTAAGCTATTATTGAATAGTAAGTCATAAATACTTCTCCACATCATAACAGTCTATAAAGACTTCTGGGTAATACTCCACTAAGTGGATAAATCAAGAGTTATTTAACTATACACCATTTCAATACCAGTAAATTATTTACAATATTGTTATTATATTCTATGCCAGTTCAAATATATGTACGATTATGTCTTTTTAAATATTTAGATTTTTTTAAAGACAAATTCTCAGAAGGGAAATTACTGGCTCAAAAAGCGTGAATGTAAAATTGAAAGAATACAAGCTTTAGAGTCATAGACCTGGATACAAATTTCAACTTGCCCATTTATGTGGTCTTAGGGATATAATTTAACCTTTTGTAGACTCAATTTCTTATTGTAAAATTAGACAATATCACCTATTAGTAGCGTTTTTATAATAGCTAGGAATAATATGTTAAAACTTAGCACAAAGTAAAGCTTAATAAAGGGTGATCAATATTATTTGTCTTTCCAAAAGTACGAAATCAATTTAGAATGGCTCTAGCTATGTATAAGAATACGAGTTTTTTCATAGACTTGTTATATTTAGATATTAGGTGTTTAATCAACTTGGCTGGGATAAAAATGGTACCACAATGTTTTAATTTGCATGCCTTTGACTGCTGGAAAGATTCTATACTTAGTAGTGAGTTCTCTGTTTGAATGATGATGACCTTTGCTTATTATGTATTTAAAGTTTTTATCTTTTAATCTTTACAACTTTTTAATGTAATGTTTTTGTGATATTGCCCTAGATATCCATATTTTTAATATAACTATGTGTGTGTATATATACACAATACATATACACATACAAATATACTGATTTGAGATCTGGCGCAATGTTATTTTCTTTTTTTTTCCCATCATCTCAAGTAACTTGCATAGTAACTTGCATGTAACAGGTGCACAAAACATTTATGTATTAAACAGGTATCAGATGATATCATTCTGTCCTTTGAAGATTAAATGGAATTGGCTGGGTATGTCCAATGATCTTCCCAAGATTGCAGAAACTTTAGGAACCTAAGTTTTCATGGCAATTTCAGTCCATGTGTTCCTGTTCCTGCTGAATTCTAGATCTAGTTGGTGTATTCCTCCACATGTTCGTTCTTTTTCCTCTCCTCCATGTCCTCCAAAATGTCAAAGTCACTTCATTTTCCACTCAAGGCATTCATGTTTGGAAGAGACTTTGGTGAATATTTGGAAGTTTTCTATTGGAGTAATAATTTAGCATTGAATATTAGAGATCCCTGATGTGGCAAGACATCACATGTTATTACACCACTCTCTGGCATGAGTACAATGTCTGTCCTTCAAAATTTTCCATTTCTCAATTCTAGTATTTTATTATTCAGAATTGTATGGCTCTGGCATATATATATATAAGATCTATATATATATAAAATCTATATATATATATATAAAATCTATATATATAACATCTAAAACTGAATCAACTGTATATTATACCATTATTTTATGTACCACTCAGAAAGAAAAAAAATATTGCCACTTAACCTATGATATCTTTTTGATTGTAAGAACAAAGCTCATGGATATTTCTAAGAATACAAAAGTATCCAGCATGCAACAGGATAAAATTCGCAATGTCTGGCATCCAATCAAAGATGACCAAGCATGCAAAAAATCAGTATACTATAACTCACAATGAGGAGAAAAAAAATCAACTAATGGAAACAGACCTAGAACTTACACAGCTGTTAGAATCTGAGACAAGGACTTGAAGCAGTTATAACTACATTCCAAATGTTTCAAAAGGTAAGTAGACAAAAAAAATACTTCAAAATGGATGATAGCCAGAAGTGTAACGGCTAAAACTATAAAACTCTTAGAAGAAAACAAGGAGAAAATCCTCGTGATCTTAGTTAGGCAAAGATTTCTAACATACAACACCAAAAGTAGAAGCAATAAGAGAAAAAATTGAAAAATTGGTCTTCATCAAAATTAAAAACTTTGGCACTTCAAAGACATCATCATAAAAGTGAAAAGACAAGCCAAAGACTTAGAGGAAATATTTCAATTCACATATCCAATAATGGACTTGTATCCGAACTACATAACAAACTCTTACAACTCAAAATAATAAAAAGATAAATGATCCAATTAAAAATAAGCAAAATACTTGGATAGTCATTTCACCAAAGGCCAGTAAGCACATAAAAAAATGTCTAACATTATTAGTCATTAGGGAAAGCAAGTTAAAACCATAATGAGATATCACTTCACATTTACAAGAATGGCTATAGTAAAAAAAAACACAAAAAATAACAGTGTTGGTGAGTATATAGAAAACCTGGAAGCTTCATACATTTCTAGTTGAAATGTAGACTGGTGCAACCACTTTAAAAAATAATTTCAGGGGCCAGCCTGGTGGCACAGCAGTCAAGTGCGCATGTCCCACTTCGGCAGCCTGGGCTTCACTGGTTCAGATCCCGGGTGTGGACATGGCACCGCTTGGCACGCCATGCTGTGGTAGGCATCCCACACATAAAGTAGAGGAAGATGGGCATGGATGTTAGCTCAGGGCCAGTCTTCCCCAGCAAAAAGAGGAGGATTGGCAGCAGTTAGCTCAAGGCTAATCTTCCTCAAAAAAAAAAATTTCATGGTTTCTTAAAATGTTAAGCATGGAATTACCTTATAACCCAGCAATTCCACTCATGGTGGAACCAAGATATCTTGATTCCAACCAAGAGAAGTGAAAACATATGCCTCCACAAAGTACCAAACGTGATTGAATTGTACACTTAAAACAGGGTACCCTTATTGTCTGTAAATTATACCTCAATAAAGCTGCTTTAAAAAAAATTTAGAGACATGGAAGATATAAAAAGACCTAAATGCACTGGACATGATTAAGGGCAGATTAGATATTACTGATCAAAAGATTAGTGGGCTTGAAGATATAGCAGTGAGAACTATCTATAAAAAATCAAAGAGAGGAGAAAGAGTTTTAAAAATAAGGTTAACATCGGTGGGCTACAGGACAACTTAAAGAAACTTACTATATATGTAATTGAAGTCCCCAAAACAGAAGTGTTGGGAGGGGGACAGAAAAAATATTTGAAAAAATATATGAAAACTTCCCAAACTTAAAAAATGTATAAACCCACAGATCCAAGAAGTTCAATGAACCCCAAGCACAAAAGACTTGAAGAAAACTATGCTAAGGTATATAACAATCAAATTACTCAAAACCAGTGAGAATGAGAAAATCTTAAAAGCAGCCAGAGGAAAAAAGTCTCATTACATAGAGAAGAACAGAGATAAGGATGACAACATCACTTCTTTGTCAGAAACAATGCAAGAGAGAAGCCTAGAATTCTAGAATTCTATATCCAGCAAAAATATTTTTCAAAAACAAAGGTAAAATAAAGAATTTTTCAGATATGCAAAAGTGAAGAAAAGCACCACCAGCAGACTCTTCTTATAAATGAAGGCCTTTGGAAAGAGGAAAGTGAAAGAAAGTGGAAATATGAATTTATACAAGGAACAATGAACACTAGAAATTGTAACTACAATGATAAATGTATCACATTTTACATTGTTTAAATCTTTAAAAAGATAATTGATCATTTAAATAAATAAAAAATCACAATGTATTTTGAGGTTCACAACATGTAAATAAGTAGAATATATGATAACAATAACATAATGGCTTGAGGGGCAAAATGCGTGTATACTATTCTAAGGTTCTTATTCTACATGCAAAGAGATATAACCATTTGAAGATAGACCGTGATAAGTTAAAAATGTACACAGTCGTGCATTGCTTAATAACAGGGATACAGTCTGAGAAATGCACTGTTAGGTGATTTCATTGTTGTGAGAACATCGTAGAGTGTACTTACACAAACCTAGATGGTACAGCCTACTACATACCTATGCTATATGATACTAATCTTATAGGACCACCATTGTATATGGGGTCTGTCATTGACTGACAAGATATTATGTGGCACATGACTGTACTATTATCTGTAAAACAAATACCAAGATAAAACAAGTTATAACTAATAAGTCAATAAAGGAAATATAATTGAATAATAAAAAATGCTCAATTAATTGAAGAAAATTCAGTAAAAGAGGAAAAAGGACAAATAGAAACAAATAGTAGAACAAGACTTAAATTTAACTATATGAATAATTACATTAAATGTAATTTGTCTAAACACCCAATTATAAGGCAGAGATTGTCAGACTGGATGACAAGGCAAGACCCAAGTGTATGCTACTTACAAGAAACTCAATTCACATATAGAGACAGAAATAAGTTAAAATTAAAGGATAGAAAAAGGTAAACCATGCTGACACTATTAAAGAAAAGTTAGAGTGGTTATATTAATATAAGTTAAAATAGACTTCAGAGGAAAGAATATTACTAGGGATAAAGAAGGTCATTTTTAAGTCAATCTATCAAGAGGACATATAATCTTAAATGTTTCACTGATAACTGAGAATCACAATATATAAAACAAAAATTAGTGGTACTGCAAGGATAAAGAGACAAATCCACAGTTATAGTAAAAGCTTTCAATAACACTCTCTTAGTATTTGATTTGAAAAATTAATAAAAGAAGTGATACTACAATGATCTAAACAAGCCTATCAACCACTTTGACCTATTTGACATTTATAGATCACTTCAACCAACCACAGCAGTGGTTTTCACTTGCATATTAAAATTTACCAAGATACACTATGTTATAGGCCAGAAAATGAGTCTCAATAAAGTTAAAGGCATTTAAGTAATACAAAGATTGTTTTCTGAGCACAATTGGAATTAAATTAGAAATCAATTACAGAAATACTCAGGAAACTGAACATTATTTGGAAACTAAATAGCATGACTTCTAAATAATCTCTGGTAAAAAAAAAATCACAGTGAAATTAAAAATTGTTTTGAACTTGATGAAGAAGAAAACATATCAAGATGTAAGGAATGTCTCTAATTCAGTACTTAGAGGGAAATTTATAGCACTACTTACCTATAATGCAAGAGAAGAAGCATCCTGAATAAATACTTCAGCTTCCACCTTAAGAAACTGGAAAAGAACACATTAAACTCAAACCAAGCAGAAGAAAGGAAATAATAGAGAACAGAGTGGAAGTCAGTGAAATAGAAAATCAGTAGAAGAAATCAATGAAACTAAACCATGGTTCTTTGAAAAAAATCTATACAACCGGTAAACCTCTAACCAGACTGACCAGGAAAAAACAGAGAATACACAAATTAGCAATACCAAAATTGCCCTGTCTTAGGAACATTATACTAAAGAAATTGAAATTTTAGTTAAAAACCTTCCCACAAAGAAAGCTCCAGGTCAAGATGACTTCACTTGTGATTCCTACCAACCATTCAAAGAAGGAATCGCTAAATTATATAAAAACTCTTTCAGAAAGTCAAAAAATAGAGAATACTTCTCAGCTAATTCTGTGAGGCCATACTTTAATAGCCAAAATCATAAAAAGACACTACAAGAAATGAAGTCTATAGGCCAATATTTCTCAGGATCATAGACACAAAAGTCTTGAACAGAATTTTAGCAAGTTGAATCCAATAATACATAAAAGAAATAATACATCATGATCAAGTAGGGTTAATCTTAGGAATGCAAGGTTGGTTTAACATTTCAAAACCAATCAATGTAATTCACCATATTAACAAATTAAAAAAGAAAAATATGATAATCTCAATCTCAGAAAAACATTTCACAAAATCTATTTATCTATGATCAATAAAATCTCTTGGCAAACTAGCAATAAAATGGAACTTCCTTAACCTGATAAAAAGAATTTATGAAAAACCTACAGCTAACAAGACACAATGGTGAAAGACTGCATACTTTCCCCTAAGATCAGAAACAAGACAAGGATGTCTGCTTTCACTAGATCTATCCTCCGTTATACTAGAATTTCTAGCCAGTGCAATAAAGCAAGAAAAAGAAACAAACAATATCCAGATTGAAAAGAAAGAAATAATATTCTCTTTATTCATAGATGGCATCACATTTATGTAGAAAATATGATGAATCTACAAAAAATGTACTAGAACTAATAAGTGTATTTAGTAAAGTGACAGATATAAAATCAGTGTATAAAAATTAGTTGTATTTTTATTCCTTGGTAATGAACAATCAGAAAATAAAAATTTTAAATATCATTGACAAGAGCATCAAAAATACAAAATATTAAGAATATATATGACAAAATATGTAAAAGACCTATACATTGTTTACTACAAAACATTGCTCAGAGAAATTTTTTAAAATCTCAATATAGGCAGATATATATCTTATTTATGGGTTGGAAGACTCAATAGTGTTAAAATGTTGATTCTCCCCTTCTACCAAATGATCCACCCATTATTCCTAGATATTTTACCCAAGGAAAAAAAAAGAATGAATCCATATAGAAACTTGTACATGAATTCTTATAGTAACCTTACTTGTAATAGCCCAAAACTGGAAACAATTCAAATGTCCATCAACAAATGAATGCATAAACAAATTGTGGTATATCTATACAATGGAATCTTACTCAGTGATAAAAATGTAGTGAACTAGTGATACACACAACAACATAGATAAGGAAGCCAGACAAAAAGAATGCATACTCTATATTTCTCAATATTACTTACTACATTTTAAGTTCTAGAAATAATATATTATTTTTTAATAGATTTCAGTTCTCTAACAAATATATTCAATCTTATGATCTATTTTCCTGAGCATGTTAACACAGTTAAACTTATTGTTTGGTTGTTGTCAGTCTGAATCACCTATTGGTCTGTTTCTATTTTCTATTTTTTCTCTTGATTCTACTTCCTTGTGGGCCTCATAATTTTGATTTGAATGTCAGATACATGGTATGAAAAATTGGAGAGGATCTTGATGATGTATTCCATCTCAAGAGATGATTTAACCCATCCTCTGGCATGTTGCAAGAATTGGAGAAAATCACCTGATTTCATTGACATTTTGACTCAAGGTCAAGTTTAAGACATTCTAAGTCTCTGTTTACTTCTGGTATCTCTTCAGAACATCCACTAAGAGCCTGGGATATTTACCAGGGCACCTCCTTGATGCATCTTTAACTTCAATTTTTATGTGTTTACAATACGAGAGGGCCAAAAGCTCTCCCTAGCTTTTCAGCTTCTTTCTGTGCAGCTTAATAATTGACTAATGTTTCAAAGAAAAAACTGGTGCATAGTGTCAAACTTAATTCCTGATGTTTCCCTTCTTTTTGGAATATGAACCTCTTACGCCCTGGTTACTATAGGAGACACAGACTTCAATGTTTATCTCCTCCAATCCCATGAGATTTCTAAAAGCTCTGTTGTCTTCTCTGCCTCTTAGTGGCTGCACTCTGTCCAGCTTCTAAGCAGGTTGCCTCACAAGGCTGAGGACTCAGAAAATACCCTAAATGGAGAGAAGGACTCAGAAGTTTGGACTTACTTCTGGGAGCTTCTCTTCAAGTGAACGATATATATGGAGACATAGTCCACGCTCTAGAAGGACTCACAGTGACAACAAGTAGCAATACTATGTATCAGATAAGTATGGCATCTAATAAATGTCATAACAGAAAACACAAGAGAAGTTAAAAGAAGTTAGGAATTTTCAAAGTCAGTTAGAGCAGGTTTTTGTTCCTTGCAACCAAAAGAGAGAGAAAGAGAGAGAGAGAGAGATCTCTGGGATCTCTTCCTTGTCTTATAAAGATACCAGTCTTATTGGATTATGGTCCCTGCGGATTATGACCCCACTTAACCTTTATTATCTCCTCGTAAGCCCTATCTCCAAATACAATATAGTCATATTAGGGTTAGGGCTTCAGCATATGAATTTTGGGGGGATACAGTTCAGTCCATAGCAGAGATGCATCCAACTCTCTTGCACTTAAAGTTATATTGGATGACACGTAATTCACATGGACAGAAGTAAGTCATACAAAGATGCTATTCTACAAAGGTGCTGCCTCATAATTTTGACAGTGCTGAGTATTGGTCATTTACTCTCCATGTTAATCCTGGAGTATTGTAGTCCCTCTCCCACTTAAGCTGGTCTTTCCTCCTTGGTACTACTGTACCAAGTCAAAGTCAACTTAATAGGGAGATGTTCCTTCTGTGTTAGAGTTTAGCAGGGGTGGGGGTGGGAAGGAACTTATCCTCCCCTTGCTATCCTGGTCTTCTCAGATACTAAAAAAACAAAAGACCAGACTTTATAGGTATAAGTAAATTTCATAACTAAGAATTGGACCCAGCTCACCAGGGGACAAAGGAAGGCACTCAGAAACATAATCTTTCACAAAGCCAGGCAATCCCAAATGTTTCTCCCCTTCTAACCTGGCTCACCTCCCTCAGAGTCTCAAGCAACTCTGCAGGCACCCACATTTACAAGCTTCTTGGTCTAAACGTTGAGCCTCCCACCCTAGGGAAATTTCCATCCTTTGTCTCAAGAAAAGATTTTATTTCTTAGATCTTCTCCACTTGGGCAGGAGGCATGGTTGGTGATTTTTTTTAGTACTTGACTATTGAACGGTCTCTCAAACATAAAATATACATATATATATTTAGAAATAGTATAGTCTAAACTCATATTGAAGAAAAAATTATTTTACTCATTATCAGACATTCTTGCCCTTAGAGTCAATGGGTCCCTATTATTTTCTGAGGAGGATTTGGTCTTTCCTATTCCAACAGGGAGCTTACAACATGAAAAACAAAAACTACTCCAGCTTATGAAGGCTGCTTTCTCTGTCATCTTTGAGATGGTAGCAATCCTGATTAAATTCTTTCTATTCACTGTCTGCCCCCTGCTCCCCCCACCCCCACTCCATGGAGAAGGACTGAGGTTTGTCAATTCTTCCTACTACATTTCCACAATAATACTCTATCTATTACGTTATATACCTAACTACATTACACTCACCAACTCAGGAGTTTACAAAGGCAATGAAAGGATTGAACTTAATGTCTGGAAAGAGACCTATGCATGCTTTAGTCTACATGGACACGAGAATACTTGCCTTCAACAATTCTCCATGGGATCCTATCACTTTGGTTCCTTCTCGCCAAGTGTCAACTGAGTCTTCTCTTTTCTTGTTCTCTTGAAACTCCTCTACGTGTTGCACAGGACTGCATTCTACCAGTTTGCTGGGATGATATTTTTGCATTTTAATCCCCTTATGGCTAAGTTCATAGACCTTACATCTACCATTACTCTAAGTTCACTCTAAGTACAGAGTAATCACCTTCCTTTATGGTGTTTTTTGGAAGGCCATCCACTGCTCTACTGTGAACTTCAGGAGGGTTTCTCTGAACGTGACATCTCTGTTTGTGTTCCCCCTGCTGGCCCATTCTGTGGTTGCTATTGGTATCTTTCTAGGGTCTCTTTACACATATGAAAGTAAATACCAAGAAGTCCTTAATCTTAACCCTTTAAAACAAAAGAGAGTACACAATAGACAAGGTCTAAACCTTGCTTTTTCCTATATAACAATATATCCTGGAGATGGAGGTGCCACTTTCTTCTTGGCAAAAAGCACAGTGAATTGAAAAAAAAATCTTCAGTTGTACAGTGCCATGGTTCCTCGTCTGTGAAATGCTGTGGTCATTTGTTTTACTTTCAATCACTGTGTGTCATCTATAATTTGAGTTCTAATTATTTTTAATTAAATTTGTGAAAAAACTTTTTAATGATTTAAACACAGTATAATAAAGTTTATAAACAGAAATATAAAATCAAAGTAGACAAAAGTGAGAAGAGGGTCAAGGGAATTTCAAATTAAATCTCCCTCTCTGTTACTACTGAAAATTAAAATCTAAAATTCAAAATCTTAATTTGCTAGATTCCTTTTTTCATTACTAACCACTTTGCCAGAATAGAAATATTCTAATTTGCTTGTTGAGAAATTTTGTAAGAGAAAAGCAATGCAGTTTGGAATATGGAACACTTGGTTTTACTAGGTATGTATGCCAGTTATAAATTGGAAATGGTAGTTTATTGTTTCCTTTGGAAAATCATGACATTAGCCTGTTTTCCTGACCCAAAATTTTGTTCCCCACTAGCTTTATAATAACAAAATTCTTTGCTGAAGTAGAAAACTAGGGTAAGAAAGCTCATGTTAACCTATTAAATTTCTTATAAATCTGCATTATGAAAAAGTGGGAAAATATGTAAAGTGAACATCAGTGAATTTTCGTATTTCTTTACTTAGCAATACGAGTTAACTATACAGTTTATTTTCATTTAGAATCTGATGCTTGCTATAAACATTTCAGAAACTTCCTTTCCCACGATTTTAACAAAATACCTGAAAGTGTTCCATTGGAAGTAAAATACATGCTAAGAGGCTTGTTTTCTTTTGTTTCCCATGCCTCTCTGATTTTATCACATACCATCTCCTGCCTTAGGATCCTACCTGGTCCCAAACACAAAGTCCTTTAATTGTTTGAGAACCTTGGAAAACTCTACTTTAACCTGCGAGATAAAATTGAGTAGATATTTTTCATCCCCCTTCTTTATACACAATCTAAGTTTGCACAGTCTTAACGCAACACATGGTACCTTATTGCTAAGGCACTAACCATCTGCCCAGCTGACACACAGGCCTGAAGCCCTTTTCTCCTGACAGAAGCAGCCTCTGGGTCTCCTAGCCTCTGTTAGCTCTCCTAAGCCTCTTTGGCAACTAAGAAACAGCAACAACGACAACGACAAAACTTACATTTCCAGCTGCCATCTGCTTTCTTTCCTATAAGAAAAAAGCTGGAAACAGGAATCAAATCCAAATTAACTAAGATTCTGGGTAAGAACAAATCTCAGTGGGAAAGGCATTACCGTATATATTCTATGTACAAAAACTGTTTCTCCATTTTACCTTGCATGAAGTAGTGAAGTTCATTGTCTTTCAAGTGCTTCAAGCAATTTGAAAGAATAGCATTACAAATGCATGATCATCTATGAATAGTGTCTATATTTGAGCACAATGGAGTATTATGAATCATTTCCACTCAGTGTTGTAAATTTAATTTTCAAAAATATTATAATATGAAGTAACTATTATTATAAAGGTGCTTTTAGATGACATTTAATTACAATGCAGGGTAATTTATTTTACCAGCTAGAGTATCTTGAGCTAATTGAAATTGTTTATGTGTTACGCTTGTGCCATCATAACAAACAACCTATTCTATGTGTTCACTTCACCTTTTTTTTCAATCTTCAGGGATATTCTGGATTTTCCTCTAAATTTTGCCAATGCTTCTTAATTATAAGAGGGATATTTCTTTGCCCTTACACTTCCCTTGTAGAAGAATGCTTTGATCTCTCTAGAAGTTTAATTGCATTTCATGGAATAGTTCCTCTTTGCAATTAGGTCCAGGCTTGGATGCTGGGTGTGTTTTCTTTCATGTTTCCATTCAATCATTTCTGTGGTAAACTTTCTGTCTCACCAATATGTGCTTTCATCCCAACCTCTGGTAACAGTAATTTCTGAGTAGCCACACTATTTCATCTGATGAAGATAGGCGCTCTGATCACCCTTGAAGTTTTTGGCAAGCTTGCCTTTGATGATGTTAATTATTCTTCCCTTTTACAGATATCTATTGAATAGTTCTAGTTAATATAGTGTCATATCTCTTGTTGGGTTCACTTTACTAGGAAAATGATCACCATTATGGGGTAAATACAGTCTTAAGTCTCCCTGCTCATTAAATAAAATGTGTTATTTAAACTTTAATGGAATTATTTGCGTTCACTTCTCCAAAAAAATAAAATAAGTATTTTATCTTGGTAAGGGGCAGTGATCTGTCCAGATTTCTGTCCAAAGACAGAATAGTGAAGTTCTATCCAACTTGCTTCTTGGTTTTCTTTCTAAAATTTTCAATCTATAGTCCCAAAGGACTCAGTTAATATTAGCTCCATAGTTCTCTGATACTAAGATAGCAAAGGGTCATATGTCTTGAGGGAAAAAAGGGAAGCAGCCATATCAATAGAGTCCTGGGCATACTGTTTTGTCATCTTACACAAGCAAATTGATTCTATTCAGGAAGTGTGGCCTAATGGTTGGAGGTGAGCCAAGAGTTTCATTAGCAATTCTGAATAGAAATTTAATGGTCCTAAAAGAGAATGCCAGTAATGTTGGACAATCAATCTGTATCTCAGTTTCTCCATCTGTAAAAATAAAAACAAAAAAGAAACCTAGCAATATCCAATTACCTTAGAAATATAATTGGCCAAGGTCTCAAACATGTGTGTAAAAAGGACCTTTCTACTGCCTGAAGATGTCTTGTTTAGTAAGGTTTTAAATCAAATAATTGCTCAACCAGTAAAGTGTTCAACTGAGGCTAATTTACTCAGTTATTCTTGTATTTATCTACCCATCTTTTCAAAAATATTTGTTGCATACCACCTGAGTGCCAGAAATTGTACATGGCACTGTAGCTATAGCAGTGAACAACAAGACGAAGATTGTGCTCTTATGTACTGTACATTCTCATTGAGATCCGGGGGCAGAAAAAATGTAAAAGGGTAATGTGATGGGGTAGAGATAACTCTTTAGAGTAAATGGTCAGGGAAGTCCTGTCTGATAGGATAATATTTGGGCTCAGATGAAATAACAAAGACTGATCCAGGCAGAGAAATATCAAGTACATGTCCTCTTGGGGAGGAAAGAGTTTATTCAGTTAAAAAACAGGAAGCAGACCAAGATGGTTCGAGTCTAGTGAATGTGATAGAGAGTGGGGTGAGATGAGGTGTAGAGATAGAAAGGGATGCCACTTAACATAGTGAAGACTTCACAATTATTCTAAATACAACAGGACACTTTCGGAGAGTTCAGCATGGGTGTATCATGATCTGATTTGGTGCCTGCTGCATAGACAATGAGTTATAAAGACTCAGAATGGAAGCAAAGAGAACAGGTAGGAGACTCCTGAAGTCATCCAAGTGAGCAATGGTGGCAGCAGTGGAACTGGTAACAGTGCTTGGACACCTAAATGCTGATGTCAAGTAGACACTTCTATATGAGAATGTGGCACTCAAGCCGAGGCTGGAAATATACATTTAATAGCAATAATTGCATAGATAGAATTGAAAGTGCAGAAATGGTAAGAAAATAGGGAAGAAAAGATTGCCCAGGACAGAGTTCTGGGGCTTTTCAATATTTAGAGGCTAAGTATAAGGGAAGGAACCAACCTAGGAGACGTGAGATAGGAGAGAAGCATGAAAACATCATGATACAGAATCCATGAGAATAAAGTTTCAAGAGGAAGAAATTTCAAAACTACTTCTAATGCTTCTGAGAGGTCAAGAAGATGACAATTTTCCAAGATAGAAGTTATTGTTGGTCTTGCTGGAGCAGGTTTGGAGGCAGGAATCGAGATGAAAATCTAAGGAGATAATGAGGAGTAGTTAAGAGAGATGAGAGTGTGTAGTCCCGGGGGAAAGGCAGGGGCACATTTTTATGCAGCTGCATCTCCTTACATCACCATTAAAGGTAATAAGCATTTTAAGGACTGATTCTTAGCCTCAGGATTTTCAGTTTATTTTTGTTTGTCTTTTGGGGGCCTTTATTTATCAAATATTTATTCAGCTCCTTTTTATGTGCAAGGTACTGTCCTAGAATCTTGGCATTTTCACTAATGAACAAGGCAAGGAAAGACCCTTACCTTCAAGTAGCTTAGCTTCTACGTAGGAGATAGAAACTACAAACAGAAGAAATAGTAAGTCAGTATATTACATAGTAGGTTGGAAGTTGATAAATGCTTTAGAAAAAAAATTAGAAGTAGGGCAGAGTAACTGGGACCTGAAGTGCTGGGGTTGTAATTTAAATGGGGTGGTCAGGATGCTCGTTAAGATGATGACTGCTGCAAAAAATTGAAGAAGGTGAGAGTTTCCTTGAGTGGTTATCTGGAGGAAGAGTGTTCCCAGCAGGGAAGCAGTAGACAAAGTCCCCAAGGTAGAAGTAATATGGGGAGGGCAGAAGCTCTCCAGAGGGAGGTGAATAAAAGGATCACTGCAGGAAAGGAGGTGAAAGGGCTAGCAGGGGCCACCTTAGGGCCATTTTCTTTATTCTGAATGAAACAGAAAGCAAGGAATGGAGGAGTTCTGAGAAGGGAGTGCTATGATCTGTCCCATCTGACAATAATCCAGCTAGGAGATGCTGGCGCCTTGGATTAGGGTAGGAGTGGAAGTGATGAGAAATGATGGAGTTCTGGAAATATTTCCAAAGCAGAACTAATAGGATTTCTTCGTGTATTAGGTGTTGGGCATGAGACAAAGAGAGGAGTCAAAGATGGATACAAGGTTATGAACTAAAATTTGAGAAGATATAGTTGCCAACAGCTGTGATGGACAAAGCGGCAGGTAAAATAGTTTTAGGGATACGAGTTCATACTGTGTGAGATGAGACGTTCAAGTGGAGATGTCAAGTAGGCAGTTGGATATACAAGCCTGGAGTTTGGTACCTTGCACAGTGACTGTTAAGAGTTTTCAGAATCATGGTAAATCTATTAGTGCTACTTTTGCAGCTTTACTTAAATACTATTCTGGTAAGTTCCTCAAACATACCAGATCAAGTGCTATGTGGGCATCAGAGCAGACAGAGTAAACACCAACAAATCTGTTTATAGATCAAGAACACAACATGAGTGATGCCAACAACAATGCAGGCTAACCAGTCATGTATGTCTAATGGTTTCATTGACCCACACTAAATGTTACGGAACTTTAAACCCCTCTCTTCGGATTCATAGGGTAAGGCAACACTCAATGGAAAGTGTTTTTTTCCTTATAATCCCTACATCAGGCTCAACATATTAAGTAAAATGGCAGCAAGAAAGAGGGTTATCAACAAATCATAACACATAGTTAAACACCAGACACTGTATATCATATCTTGGCAATCCAAAGAAAAATGCCCTTGACCCAGTTTATCTTTGGCAAATGTCTCTGTATATATTGTCTCTTATAAATTATGACAAGGGCAAAGAGATAATAACAGGCACAGTCAATCCCTCAGAAGACTGAAAGTTTTAGAAAACAAAAAGGAAAATGGGCAATGACTATACCTCTAATTTGAAACACCAGATGCAATTAATGATTGCCACTACATGTTCCCTATTAGCCTGACTTGCACAAGCACAAGGAAAAGTTCAGGGTCTAAGAGCTAATCAGGAAAAATATCACTAAGCTTTGGGGTCAGTTAATTAACAGCAAAGTCATATTTTTCACGGATTAAGTCAGGCTCTTCCTTTTGACCTATTTAATTGCTGCTTTTAAAGACAACTGGAATAGTACTCTCACATACAAAAATGGATTGAAATTCAGTGTTCTGTTGAGGTGTGATGAGACCAGAACTTAAAAGCACAGAGGTGTAAGTTTAAATCAGCACAATCTTTGTGGAAAGCAACAGATACTGTGCCTTGCGAGGCAATACATATTATTGTGTAACAATATATATGTGACAATACATATTAAGTGGCAGAGAAATATTGATACTTTGCCATACTCATAAGGTTTGTCCTACAGAATTGTGGATAATGATAAGCATATAAAGGTATCTATCATAGCATTATCTGTAACAATAAAAACTTGGGGCCCTAAATATCTCAAATTAAAGTATTCAAATCAATGACAACAATTCATTGGCGTATAACATAACACTAAAAAGTTAAAATACAACAGATGAATGACGTGACAGTCTTTATGAATTAGAGTTGAGGTTTCTCTAAAGCAGCACATAACATTTTACAGCTGAATTATGTAAAAATTACTTATGCATATTTCTTGTATATACGGAAATGAAATTCTTTAATTAATAACCTCTGCATTGTAGACTATGGGTTCTGGTTAATTTTTTTTCTTGATCTTGTCTTAGTTTTCCATGCTTTTTATAATCAGCATATAATTATTTTATAATCAGAGAAATAATTCAACCAGTTCTTAGAAAATAAACTTTTCAGCCTTTCAGCTTAGTTTTCTACATCGTCAATTTTTGGTCTCTTTAGAGACACTTAATAAACCTGGTTGTAATTTCTGTTTTCTTATTAACCTAGTACTAATGAAGAAAAATAAGTTTAGTTCTTATGAATACATTTGATGGTAATTCTGGGCTAGACGATGTTGTACTTTATGATACATTCCAGGGAGTGAGTTCAGATACTAAGAATTGTGAATTGAAAATTTCTCCAGGAAATTAGAGAAGATTTTCCCATTTTCACCCTTTGATAGCACAAAATAAATACCTTTATCTCCTCCTAGTAAATATAAATATTTAGTTTTGTACATAATGTTTTGTTTCTATTGTCTTTTGAATGCAAATATAATTCCCATTTATTTTTATGAGAACAATAATGATGATAATTTTCTGTAATAGAGAAATGAAGAATTTCTCTTTTTGGTGACAATATTCAGTCATTGTGATTCTTGTCACTGCTGTGAAATATATGATATAAAAATTTCTCAGCAAACCTGATGACTAAAAGGCTAATAAAACTTAAATTTTGAAATCAACGATGGTACAGCCAAGTTCAACTATGAGGCTCTGAAATACACCTGTAGCACCCCAGTTTTGACATAGTCTTCCTGCTCATTGGAATAAGATCAAATTATCAGAGCCTGTCACCAATTCCGCCTAGAAGAAAATACTTAAAACTACCTGTTGACAGAGGGAGTTGGGCTGATAAAATCTATCACATAGATATTTCTGCATAATATATCTGAAGAAAAAAGATATTGCCACTTTAGGTAGGCAAAAGGGTAATTTTTCATCTCAAACAATAAGAGAATTTCTTTAATAATGTAAATTAAGGAATACCTTAGCAAATACGAAATAGCCTCTCTCTGAGAGGGCTAATTTGTATTTAGAAAAAGCATCTGTATATTTTTCTACTTTTCATTGTTAGCACTTAGAAAGAGACAAACAATTTTACTGACCAATGACTGTGATGTCTTTATATTAAAATTTTCAGTGCTGTTTCTAAAATGCAAATTATTCATTGATTTTTAAGGTGCTGAATGACTGAGTTAGGTAGTACAGTATTTTAAAAATATTAAAAGCACCAGTTAATCAAATCCTGCCCACACAAGGAACTAACACTTACTAACTGATTTGATCTTAAGCTTATCAGCATTGCTGGCAATAATTCATCCATCTGTAAAGATAGCCATCTCTCTACCTCTATAGATGATTCAGATTGATGTCCATCCAGATAGAGACATGTCTCTCTAAGCGTGATCTTCAAAAGCACCTAAGAGCCCTTGAATGCTTCCAGATTCCTGGGCCTCACATCATACCTACTGAATGCAAATCTCTGGGAATGGAGCTCTGGGAATCAATATTTATCATGCACCTCAGGTGATATTTATACACACTAAATTGAGTGAAAGAGAGTAGATCAATATTTGGACACAGTTTTTAAGGAATGAATAAACTATAATTGTCAAATGAGGGTGAATCATTTCATCTATTTTAGATGTATATTTTATATATTTAGGTACATATATTTAGATAAAATGTTTTCTATAATAATTCTAGCAATTATAATTTTCTATTATTAATAATTTTTCAAATACCTTGAGATGCAGGAATATACCATGCCACTTTCCATAGGTAGATGCATCTTCAAAAGGTACCATGCTAGAGACAAACAAGATGCTTTTGGTGGTTTTGAGACCACCCACCGAGGAATTTCTGGACCAAAGACTCAACCTGGCCTTGGACATGTCTGCAGCTACAAGGACAAATTTTTCTGTCTTAATATCTCTGCATCTGTGCTCACGTGCCATATCCGTTAATGCTATAAAATGTTAGATATTAGAACAAGAAAAACCTAAAGAAATATTAAGGCTACATTTCCCTATGCACAGATAGGAAAGATTTTCTGGGTAACTAGTCTCCCTACTCATTTTCCTACTCCCTCAAGATTATGCCTAATTGAGGAAACCAAAGTAAAGGGAAAGAAAATCTACCCCAAACAATGCAAACTAAGAAAGAAAATCATTTTGAGGGAGGTAAGGAAGGTGGACATTTTAGAAAACCCATAAATCTCTGTACATTTGCATTCTTGTGGTCTATTTGAACTCAGAAGTTCCAATATGGCAGGGCCAATCCTTGTTGGTATGGTGTTCAATCCTAACCTCCCAAAGGCAGGCATTTAATAAATATCTTTCAGACAAGAATACCACAAAGAACTATTTCGTGCTATGACTTAACATTTCTTGTAGTTCAAAATCACTATTTTTCTATAGAAATTTGGGTGAGATGACACATCTCTATGTTCGTAAAGTACACAATTGGTTTCTTTTTATACCCTACTCTCCAATTTTCCTTTGGAAAATCTGATGCCCACATTTCCATGCAAGCATTATTTACTTTTTGATTGAAAACACAAAGTCATTTCTGTTTATGAACACTTTCTTGTAATAAAACCTGGCATTTCTCATTGTTACCATTTGCAGTCTACTTTTATAAAATTTAATGCATATCAAAAATGTGCACGGTCTGGAAAATAAAGAAGAAACCTTCTATATATCAATAAATGTCCTGGGACGGGCTTATCAAGGAAAGAATACTCACGATCTAGACCCAATCTGTTAAATATGCTATCCATTAGCCACATGTGGTTATTGAGCACTTGTCCAAATTCTCATGCACTATAAATATAAAATACACGTAGGATTTTGAAGATATGACAGAAATTGTAAACTATCATACTAACAATATTTTATATTGATTACATTTTGAAATGATAATATTTTATATATAGTGGGTTAAATAAAATATGTTAAAGTTGATTTCACTTTTTTTTCACTTTCTTATGATGTGGCTACTAGAAACTTTTAAATTAAATATGTGGCTCACCATATATTTCTATTGGAAGGCACTGATATAGATTATGAAATGCACTGCCATTGTTCCATGTAGCAATTAGATTTGGCAATATTGGAACATAACTTCATATTGTTACAAGAAGTGGGAGGGTTTTCATAGAAGCTCTTCTATCCACTGGTTTTAGGTGGATTAACTGGCCTAATTAGAGCTAAGCTGTTAAAAGGGCCCCAGAGGAGGGAGGGGGAAGGAAATGTGGATTCATACAAGCTTTCCAAGTCCTCAAGTCACACATTCCTGGTTGACTGGTCTGCTTAGCCAAGCTGAAACCGGTCTTATTGTCACATTAGGCACATTAATTGGAGAGCAGACTAATTTGCAAGAATGCGTTAGTGCCCTTTAAAAGGTGATTTAAAATTCAAAATGATGGAAATGACATAAAAGCATGCTTGTCTGATCACTCCTCAGAATCTATCTTGAAATCCCTACCATTTTTCTATTTTCATTGTTAGAATTCAAGTACACAGTAAACACTTAAGATTCCCAAAGATCACAGTCTTACCCTAGGACAAATAATTGTCCTTCTGTTAAGACAGACAGGGAATTCCTATCATCAGACACATGGGGATTATAAGTGAAAATACAGTCTGTAGGTTTAATCAGGGATCCACGTGTAGAAATAAAATATAAATATCACAGCAATCTCACCAAACATATTTGTAACTAAATGGAGGAAATTTTGCCTTTTATCCATTAGAAGCTTACAAGGAACTTGAGGACGCACCTCCACGTTTGACATGGCTGCTATAAGATCTATAATAACTTATATTTATACTCATTCTATAGTTATGAATAATTTTACATCCATTATCATATTTAATCCTCACAAACAGAATGACATTATCATCTCCATTTTGAAGACAAGGAAACAAATACTCAGAAAAGTAACAAATTAGTCCAAACCCTTGAAGTTGAATCTTCTGGCTGTGCTTTTTCACTATATCCCAGGTAGCAAGTAAACAATGTATTGCCAGCTGAAAGACCAAACGTGGGGCTTCTAGGCAAGCATGATAGAGATTAATAACTTGAAGGGGAAAAGTAAGCGTGACAGTGCTACTAGAAACAGTGAATTCAAAGAACACGACCTTAATTTTGGAGTTTATAGAAAGTAAACCTGAAGAATTTTCCATTCTGTTCTGCACGCGTAGACTTCTCATTACAGTGTAACAAAAAACATTTTGCTATTATTTGATAAAGGGATCTGTGTTGGTTTTAATTCAACCACCTCAGATCTTTGGCCCAAGGCAGGTAATGTCATGAAGCAAGAGCTCCAAGGGGTCACTTTCTCAAATACTAATTTATCTGGAGTTCTCACACAAAATGCATTAAACTGCACAGTCTTAGAAGGGGCCCAATCATACCAAATAAAAAGGAATTTTCAGAGCTAAAACAAATAATTAACTATGGAATTTGTTTTGCCAAGAGATTTAGATTTCTCACAGAAATATTGAGTTCCATGAAGACATAGGAAAGAAAAAGCCTTGAGTAATAAGTAGGTGTTTTGTAAAAGTGAAAGTTGGGCACATGTTTCAATCAACCAATGCTCACTGATACTTGTCTGGAAATCTATTCTTCCCATAGCTTTAAGAAATAAAATCAAGCACCACCTCTTACATACTGTTTAATAAAAATAACTAAAAAGTTAAAAACCAATCAGAGCCAAGTTATGAACAACTTAGACCAAGCCCACACACTCAAAACACGTAGTGGCCTTGACATACCACATTCGAATCTAACACAGATGGCTGTTTATTTGGTCATCCACATGTTAATATATTCTGTAAAATGTGGATGTTCAGTTAAAGTTTATTGGCTAAATGGCTGAAAGAAAGAATGAATAGCTGAAAGGTGTACTAGCATATACCACTCCTTGGATTTGTTTTTCCAGACAACACCAGTGGTTGCTGGGCTCCAACCATGTTTGCACTGAGTCTCCTCTGTAACAATCTGCTGGCGCTCAGAGAGTGGTACAGGATAGGGCTAAGCACAAGAGCTTTCCTCTCTGCCAATGAGTAGCCATTCAATGCTTAAACTCAGTTTTAAAACCCGCAGCTTCGGTCTAAACCAGCAGAAAGACCTGTCTGTCTCAGTAGAAAACCATCAATGTCAGGGAGGAAACATACCCTCAAAATCCAAAGAAATAACATTGGCCTTAATTACATCTCATCCCCTAGCCCTCTGTTTAGCTTATTAGCTAACGGTAGCTTAGTAGCTTATTACTAAACATAAAAAAGAAAGCCTATTGGCTTTCTTGCCAGTTTCTTGGGCATAACACCATAACACAGTGCCTGTGGACTCAAAATTACCTGGCAATATAACTCAGAAGTTGAATGATACAGCTGGTTTGATTTTACATATATTTAATATTTTTATTAAATATTCAATATACACCAAAAATATTTATAAAATGTATTTAACAATTTATAAAACTTACATTTGGGTATGCTACATGATGAAGATAATTACAAATGTTCTCCCTTTCCTAGAGCCATAAGGTACAGAGATTGAACCAGAATGAAACGATCCATGTGTTAAAGTCACAATTGACCAACATGCTTGGGGAATTCTGGATCAATTTCTGGCTCAGTTTCACTCAGCACAGGAAAAAGAGTGAGTTGGGACAGGAAGTAGGACTTAATTTTGCAAAGAATAGGCTATAGGACACACAGTTTAGAAGATTAAATGCCCCCATCCTCCCTTACTTGTTTCATTTAACTTGTGGATTTTAGGCTTAGTAGCTTCAGCAGGCTCTGCTCTGCACTTGTTGCCCAGAAGCCTGTCCCTTTCCAGTGCCTTCCACTCTGATTTCTGGCATGAAGAGGGCCAACAGTATGTAGGGAGAGTGGCATAGAGCCACCCAATAAACGACTTGCATATTTTCTACAGAATCAGAATTATTCTATTGCTATTTCCTTCTTCAAAGGATTTCAGACTGATAGTGTGTTTCTTCAATTTTCACTTACAGAGTTTTCATTTTTAGAAAAAGAAATCTTTTTTTAAACAAAATTTGTGGCTTCATGCCTTTATTTATCATGCATATTAAATGCACTCAATGCTTACTAGCCCTTGGGCACGTTAACAAGTATCCTATAAAGAAAGACAGACTTTGCCATCATACTTTACACTTCAGGAGTCAGTACAAAAACAAATCAGTCAGAGACCTCTTCTAGAAATGTTCCTCATTTCTTTCTGTCCATCATTACGGGAATTTCTAACTTATTATCTCCATAATATTAACAGTAAATTGTGGTTCCCCGAGAAAAGGGCCCTATTGTTCCTCAACGTGGAGATGAAGAGACAAGGTCCTTCTCAGGAATATAAATCTGGAAGGGAAGTCAGTGGCTCCGGAACACATGACACAGAAAACCTAGCCCTGAATAGTGTACACTAGACATAAAAACTCTTACAAGCTTAGCCAGTTTTGCTGTTGAGGGCCAGCTTTGGGCAAAACTCACCTCCTCAGAGAAGACTCTCTTGCCTCTATAATAATTTCTTGAATCAAATATGCCATCAATTGTAAAGTGCACTACCAAATTAAAAGTAGATAAAGGACAAATTTCTAAAACAAATATTAAAAGGAAAAACTAGAAATGAGACCAAGTCCAAGTTTTTGGATTCAATATCCAGTCTTTCATGTTATATTATTTTCTATAAGAAGCCAATAATTTTGCATACTGTTACCATCTCATTGTTTCTGGTTCACTGGCTAAAACACCCATTTAGAAGTGAACTATATAAAGCTAAATAAATTTCATATTAGTTTCAACCCATAGACAAGAGTAAGAGAATTTCATCTCTTAGTAATGCTTCAACCATACTGTCTGATCTAAAATAACAAAGAAAAGAACTTTGACTCACCAATCAGTGGGGGTGTGTGTGTGTGATTGTGTTGGGGACTGAAGAAGAAGAAACTTTTATATTACACTTTAAAATGCATTAGAGAAAAAAATACCAGATGCCTGTTTATTCTTTCTCATATTCTTCCACTTTTGTGAGTGGGGACCCTCCTGCAGGCTCATCCTAGTTTCCTTCATTGCAATCAATCCTGTTCTTAGGGGAAAGAAAGCTCTAGTCCAATTCTTAGGGAATTAGTTTCAAACCAACTTACTGATTGATGCTCCTCTGACCTTATCTCACAGTTTTATTAATTGGATTTTTGCTTTCTTACTAATATCACTTTTGTCCAAGTCCCCATCTTATCTCCCTGAGTCCCAGTCTTAATGGTATGGGTCCCATACTTAATAGTATGTATACAAGAGTCCAGTTGTCCAGTCATGGGACCCTGCTTTCCCCTGGCTTATTTTCTCCTGGACTAAAGTTCTGATCCTCAACCTAAGGCACGTGAGTATAGCCCTTTTCTGTTATACTCCTAGACCAGACGCTATTCAAACGTTACTGCCCTGAGAAGCCTTCCTTGACTCCCCTAGGCAAATGTATGCATTCTTGTTGAAATCTGTATTTTCTACCTCAACTCCGGCTGAAACCTTGCTCCAAGGGTTGATTCCTCTTCCACCTCTCAGACTTGCCTGGCCAACCATTCACTAACTAACCATCCAGCCCTTCTAGGGAGGTGCTGCCTTAATATTCTATGGGTTGTAGCCATTATCTACCCCCAGGAATTTGAAGAGCAACCGCGAGTTTGTTTTCCCTATGATTAGGGGATATCTCTAAGCTGCAGTGTGACTGTAATGTTAATAGGTTTGTTTCCAGAGAGTACTATTAGGAAGACAATGAACACAGTGGTTAAGCAAGTGAAGTCTGGACTGTCTGGGCTCAACTACTGACTCCAAACCTTATCAGTTTAGATAACTCATGTTATCATTACAAGCTTCATTTCCTTCATTTGAAAACTCATAATAATTGTACTTATTTCATATGATTGCTGAAAGGTTTGACTGGGATAAAGCATGTAAAGTATTTAGCAGAAAGTCTGACACAGTAGAATCAATAAAGTTTATTGTCATTGCTATTATTTTTATTTTAATGAGTTTGGGTCTTGATAATGGAGAAACTATCTCTTTACGTCTTCGTATCCTTAAGCCGTATTTCAGTTCTGGGCATCCCCAAAACTCAACACTCTAATACCCCAACTCTTACGTTAGCTTGGCTTCTTGATTTTTCTGAGTGTTCTTCTCCAAACCTATCCCAAAATCCCAAGTGTCACATGTGGATTGGGACTGTCCCTATCCAGTTGTGGTTCCTGAGAAAAGTTCATTGTTCCCTTAGAGACCCTGGCAAGGAGGGGGATGGCTGTAGGTGTGTATGGGAACGGGGCAGGTGGTTCAGATATGGATTAGAGCCCCTGCCTGAAGCTCTGCAGTCCTCTGCTGCAGCTCAAGTCACTGTGCTGCCCTACGGCTGTCATTCTCTGTGTGCTGACTTCCTCTGGACAACCAACCTTCTCTGGACCAGCAACCTTCCCTGAGTCTCTGCTGCTCATCACTGCTTCTCCAAATTGTAGGGAAAACTATTCTTCTCTTAAGCCCAGCTCTTTCACAGGAGGATTCTAGAACAGAATGTTTTAGACTTGCCACAACCTTTCCTTCCCAGATGATACAAGCCACCTGGTGGGGGCTAAGGAAAGGGGCAGAGAGGTAAGCACAGACTCAACTCCCTGGCTCAGTCTGGCCAGCCTTTCAGACTTCTTATCCATGGAGAATTTCTTTCAGGGGATGCATTATCCCCATCTGTGATCTCATTTAGGATTATCACCTTCACAGTCTCTGGTCTGTAAGAAAACTGTCTTTGTGTGTGTCTATGTAGGATTGTGTGAACCTGAATTCCTAGTATGATTCAAGATCTTTCTCACGTAACTCCCAGGGCTCCTCAGGAAATATATCTGTTTCCAAATGTTCTATGTCAGTAAGACAGTTGTCTACTAAGAGTGAAATGAACCCAACATAAGTGGGATCACTGTTCTCAGTTTACATTCTAGTGGAAAAGATAGAAAATAAAATAGTAAAGAAGTAATAAATAAATAGAGTAATTATGGATTGTGGTAAGTATTATGCAGAAGATAAACAAAGTGTTAGATATAAAGCAAGTGTCAGAAAAAAGCTGAAGAAACACATTGGAGCTGAGATTCTAAAGACGAAAATGCGCCATCCACATGCAGGGTGCTGGAAGAGCAATATAAAACCATTGAGGAACATTGGGCAGAAAGTAAAGTTTTCTAGTTTATGCTTTAAAAAGTAATTTTGGCTGTGAGAGAGAGAGGAGGGATTGGAGATAAGCAAGATAAGAGCAAAGGTCAGTTAGGAGGCTGTTGCAGCAGTGTAGGAGAAAGATAATGGTGGCTTCAGCTCAGGTGGTGGCAATGCAGATGGAGAAAAAATAGATTCAAGATCTTTTTGAAGGTAGAAGCTACAGGATGTGATGATGAGTTGAAAGTGGGAAAAGAAGGAAAATGAAGAGTGAAAGATGAATTGAAAGTGTCGTGGTGGAGCCGGCCCATGACCGAGTGGTTAAGTTCACACACTCTACTTTGGGGGATCCAGGGTTCACTGGTTCAGATCCTGGTCATGGGCCTAGCACCGTTCATCAAGCCACGCTGAGTCGGCATCCCATATAGCACAACCGGAAGGACCTACAACTGGAATATATAACTATGTACTGGGGCTTTGGGGAGAAAAAATAAAAAGGAAGATTGGCAACAGATGTTAGCTCAGAGCCAATCTTAAGTGTCATGGTGGATAATTGTGCCATTCGCTGAGATGGAGAAGACTGGGAGAGAGACAGGATTGGGGAAGGGGAATTGAGAGCTGCTTTTTTGCAATTATGACATTTCATGTGCCTGTAGACATTCCTCTTGCTTGAGTACATGTTTCAGTTATTCTTTCAGAATTCTGTAGCTGGCAAACTTTCTGATTGCTGGCATGCCTTTATGTCTTAATTTGTATTAAAACATATCTTAATCTCACTCTCACATTTGAACATTTGCTTGGTTATAGAATCCTAGGATAAAGTTGCTTTCCCTTGGCATTTCCTAATTTCGAAGATACTGCTCCATCATCTTCTTGCATCCGGAGTCGCTTCTGGGAAGTCCGATATCAATCTAAATCTGGTTCCACTCTTGATGATCTGCTTTGGTTTACTTCTAGAAATGTTTATGATTTTTCTCTTTTTCCTCAGTATTTTGAAATTTTATACCAAAGTGTTATAGACAGTTGTGAGTTTCTTGTTGTTGTTTTTCGTAATTCGGCTTGGCCTTGTGTACACTTTCAGTCTAAGAACTTATCTTCTTTTTATTTCTGATAAATTTTCACTTAAATAGTTCTTTAAATACTGCCTCCTTCCATTCTTCCTTTCTCTCGATCTGAAACTACTGTAAGACAGACACTAGAACTTTTGGATTCATCCTCCATGTCTCAGTCTTTCTGGCTGTACTCCGGGAGAATTCATTGGCTGATTTTCAAGATAATTCATTTTCAGCTGTGTCTCTATTAAGTTCTTTTATCTAGCTTTTAAAAAAATTTAATCAATTGTCGTTTTCATTTTTGAGATCTCCAGCTGGTTCTTTTGCATGACAGCATGCTCTTTTTTCACGAGCGCTATTTTCCTTTATCCCTCTGAGTATGTCTATTATACATATTTTCACCATCTCTCTTCTTTGCTCTGTTAAGTCTGTTTGTTTTACTCTAGGCACTTGTATTTATTGATTATACGGTTTTGTTTTTACACTCTTGGTTTTTCTCAGTGCTTGGCGACTCTTGATTGTCCATTCTTGAGATTGCGCTTTCCTGTTAAACAGTGTCTATATGAGTTTAAGAGCTACTAAGGGGAGGGATGGGACTGCCTGCTGAGAAGCCAGGCTAGTGGGTTCTCAGGGAGCTTTGAGGAGTGGAACATGCTTCCTGGTGATGTCCTTGGGCAGCTAGTCTTCTGTACATGGCCATGTCTCTCTGACCGAAGCTCACACATTCCTGCCACTACTTGGAGAAAGAAATCCCCATAACAGCTGCTCACTCCAGACTGTGGCAGTGTTGATTCTCTTGGCTGTTCTTGCTGAGATATCTCGACTAGCTTTCCTATCATTTCTCCTGGGCCACCTCCTACTTCCAGTGTTCAACAACTCCAATCCCATCTGCTTGCCATCCTCTGGGATTCCTAAGAATTTTCTGTTTGTATATTCCCTTTCCTATTTTTGACCACATTTATATGTGATTTATTTGTTTAGTTACCAATATCTGCCACTTTTAGGGATTTTATATGGAAGAGGGCAAGTTAGCTCATGCCTAGTTCACTATATTGAGAAGGGGGGTATCAGTCAGACATTCAAGGAGAGATGTTTATAGGCACTTATGTGTACAGATCTGAGGATGCGGGCGGGGAGCTGTGGGCTGGAGGTTTTGCTGTTTAGATGAGGGAGCCAACAGCATATAGAGAGTATGAAAAGTTGTGAGGCTAGATGAATCACTGAAGGAAAGAGTGTAGCCAGAAAAAAGAGCCTGGAATCCAGAGAGCACAGAGTGTTCAAAAATATGATACATGTTGACGAATGTCTCCATTTTGCTAAATGGTATCAAGTGAAGCAGTAATGTAAATACGAGAGTTGTCAAATTAGGGAGAATTAGAAAAATGAAAGTGTCCTACTAAATAATTTTACTAACTTTATCTATTAGAGTTATTACAGGATTTTACTCTGCCTTTTGACTATCATTTGAGGACCAAGTATCTGAAATTCTGCTGTACACCTGGCAAGGACAACAATGTACACTGAAGAGAAGAGAGGTTCATTTTCCTTCGAATTAACAAACAATGAATCCTAATCCGCTAGTAATATTTCTCTGAGTCAGTCTTTTCCTCCACTAACCAGCAGCAATTTCTACGCTGCACATTTTAGAAAGAAACCGCCTAGAGAGAAAAATAGGCATTCGCCTGCACCACATTTGGGAAAAGGGTGTTGTGCTCTCCCGTGATTTTAAATACTGAAGTTATTCTTGCTCCGGGCAATCTGAACTTCCCTTTCCCACAAGCTTCCCACATGCTCTGTCTCACTTTTCCATGGTTTACCTATTCAAAAAACTGCTTACCATGGCAACCCTTGTCCGCACGACAGGCAGTTATAATTTGCTTGGAAAAACTACAACATAGTGTCATTTCTCATAAACTCTTTACACCAAAATGTTTTCTTCTTCAGTGATTTTCAGTGACTTTGTTATGGTCACATGGCCCTTACCAAAAGATCATTTATAGGTAAAAAACATTATTAAGGAAACCTGTACACTTGCTCAATATTAGTGATGGGTGCTGTTGGGATTTTTATAGCCTCTCAAAATAGGAAAATAATGGACTTTCTGACTATCTCTTTGGTGCTACCGAAACAGCATTCAAATAACACTTGCCTGAATCAAAAAGTTCTACATTTTATAAAAATGTACTTTGCATTGAAGTGCTGTGAGATATAAGGAGAACAGCAGAGAGCCAAAAATAAATGCAACTCAGGTTGAACCCTACTCTGTGCCCCTGGGTATGTGTTCCATTCAGAAAAATTCAAAGATAGTTTCAAAAACCCTGCTATGGCATTGTGTGGCTAGTGCTAACAATAGCATTCAAGAGATTTCGTGTGATCGTGAACAATTATTCGCATGAATACTTTCACAGATTCACTGAATCGCCTGCCAAAAGGCAGTAGATGTCGGACAATACTACCATATTTTAAATTCAAACATTGGTATTTCTGTGATATTTATTTCTGTGGCACAAACATGTTTGGATCAATATGCTCCTTGTCGCTAGATTTGTAATTCAAGCGCCCCAAAAGCAGTAACAATTGCTACTTTCCAAACAATTGCTCGCTATTCTCCAAATCAGATTATTAATCTACACTTGGCATCCAGTGAGTGCAAAACATATTATGCAAATGAGCTTGGTGCTTCAGGCCCAGAGCATGAATGGAATTAATTTTAGGCTCAAGAGGAATTTGGCCATGAGCAAAGGATGGGGGAATATATGACCCAGAGGATTAATCATTCCTATGGTTTATGATAGATGCTCTTCCAGATGCCCCCCTTCAGCTTCACACCTCAGTATAAAAGGGATTGATGAAAACATGTCTTAAGGAGATCTTAAAAAACCAAGATTCTAGATAATTTTACTTTTTATTTTTTACATTTTGGTAACATTTGAGGATTTCTTTGTTGTCATTTGTCTTTTAAGCTCAAGGTGTCATTTAAGTACCTTTAAAAGATCGATATAAATTTGACTAATTCTTAGTATATAACACATAATGTAATAGTTTTGTTATTTGTATAATATTTTGGCAAAAATTTAAAATGGGTCAGCTGCAAATGTTGGGCTGCCCTTCTAAACATCCATTTTCTAGACAAAAATATCCTATAAGCTTACTTCATGGAGATTTTGCATCATCCTCTGTTAGATTGAGAATGGATTTGAGAACCAGGAAATTTGTATCACTCTGCCACATATAAGAGGATACATGTTGAAAAATCTGAAAAAGTAGCTTGGATCTAAGTGCTTTTAAGCCCAAAGAGGTCAAGAATAATATTTCCACTGCTTGCAAGTTAGGTCTGATTCAGAACTCACGAGGAAAAATGAATGTCAGTGGATTAAAAAAACGTTAAATAGTACTAAATAAGTGAGTGAATACTGTAGACAGAGAAATTAGATAACTGCGCAGGTTAGGGTGCTCTTATTTAGGAAGGATTGTGAAAAACAAAACAGAATAAAACCAGTGGCCACAGCTGGACACAGCCCCAAAGAAAAAGTGTGGGGCTGCTAAGAACACAGGGCAGACATTGACTGTTAGACTCGGGATGAACTGAATCAATAATAGACCATGTGTTTGAAGAATTGCTATGGCAATTAAAACCTTTGAGGTGGGAGAGTACCCAAGAAGGTGGTTATAATTAACGAGGGAAACAAGGTAGTGAATTAAGTTATAATGAACGATACAGAGGAATTTCATAACTGGACCCCATCGTGCAGGAGGAGATTGGTCGGAGTTGTTAATTGGACTAAGTGTCTTCAGGTGCTAGGTGTCAGAGTAGGTAATAAAAATGAAAGTCCATACTCTACCAAGTTGCCTCGAACTTGATTATTCCTGCGTGGAGTGTTGAGAGGTGGAGTCAAAATATAACAGTGTTTCAAATGCACGTAGTGTCTTTCTCTTAGTATTCTCAAACTATGCCGCTGTGCCAGTGTTTCAAAGGAGTAAGTAACTATGTTGAATATTGCTGACAGGTCAAATATGACAAGGACAGAAAGGTGTCCTAGTGCATTTAGTGTCACGCTAAAAGTAGTTTTTGTTGAGTGATAGGAGCACAAGCCAGATTGAATTACAATGACAGGTGAACAAATATGAGAAAGTAGAGAAGTCAAGAAGAGTAGTCTGCTGTGAAGGGCAGCAGAAAAATGGTGCGATAGATGGGCAAGGTGAGGGGTTCTA
Source organism: Equus quagga (assembly GCF_021613505.1). NCBI lineage: Eukaryota > Metazoa > Chordata > Mammalia > Perissodactyla > Equidae > Equus > Equus quagga. Next base: position 35,350,571 of record NC_060268.1, read on the forward strand.
TGGAGGTTTGTTTGTGTGATTTTTAGGATGAGAAATACAGAGCAGCTTGAAAGCAACTGGGGATGGTCCATTAGAGAGAGAGAGAATGCTGATTCAGCTGAGGGGGGCCTGATTGAGCTGGTGAGTGGGGCTAGAATCCAACACCCTTGCATAGGGTGCGGGCTTTTCTTGAATGGAAGAGAAACTCTTGCTTAGACGTTTTAGAGGAAAGAAGATGTAAATGTTTGCAAATTTGGTGGTGGGTAGATAAGAAAGTAGTACTCTAGTTGTTTCTATTTTTTGAAAGCAAAAATGAAGCTGATTGGGAAGGAAAAGTCCATGTAGAACCCTTGAAGAGAGAGGAGAAATTATGAAATTGTCATCTTGGAAAGCAAGGGATGAGCTTATTAAACAAAAACTGTAGGATTCCTGGACCATGTTGAGAGCCCATCTGAGACCTGAGATAATAAATTTAGACGGAAATCAATCTGATGCTTTTGGGTCGTTTTCCTTTGGGTACCAGCCTCAAGAGATGGGTGTGAGTTTATTCAAGGCCGGGGACTCTGCACATATTGTCACTTTAGGCTTTGTTTCTATCCTGGGTCCAAGTTCTGATTCCTCCACTTACTATCTATGAGCCCTTAGAAAGAATTACTTAATTTCTCAGTATCTCAGTCAGTATCTCAGTTTCCACATCTACAAAATGGAGATCACAGTAGTGTCTACCTTATCAGGTTATCAGGAGGATTAAATTATTTAAAGATGCAAAATTCTTGGAATAGTATCTGGTATCACAAGTGCTCAATTACTGTTAGTTAATAATTCCCATTATATAAAGTACATGTTGTGCTCACGCTGTACAAGCTATGAATTTTCCTATCCATTAAAAGCAAAACAAGGAGAGTATGGAAAATTATAAACCAAAATCATATATAAGTAATTTTCTTGGATTAAAAAATATACACGGATTTAGGAGTCATCATTTTTTTTTTAAAGATTTTTATTTTTTCCTTTTTCTCCCCAAAGCCCCCCTGTACATAGTTGTGTATTCTTCGTTGTGGGTTCTTCTAGTTGTGGCATGTGGGACGCTGCCTCAGCGTGGTCTGATGAGCAGTGCCATGTCCGCGCCCAGGATTCGAACCAACGAAACACTGGGCCGCCTGCAGCGGAGCGCGCGAACTTAACCATTCGGCCACGGGGCCAGCCCCTAGGAGTCATCATTTTTAAGAAAACCATTCATAGCTGTAAAATTCCCTAGTTTCTGAAAATTCAACTTTTTACAGGTTTTCTAAAATCAATCATAATTTGCACAGATTAAAGCTAAGGGGTAAATTCAGTCTAGAAATGAGAATTTATTTATGAATAGTTCCCCTCAAACTTTAGAGTCTGGAATATTTTGGTTCCATAATATCATTCATTTGTGTTTTGTGAAAAGAATTTTCTTGGACCAATAATGTCATTTAAGTGTATAGTACTTTGAAATTACACAAGTTAAAACAATAAACTAATGTTACTGATTATTTGTGTACATTTTCAAAATGCTCCCACGTTAAATTCAACAAGTAAACACTTGATGTTTTCTCTGTGCAAGGCCCCATGAGAAGCACCGCAAGGTACACCAGACAGGAAAGGCAGCGTTACTGGCTCTCTAGTGATATATCAATTGTTATATTTGATCCTCAACATTTTTAAGAAATAAAAGACAAATATAGTTTACTCATTTCGTAAACAAAGAGACAAAAGATCTTAAAGGTAAAAATACACAGTTTGTGAAAGAGATCATTACTCTCAACTGATCGTTATTGGATCATTTCAATCTATTCCAAAAGCTAATACATAATGTCAGCTGTAAGGATTACCTGGCTAAGGAGCTTAGAAAAACAAAAAGAAAGTATTATTACTATCATAATATTACTACTCTTAATACTGCTACTGCTACTACTACTACTACTAATTCGGAGTAACATTCTCATCATGAACCCTGTAAGCCCTCCACGCAAGTTCAATTGCACCCAACATACATGGAGAAATTCAAGGTTATGTGTATTGATCCTAAAAAATTATTTCCAAATGATATAAGGAAACCAAAAGTCATCTGGAAAGCATATAACGTTGCATGATGTCATATATATGCATATATTTTATATACATAATGTATACAAAATCATGAACACTGTTATACTAAGAAATTTTTTAAATTTTTGTCCGTCCGTCTTCTCCCTTTTAAAATCATTTTCTCTTTTCTTTCTGTTCTTAAAAAAGAAATTTGGAGATCAACTCTCCCCATGGCACATTCTTCACCATGAAATTTTTCCTGAGAAACTACAAACCAAACAAGTCTAAAGATCTGGGTTCTTTGAGGATTTAGCCTTCCTTTTCTTTCTTTCTTTCTTTTTTTTAAGCCTCATTGAGTTATAATTGGTATACAAAACACTATACATATTTAATGTATACAATTTGATGAGTTTGGACATATACATACACCTGAATCACAATCAAGGGAAACATATCCATCACCTGGAAGTTTCCTTGTGTCCCTCTTTTGTGTGTGTGGCAAGAATATGTAACATGTGATCTACTCTCTTTTCAAAGTTTTAAGTGCGCAATATTATATTGTTAACTATAGGCACTGTGTTTGTATAGCAGATCTCTAGAATTTATTTATCTTGTACAATTGTACCTTTACACCCTTTGAACAACAACTCGTCATTTCTCCCTTGCCCCATCCCTGGTAACCACCATTTTATTTTCTGCTTCTATAAGTTTGACTATTTTAGATAACTCATATAGGTGGAATCACACAGTACTTGTCCTGTGACTGACTTATTTCACTTAGCATAATGTCTTCCAGGTCCATTCATTTTGTCACAAATGGTAGGATTTCCTCTTTCTTTAATGCTGAGTAATATTACATAGTATGTATGTACCACATTTTTTAATCCATCCATCTCTTGATGGACATTTAGGTTATTTCCACGTCTTGGTTATTGTGAATAATGCTGCAATGATCATGGGATTGCAGGTGTCTCTTCAAGATCCCGATTTCAATTCTTTTGGATACATACTCAGAAGTGGGATTTCTGGATCATGCAGTGGTTCTATTTTTAATTCTTTGAAGGACCTCCATACTGTTTTCTATGGTGGCTGTATCATTTTAATTCCCACCAACAGTGCACATGGGTTCTAATTTCTCCGCATCCTCACCAACACTTGTTATCTTTTGTTAGCCTTCCTTTACATGAAAGAAAACTTTAAGAACAAGATCTATTAGATGGGATAAATGGTTGACTTCTGGGTTTGTTTGGTTAAGATGGGAGAAAGAAGTTTATAAGCATTCCTCAGCAAAAGGGCTGTTGTAAATCTCTGTCTTAGTTTAAAGCTAAGGGATTTAAGCTAGAAAGAATGAACCTAGCTTACCTGAGAACAACTAGACATTGTAGTAGATTTATCCACTGAAAACAAAAGGCAGTATCAACATTTTGTGCTTGGTTAACCCAAAAACATCGACTCCATTTCAAATGGGCTTGCTTGGGGGAAAAAATAACATTCTAAGATTTTATTTAAGAAAAGTAAAGAATTATAGCTAAATACTAGTTATTCATCATTTTATATTCTGTATCATATGGAGAGGAACAATATTAATTCTATGATTTGTTTGTTTGTTTTTAGATCTTATTAACCGTCATAACTCTAGTTTACAAGGTCTTTATCTTTGAATATTCTACATTGCAAGAGCACATTTCAGGACTTTTCATTGCTTTGCCCAAGAGTCTCTAATTTCAAAAATGTTATATTTATTTTCATCACATTTCATCTGCAGAAGACTCCTTACCCTTTCTTTTACAAACTGATATTTTGGAAAACAAATGATTAACTGAAATAAATGGCCTTGTTTTTAGCCGTTCCACTCAGCACTGTTACCTACATGATAGCAAATTATAAACTGATTAATGAGGTTTCAAAGCAATTATTGGGCTATGAGATCCCATTAGGCCTTGAGAGAAGGATTCCTTTTCAATAAATATATTTGGTAATGTAAGCCACAGAATTAAAAAGAAATTGACCAAACTTTACTTATGTATGCCATGAAAAATTCAGTATCTAATACAGTAGTCCTTCCTTGTCTGTAGTTTCACTTTCTGTGGTTTCATGTACCTACAGTTAACTGTGGTCCAAAAATTCTAAATGGAAAGTTCCAGAAATAAATGATTCATAAGTTTTAAATTGCACATCACTTGAAGTAGTGTGATGAATTCTCACGCAGTCCCACTCTGTTCCACCTGGGATGTGAATCATCCCTTTGTTGGATCGCCAACCATCAACATCATCTGCTCCTGACATCCAGTCATCAACATTGTCACTGCTTGATGATCCTCCTTCTGACCTATTGTCAGAAGGTCAATAGTAGCCTAACGCTACATCACAACACCTACATCGTTCACCTCACTTCATCTCATCACGTAGGCATTGTATCACCTCACATCATCACAAGACGAGTGATGAGCATAGTACAATAGAATATATTGAGAGAAAGAGAGACCACATTCACATAAGTTTTATTGCAGTATACTGTTATAATCGTTGTATTTTATTATCAGTTGTTGTTAATCTCTTATTGTGCCTAATTTATAAATTAAACTTTATCATAAGTATGTATGTTTAGGAAAAAACATAGTATAGATAAAATTCAATACTATCTGTAGTTTCAGGCAACCACTGGGAATCTTAGAATGGGGATCTCATCCCCAGCAGATAAAGGGGGACCACTGTACATGAGTTACAAGCAGCTGTAGTTTAAAACTCAGTAGGTAAGATTTGGGGGAGTTAATTCCTTTTCTATTTTCCTATTGAGATTTCGGTAGCACATGGGGAGACTCGGGAGCTACCATGGAGAAAGTGAGTACTTCCAAACCGATAAAGGGGGAGGGTGTTTAACACACAGTCAGGGAAACTGCTAATCACTACTGTACTATTGATGTGGTCAGAAGCGGCTTGGTGGTGCCTGATGCTGACGTCTACTTGAAAGATAATGATAACATTTTAAATTAAGGGCACAATCATAAATGCTTTATTAATATTTATTGAATGATTCTAAGATGTAGTCACATCTTTTAATAACTTTTTATAATGCATGTTACAAAATGCCTTGGAAACATATTCTTAATAAATGATGCCATAATAAGCTCCTATAATGTTGCTATAACACAGCTGTTGTTAATTAAAACAATGTATGCACCTGCTTCATTCATCAATTTAGATTATTAGTTTATAAAACATGCTAAAATGACCGATATGATTTTTTAAATCATCATTATTTGGATGAACCTTTAGCTACAATGACTTTTCTTCACTCTCACAGACACTTGTAGACTTTATGTCTTGAAAACAAAAGAAAAAAGTTAGGTCACCAAATATCTGGAGGTGTTCCTGGCTTAATAATGTAATCACATTCGTTGGTAGTCTGCTCTGTGTGCAATAGATCTGCTTCCTGAAAAACAACATGGAGGGGCGTATGAATTATTTCATGCTCATGATTTTGGTCTTAATCTGCTGTCCTAAGGTCCAAGCACTGCTTAAAAACTGCACACTCCAACATTTTTCTGATCTCACAGAATATTATGCCATTTGAAGATACATCTTCTCCCAGAAGACTATCCCCTGATCAGTCTAAAATGGAAATAACAGTAATATAATGACAGTTAAGGTGCTGTCTCTTGTCCATACAATGTCAACTCTTTTTGGAAGCTATCACATCATAAATGATGAAGTTTGTAGAAGGAAAAGCTTTACCATGTGGAAATTTCAGCTTTGATCTTAAAAACTGTTTTCTCTCTTCCCCATTCATTCCCATCACCATAGCCTTTCAAGTAATGTTGTCCATGGCATAAACATAACAATATCTGTATAATATAGATTGAAAAAATGGAAATTTCCCTAATAAACTCATTAAAAGTAATTGTGTATTGATTAGTATGTGTATTAGCTTGCTTGGGCTGCCATAACAATGTGCAGCTATATGCTGCATAACGACGTTTTGGTAAATAACAAACTGCATATACAATGGTGGTCCCATAAGATTAATACCGTAGAGCCTAGGTGTGTGGTAGGTTTTACCATCTAGGTTTGTATAAGTACGCACTACGATGTTTACACAATGATGAAATTGCTTAGTGATGCATGTCTCAGAATGTATCCCCATCATTAAGTGATGCATGACTCTACCATAGATTGGATAACCTAAACAACAGACATTTATTTTCTCAGTTCAAGAGGCTGGGAAGCTCAAGATCAAGTTACTGGCAAGTTTGGTTTCTGGAAGGAGCTCTCTTCCTAGCTTGCAGATGGCCACTTTGTCATCACATGGTGGAGAAAGTGAACTCTCTGATGTCTTTTCTTATAAGAATATTAATCCTACTGAATTAGGGCCCCACCCATATGACCTCACTCAACTTAATTATCTCCTAAAGGTTCCATGTCCAAATACAGTCACATTGGAGGGTTAGGCTTCAACATATGAATTTGGAGAGGGGGACATACAATTCAGGCCCTAGCAGTATGGTTATAATACAGAAGCAAACAGGACACATGAATATTTTCTTACTCCTAACATTTTCACATAGTCATTTCTACTTCAAAGGGATTTGAAAAGTTCATATTCTGCAAAACCCAGCTTCATTAATGAAACAAATTGTTCCAAATTCTATGAGCAGTAAATCCCAAATTCATAAAAGTTGTATCTTCATGATCATTGAGATCATACATCACCCTAGACACATTTAAGTGCTGGGAATACAATGGTGAACAAGACAGAAAGGTTCCTGCTTTCATGGAGCTTACATCCCAGAGTGGAGAGAGATGGTAAATTAATATACATACATAAATAAGAAAACATCTGATAGTGTTAACTGCCATGAAGAAAACATGATACTGCAATAGAAATGGTGCCATGGGGCTCCAGTAGATAGTGTGGTGTAGGGTGCCTATCTGAGAAGGTCACAATGTGATGACAAGAAGAAGATGACTGTGAAAAACATCCCAAGAACTAATAATAAAAATAAATGAATAAAATTTGGAGGTTTCTTTCATTTCTTGTTACATTAAAATGAATATTCACAAATAAGAAAACCTACATCAACCATCGACTCATTCTTTATTTGTACAATCACCGGTTCATAAATATCTAATGGTTCTTTGTCACCAATGATCTGAAAAATAAATTCTTATTTGAAAGAATTACAACTAAGCTTTTCTTTCCTCCCCACCACAATCTTTGAGCTGGACCAAGGGGAGAATTCATTCCTCTCTGCAGTGCACCTAGATTGATATGTTTGTAGTCAGTATACCCACAAAGGTGTCTACAGCTATAGAAGTTTGGAGAATGTTTAGAAGAGGGTTTAATTCTCAGATTCATTAAAACAGAGACTCTCAGTATTCTACAATTTGCCTCCCTCTAAACACACATGAAATTGAGTTCTTGACAATTTCAAATCGTTCTCCTGCTGGAAGTCTTCATCAGTGTTTGGCCATTTTCATTTAAACAATAGCTTAAAGTGTCTAGTAGATGAATTAACTTCCAGGATGGGTTTGTGCCAGCAAGGAGGAAATAGAAAACCTTAATAATCAAATCTGGACTTGATTCATAGAGTTAAAATGACTGAATCTTGCATTCCCTTTGGTGAGTGCCTGAGGAGGGCAGAAATCTTGCAAAGGCTCTCCAGACGCCCTGGGCTGAGAACAGCCAGGTGATTATGAGTTACACATGTTTCACATTTGCTGATAAAAAGGTGAAAATCACCCTAGTTGGCAGTATTCTCATTTGAGGCACTCAAAGCACCAATTAAGGATTAAAATTAAATAAGCCATGAGTAAATAAAAAAGGCAAGGATTGGAAAAATGCCCTAGGATAATGTGGGTACACTTGCACATTATAGTGCAAAGAGATATAGAAAATTCAGTACATTCACAAACAGACACCTTGGATAATATATATAATTAAAATGGCCAGGTCAATATTGGAGTGAAGGAATTCAGATGACCAACTCGCCTCTCAAAGACAAGAAAAATAGAGATAAATTGACGATTCCTCATCCTTTGCTGTTTATGTTCTCTAATGTCTTGTTGCTCGATATCTATGAATCTTCCAAATCCTGGAAGTAGCGTTTATAATTCAGAAAGACAAATAAAGTTTCAGCATCACACCTGAATGCTTACTCTTTCTAGAAATATATTTCCCAAATTAAATCCTTAGAATCATGCTAAGAGATCGTGATTTCAAAAGAGCATGGCTAAGATTGCTTATCCTACCATCTTTATTAGTGCAAAGGAAAATGTGCCTTCATGCTATCATTCTCCCCAGTAAGTATTTCATATAAGATTACCTTCTCACACATTTGCTACATAACAGAAGTCTGGAGTGGGGAGTATATTTCAAATAGTGAGTTGGAGTATTGGCATCCAAGATTGAAATAACTCACTGCCATATAAATCTAGGTGAAATTTATTTAAACTCCTCTTAAGTATTATTTTGGGGCAGGTAGAATCACTTTACATTTATTAACTGATTAATAGTCATTTCTCATCTTGAAATTGCTGTATGTCCTAAACAATCTTCCTTTCTCTGCTTTACTTACAAATTCATAAAGCTTCTCATTTCCTGCAAACTGAAATTAGAACTCCTTAGCATTGCTTGGCAATCTTGCTTCACAAATTTTTCCAGATTCATCTACCCCTTAAATCTCAACCACCTCTTTCCTTTCCGCATCTCTCATATGGTGCTACTGGTATTTTTCTAACCATGTATTTTCATACCAACACACCTTTACTCATGTTACCTCCCCTGCCTGTAATGCTTTCTTTTCTCTGCCCTGTCATCCAAAGCACTTCTCTGACTATTTAAGTATTCTTCGTCTTCCAGACCCAGATAGAATGTTTCCTTTTCTTTGATACACTGCTGATGCTCCTAACAAGTAGCTATCTCTATTATGCACTTTATTACAGCACAGTGTGACTTACACCAGAATTATTTGTGCACACAATTTTCTCCCTTCATAGACTACGTATTCATCTATGTAACTCCCTTCGGGTCTATGACTATACCTGGCATGCACTAAGTAGCTGATATTCGTTGAATTGAATTGGTTTTGAGAACGTTAATGATTCCTTTTGGCATCTATCTTGATCTAGAAAGCAATGGTTCCCACACAGCAGAGATTCAGTAGCACTATTCAGAGGAAGGAATTCTAGACAACAGCCATTCTAATTTTCTGTAAATAAACACAGATTAGAACAATCTTACGCTGGAGAATCAAGACAGGGCAGGTTGAGCTTGGAGCTTTTGAAAATAAGCCCTGAAGATGCTTAGCGTATGACCACAATGAAAAGACTCCCTCTGAAGAGTAAGTAAGCCTGCCTTGCTCAGTCATCCATCAACCACCGCAGCTACTTGTTAATTAACGAAGGCAAGTTTCTTCCCTGATGGAAACGACACTTGGTTATGTTTGTGAAAGGAGAATTGATTTTGATTGACTCAGACCTTCTGTTTGCTGTGTCATGAACATGTAGTTGGATGACTAATTGAATGACTGGCCTCTCATTGGAAAGTTCTGGATCTTCACCTAAGTTACTTCATTAGTCAAGCGCCCATATTGAGAAGACAATCTTATCTGAATTGACAGACTGGTAGCTATGTTATGATGCAGCATGGTCTAGTAAAAGAACACTGTTCAGGAAGGTAGGAGCTTGGGTTCTAGTCCTGGATCAGCCCAGATTAATTAGGGACCTCTAAGAGCATGTTGTAATGAACTTTGTCTTCAGGCACACTTCTTGGATTCTGACTCAGCTGCTCAATAGCTCTCAGACTTTTTGCAGGTGATTTACTTCTCTGAGCCCTGTTGTCTTCATTTGTAAGACAGGAATAGGAAAAATCCTTTGGGAAACCAATTAAGGTTTAACTGAGATGCTATCAGGAAAATGTCTGACATAGTGCCCAGGACAAAGGCACTAAATGTTGATCTAAGTAAATGTTCATCAGTGTTTATTCTCACCCTTACCTCCTCCAATCATTTTGTTTCCTCATCCATTCATGTAGGAATAACATCCTCCCTCTCTCAGAGTAGACAGGCCTGAGCAACTAGGATGCTAAACAGCTGCATCTTCTTTAGAGAGCTTTCTGAGATACAACTGGGTGAAAGATGCACAGGCTCTGGGAAAACAGGACGAGGCACTGACCTGGTCATTTAGGCAAAGGAGCCAATTTTGGGATCATAAAGTACCCCAAGAGTGGTTCTCAGCAGGCTCGCATGATGGGAGGAAGATTAGGAACAGCTCACACAACAGCGAAGGATTTATATGACTATTTACCCACATCCTCAGGAATATACATTCGTTAAGACTGCCTCAGGCTCAGTGAGCTAAGGTATTTCATGTAATGCCATGAGTGATGAACAGACCTTTCCTGTTACCAGGGAAATCTAGTGAAAGGGTCATTGATCACCTAATCCACAAAATGGGAATAACTGCTTAACAGATGCTTGCCCCCAATGGCTGTTACAATGATTACTATACATTTTGAAAATACATTAAAAAATGGTTATAAATCAGCCCTCCAGATTTATATTTTAAAGTCTTCAATTCAGTGTGAGGCTTCCTAGTGACTTCCAAATTCCCACATGTGGCTGACATTTGATAAATATACCCCATTACACATAAAAAGAAATTACCGTACTAAATTTATAACTGAAAGTGCATCTGCAACTCTACTTTGCCAATTAATATCTACATTAAGCTTCCTTGATTAGAAACCAGTAAACTTTAAATGACAAGGTAGCTTTGATCTACGAATTCACGTTCCAAGGCTGACTGCATTTAAAGTTGTCGATGAATTTCATTTTTGGAAAGACATTGGATACAAAAAGAAGCCCCATGAAAGTCTGTAGTTCTGGCTAAGACATTGAATATTCATTCAATTCTCGACATTCTTTTTTCACAAAATGTGCAATTTAGCTAACATATGCTGATTGTTCTCCAGTAATTGTATACTGTGGAAGAATATCACTCTTCATCCAAAGTATCAAGTGTCTTAATCACTATCTTGAGCTAGTTTTTGTATTTAGATACTTTGGGGGAAAAAAAATCTTTGGAGGGGAATTGAAACTAACAACCCCTGGTTCCATCATCAACTGATGGCTTAATCACCAATAGCATAGCCATTTAAATTAGCCTCCTGTGGCTGCTTAGACAATGTAGCCGATGAGCCAGTGTGAGGCACCTGCGTAAAATGGGCAGTAAAAGCCTTGGAAAGGCTCACTCCCAATTAATAAATGAACCAACAAACCAGTGACAGTCTCATCAGTACTTTGGATGAATGATTTTTCCTTCTTGTCAGTCGTTAGTTTCCCTTTGGAATAGCTAGTCCTATTTCTCATTGTGGAAAGTGGTTGGACAAGGAAGGACAACAAGACTAGTCCATTTCCCCATGTCCGTGCATTGCTTGTAGGAAAACAAAAATTCATTTGAAGGAGCCAGTGTGTTCCTGTATTGTTTTTCAAACTAAAATCACCCATTAGCAAGTTTTGAAATCTATTTAATGGGGGCTATGATCTGAATGTGTCCCCCCAGATTCATATGCCGAAATCCTAATATCCAAAGATGTATTTGGGGGTGGAGCCCTCATGAATGGGATTAATCTCTTATAAAAGAGGCTCCAAATCTTGAACTTACCAGCCTCCAGAATTGTGAGAAACAAGTTTCTGTTGCTTATAAGCTACGCTTCACGTGGTATTTTGTTATAGCAGCTCAAATGGATGAAGACAATGGGTCATGACAAGTATGTAACGTGTTTCTTCCTGTGAGTTGCATTTAAAACTATTTGAATGCCACTGAATTGTTTACCTGTTGGATTAAATATTAACATTAAGGAAGCACTTTTTGGCCAGGTAAATTTCCATCATGCCAGACGATTAAGAGAGAATCCAGAATCAATAGGTCATCTGTTAACCTCTACCATCTTTTTAAAAAAAATCCACCTGTAATAGCTCCTGAAATGATCAGTTACCTTCTGAGGCAATCTGATCCTGGTCACACAACCAGCCTTTCCCAATGGTACCTAGCCTTCAGCCTGTTTCTAACTTTAAAACTGATGCTGTAATTTCCTATTTGGATGAAAAACAAAGGGTAAGTAGGGAGAGGAGCCAGGTTTTTGTGGGACCAAAATTTTTACAGTTAAGGGTTTCCTCTTTAGGAAAAATATATCAAACTACAAATACAAAATTAGGTATGGAAAGGAATGTTTATACAGAATAAGAAAAGAAATTATAACAAATTCCTAGAGCCTTGGAGTTTTAGGTCTCTTTCTTTTGGGATTTCTTTGAGCAATTTACTAGACATGCTTATGTAGAAATTCTTTCTGATTATAAGCAGACTTTCTCTCCTCCTGGAACATTCTACAGTTTTCAGCAATTCCCAGTACTCACAGGGACCTGGAAGTTCAAAGCTTCATGCACATAAACACTTCTCTGGCATAAGAAATAAAGAAATGAATGTCAGGGAGCACGCCAGTGCCTCGAAGACCAGGAGCTCATAGATGGGGCTGTAGTATCACTTAGTACTTAGAATAAAGCTTTGGAAGGTGACACACTGGGATGAGGCTTGGCTCTGCCAGTTACTAACCTGCAACTTTGAGCCAGTTACTTAATCTCTCCACACCACACTTCTCCCCATTTGCAAAACAGAGGTATTAATAGTATCTGCCTTAATGGGACATAATGGAACTATACAAGCAAAACTTCTAGGACAACACTGGGCACACAGTATGTGCTCAATGAATGTTTCCCATTGTTTTATAGAAACCTGTGTTAGGATCAGAGAGAGATGGTTTGAATTCTAAGCCCCACTCCCAATATTTCTGTCTTTTATTCCTTATCATGAGCTAATGTCTACTCCCTAGGAAAAAAATATAATGTGAATGAAACACTGACTCTTTGGAAGAAAGGCATATATATATATGACTGGCTGTAGTAGATGAGTATACATAAAATTATACCAATATGGACAACCGCTAAATAGAGCATATGAATAAAATGGACATCTCTTACACTGTAACTAAATGACCAGTTACATAATTTCCATGCATATAAAAACTGCATTCACCTGGGGAAAATAGATGGCAGAGGAGAGAAGGGCAGTCTAAGTAGTAAATAGTCTATGGTAAGTAGTCCCTAGAATAAAATAGGTTTTTAAAAAATTCAGTTTTATTACATGCAAGAAAATAAATGATAGCATTACTTACAATTATCATATTGATTACCTGTAAGCAAATTAACCTTGAGTGGTTTTTAAAGTACCTGATCAAATTTCCTAACTGGGATAAATGTCTCTCCCTTGAAATATAGTTTCAGTGATGACTTTGCCTAGAAAATATTTTTCCACAGCTAAAGCAAAGGGAAATCTCTCTCTCAAGCCATCTCAAGACCGTCAGACATTGCAAATAGCAGAATGGATAAATATTTGCTGCATTTAATGAAAGATAAAATATATAAACATTTAACACATCAAGTCCAACTACTACACTGGCACTCTAGGTCAACCTCTGTTTGGAGATGTGGTTATATAGGGTCTTCACATATTTATACATTTTCTAATGTCATTGGTACCAACATAAGGATTTCTAGTATTCTGTGGAAAGGATAGAGAGAGAGAAAGAGGGAAGGGATTTTACACTCTAGACGGAAAGAAAAAATCTACTTCCATTTACTCTAGTTCTTCAGTCATGTGTTTCTCTTTCTCTGTTAATAAGCAGTAACTCCCCAATCCTTTTTTTGAATTGAAAACCTTGTAAATTAAAATGCAGAAGTGTTTGTCCTTCATATTTCACTCACAGGGAAAATATATATTCATATGAAAATTGAAAAACACATTTTTCCTGTCTACCAGCCAATGCTGAAATTAACAGTTAATTCTTTGAAGTACTTCTCCGAGCTATTCCTTTCCTAAACTATGTAACAAACACTTAAAATTTCTACAGGGTAAATATGATCAACTACATTCAAATATATTCCATTAAAGGCTCTTACCTATAGAAAGAAATATGAAGCAAGTGGAACCTGCATCTTTGTAAATCCTGACAAACTTCTCTTGGACCCAGAAAGCCCCATAGACAACATCTGCACTGATGAAGGCCAAACTCCATAGGAAGAGATTCTGGAAGACTCCTCTGCCAGGGTTTTGTTCCCCTAATTGAATCTGATTCTAAAATTTCCATTTACAAGGGAGACGACCTATATTCTAACTGCAATTTCTGCAGTTGTAAATGATGCTTGAAATTAGTATTTTTATCAGAGAGCTTCTGAGCTAAGAGTTGTCTTTTGTATTTCAGATGAGAAAGAGAGACCCAGTGAACTATGGACTCACTCCCATTTTGTGGTAGAATGGAGTCTACAGGCATGTCTACTGACTTTGGACCTAAAGTATTTCACATCATTTTACCTTGCTTTCCACCAATAGACTTGCTTTTACTCCTGTGAAAAGCTTTTTCCAATGAAATTCTTCTTTGCAGGTCAAGTCATTGATTAATTGGAGTCAGTGCTTATTTTCAGAGCTTTAACTGAGAGTAAAAGAGAACCGAGTCAAAGTAAATTACATGTGTGCATACCATTTTGGTAAAACATCAGATCTAGGGGTGTGAACCAGTTCAACAGCAAAATCCCCTATTGCTGCTTCTGGGCAGAGGATACTAAGTTGGAGCCACACAGACAATAAATAGTATCTTTAAAATGGCACTGAGACTGGAATTTACCTTTTCTCAGCCAACATGCACAGAAATATTTGGACCCGCCAACATCTATACTGTAAGTTTCTTGTAGATAGACCTTCTGATTCAGTTACCCCATGCCTTGAACCTCACAAAGTTGCTAGCACAGACTGCCATTTGTGTGAACTGGGGGCAGGAGGAACAGGTGAGCAGGTGGTATTTATTTATTTATTTACTTACTTACTTACTGAAAGAAGTCCACCATCTAACTGTGGCCAGCCACATCTCTGTGGAGACAGAAATGACCAGAAATGCGTAGATCTCTGTTAGTTTTGGAAGAACTATGTGCTGACATAGTGATGCAAATATAAAGCAGTAGATAGCTATTATTCTGAGAGGAAGGGTAAGGAATCTTTTGTGACCCAAAGGACACTTGAGAAGGAAAGAGGCAGGCATATTTGCATACGACCCAAGGAAACTTCTGGGAGGGAAGCTTATCTGGCCTATTCTCTCTCATGGTTCAAATTCTAGGATGGACTGAAATATTCCCAAATGTCTTCAAGTTGCAAAAAAGGTCGCATGAATATAATTTGAGAGACAGGAAAGTAATGACCAGAGGAGTGGAAGCATTTAGGAACTTCCCTCCCTCCCCCAAACTAAGAATGGAGAAAGAACACATTCTAGCAGTAAAATAAATTTATGAAACCAGTATGTTTTGTATGTAGGGTATTTAATTTTTTATTATCATTATTATGTTAGCGAGATTGGAGTTAGATGTGGATGAGGGGAGAAGCGCAGCCAGTGTTTAAAAGCAATTGAGAAGCTCCCAGCGTAAAATGGTATGCTTACTATGACTCAAAAAAGATCTAAGAAAATTTGATTTAACCATATTAAAATGGGATAATTTAACAGACCCAAATATTAAATGATATATGTACCCAATTTCCTTTGCAATTGGAAAACACCTAATGGCAAAACATGGGGTACAAATCAAACGGACTGTAAACTCCAATATTCTTCAGATGAAAAGATTTGACAAAATTCTGATGGGCATTTTTATTTTCAGACTAATCAGATGGCTAAAAATGGTAATGATTTTAAAAGGATTTAAAATATTTATTTGTAAACAACTTTGTTATTGCTTAAACTGAAATAGTAGTCATGGAAAGACATATAATCTTCATCAATCTGTGAGTCATACCTCTTTTGTAGAGCTAACTGAATCATTCCCCTTTGTATCTTCCCAACAAAAGAACTGTCTTGGTTTACTTCACACCAATAACATCTATTCCTTTCTTTTTCCTTATCCTTTTGCACTCCAAGTTTCAAATTCTTCACCAGGTGAGATGTCATTTAAATTAAGAGAGTTCTCAATTTCCTTTTCCCACCCTATAATAATGATACCTGCTTTCAGTTTAGGAATAGAGGATAGTATTGGCAATAGTCTACAACTATTTTGTCCTTGTCATAGAATATGAAATCTCTGACAGCCACGCCTGTTGCAAGGTTTGAATTAAGTACAAAATCTTAACATAAAAACATTCAAATGCTATTTAGATTTTAATTACATAGAGAGAGTAAATATAATAAGAAAAACTTTCAGAAGTATAAGAACACTTGGAAATTTCTTTTAAAGTGGTTTTTTCCTTTTTAAAATTTTGATTTGTTAGGCAAGAGTTATGTAAAAAATTATAAAGTCACATAAAAATTAAAAACTTAAATTATAAAGGGATAAACATTATTCAAAATAAAATGAATTATGAATAATTTTGGCTTCTTGGGAAAAGACAAAGAAACAAGAGAAATGCAATTCTAAACAGAAATTGAAGCAGAAGTTTTACTTTTTATGATTTTATTTATGAAATATGGATGGAAGATAATCCTTTATGGGGAAAACAAACTAGACAATCACCTACCTGGCTCAGTGAAATCTGTAAGTAATCAAGTCACATAGCAATTGAAATTAATATGTGGTTAACAGCATTCTGCTTCCTGTGCACAGAAATTGTGCCACTCTTTCATGTTTAATAAATATCGATGATTTACTGAAAGCAAACTTAACACATGCTTAAAGTTTCATTTCACTATGTTTACTAATCTTGTGGAACCTAAATTGTCTTTATCTTCAGAGTTTGTGATAGTGCAGTATCAGGATCAAACCTGGATCTGCCTACCCCAATCTCATTTGAACTCATAATCTCTCCTCACATCTGTGGGGTGTCTAGATGATCATATAGACACTCATTTTAATAAAGCAGTTCAATTAAAATATTTATTAGCAAGGACCCCATGGGAGAAGCCACATTGTGGGAAGACTTGGCTGAGAGGGGTAAAGAAATTAAGCCAAACTCATTAGCCCTAAAAACTAACACAATATTCTGCAAAACCATCAGAAATCAGCATGAAGAGAGACTTAGCAGACAATGCCACATGTTGGGTCCATTTTCTAAACATTCAATGCATTTGTATCAGGAATTTTGCTACACATATGCTTAGATTGTACATGTCACTGATATGACATGCCAATACATTTTTAAGTGCCTAAAATAAGAATGATATTAGTTTGGTATTAAAGTTGGTAACAAGAGCTTAGGAATTTATCTTATTTTGGGGTGGAAAATCATATGTATATAAAAGAGTTAGAAGATAGCATAAAGCAATAATAATATGCTATATCGTGTAAGGGTTTGATGGGAGGCAGTATTGTTTAGTAGTCTGAATTAAAATCCCAACTTCAACAACTGTTAATTGTTTGACCTTGCGATGGTTAGCTCATAAGCCTCAATTTTCTGTATCTATAAAATGATTTTAATAGTGGAATTTTACTTATAGGTTTGTTTTAAGAATTAAATGAGGTAGATCGTAGTAAGCATTTAGTAAATCATCTAGCTTAAACTTTCAACAAAAATATTTGGTGATAATAGTGTCAATAATTTTATCTCTAAACACACTCTTCTCTTGCTACAAACATGTACCAAATGATAAAGATGAAAGATATTGGAGAAGAGTTGACTTCTGCTTCCAGTTAAGATGTAATAGGTCAATACTTATGCTTGTAACAATTAGAAAAGGTGACAACATTGCAGAAAAAAATTTTAATTTAAAAAGTGTCAGAGAACTGTGGAAGCAATGACCACCAGAATTAAAGTTCCAGAGAGAGGCAGTGTCCAGAGGTAAGGTGAGCTAGTAGTTGATTTTTCCCTATAGTGTCTGCTGATTCTAGGTACAGACTAGAGGTTGAGAACCAGCACATGGCATAACTGCAGGGCCACTGCTGGTAGAAGGACGAACAAGATAGAATTTTAGCAATCATAGAGGCTGCAATGACAAAATTGGAGGGACCTAAGGGGCCTTAAAAAAAAGGCCATTTCCCCCACACAAGGCATTTGTTGAATTCTGAGGTTCAGTGGAAGACAAAAGAGCTACAATGAAACCTGTGAAAAGAGTGAAATATCCTATAGTTTCACGGGGCTTTGAAAACAAAGACCCATTAAGAAGAGGAGACTTGATTTAAAAAAGGAAACAGGAGACAAAAATCTTTAGGAGTTGTGAATTGACACTAAATTTAAGGATCTACAGGGTTTTTTTTCCCCCTAAGGACTCTTATCAATGTTGAGCAACATTGGAGGCTAAAGAATCTAGGCTTGGATGTAGCAGAAGGCTGCTACTGAGCTATAGAGAACCAACTGATATTTTGACATTTGTGAAGGGCTAAAATGATAAAATTGGAGACCCAAGGACATCAAACACAAGGTCAGTTTTCCCCTTAAGAAGAAATTGTGAAGTTCCATGGAGAGTGAGGCTAAAGAGCTAAGGCTAAAGTCTCCATTGGGAAGAAGTAATTCCTGCAGTTTTTGAGGGCTGAAGAGACAAAGATTTATCAGGTTCTCACTTGAAATCCCCGGTGATCATGCCCTAGAATCAGGACAACCCAGGCATAGATTGAGTCTTATCAAAATTCCAGCCTCAACACAGCCTAATCCATGATTGTAGTGAGATTATAAATCCTCCAACTTGACCCTACCCTGCTTCCTATATTATTAACAGGGGAAACATTTAGTCCTCTCTGGAAGAAAAGAATATCATCTAGAGAGTATATGGGTTTTTAAATATTAAATATCTGGCATATAATAAAACGATAGACAATAAAAGCAGACCCATAAATAATTTACATTTTGAAGCAGCAGAGACATACTTAAAAATAACTACCATTAATGTGCTTAGAAAAATAGATGAAGAGAATAAAAATAAATAAAAATATGAGGAACAAAATAATTGAAGAATTGGAATCTATATGAAAGAATCAAATGGGTATTCTATAACTGAAAACACAATAATCTAAATTAAGAACACAATCAAGGATTTAACAGTAGACTAGATACAAGTGAAGACAGAATTCATGAGCTGGAAGACAATTCAACAGAAAATACTGAGGTTTAAGCATAGAGAGAAGTAAGGATGAGACTAAAGAAAGAAAAAAAAAGAAAATAGCAAAAGAAAAATGTAGAACATGCTCAAAGTTTCTAATATATGTGAAAGTGGAGTTACAGAATGACAAGATAGAGAAAATGGGCAAAAGTAACATACAAAGAGAGAAAGCAGGAGAATTTTCCAAATTGATGGAAGATTAATTTATAGATGCATGAAATTTAATGAGGCTGGATAAATACAAAAAAACCCCACACATCTAGGCACATCACAATATAAAAGACAAATTAATAATCAAAGGACAGCCAGAGGAAAGAAAACATTACCTTCAAAGGTGCAACAATCAGACTGACAGCTGACTTCTCAACAGAAATAGTATACACTGGAAGACAATGGGAAAAAATCTTTAAAGTGATGGAAGAAAATAATTGCCAACCTAAAATTCTATATCAAGCAAAAATATCTTTCAATAGAAATGATGAAATAAAGACGTTATCAAACAAAAGAAAACTGAAGCAATCGGTTTGCTAAAGACTTGTCATGACATATCCTAAAAGAGTTCTTTAAACCAAAGGAAAATGATCTCAGATGTAAACACAGAAATGCAGAGGAAATGAAGAATATTGGAAAATATAAATATGTGAGTAAATATAAAATATATATTTACTCTATGAGACATAATAGTAATGTCTTATGGAATTTAAAATATACAGAGAATGAAAACGCAATGCAACAATAATGCAAAAAGTCAGAGGATGGTAAATGGAGATTCTATGTGTTAGGCCTCAACATTATTTAAAAAGTTTTAAAAGTATAATATGTATTATATTTAAATAAGTCAAACATTTTTTAATCTCTAAGGTATCCACTAAAAAAGGATTAAAAGATGTATAATTAACAGGCTAATTTAAGGAAAATGTGGAACAATAAAATATAATGAAAAAACTTAAAATACATACCCACACATGAAAGAAAAGAAAATAATCAGAGGTGGAAAGGAAGAAGAAAAAAAGGTAGAATAATAAACCTGTGAGTAGATAACTCTATAGCCCCAAAAGGATGTCAGTCTGGTCTAAACCTTGATGGCTCAGCTCTTGAGTTTTTAACATCCGCATAGATTGAGGAACATGATTTGTGGCCCAGGTGAGGCTGATGTTGGAACAGAGGTTTCTGCGTGGAGCTGACACTCTGCATGTACTGGACTCTGAAGGAAAGAAAGATTATAAGTCCTCTACTTTCCTGCTCAGGAAAGTACCACAGAACTTGCCTTTACCTCAGGCTCAAGGTAAGATAAAATAATATGATATAAGATAACATGATTTTCTTTAAGAATTCCAACCCTATGCCTACACTATGTGGAACTTCAGAATTTGATTTTTATATGAGTAAAATATAAAACCTCATTCTGGACTGGTAAAACCTAGAATTCACCTAGGAAAAGTAACTCCAGCCAACTTTCAACAACTCAGGGGGCATTAGACTCCCAGGAAATAAGAGTCCTTTTAAAAAATAGGCTAAAATTCCAAAAGTTTAAAAACACAAAAGGAAATGATCCACCATGAAATAGATTCAGCAGTCACAATAAACTAGAGGATTTGCCTCCAAGGGCTTAATATAATAATGTTAATTAAATCATAAAATAAATGTGCTTGAAATTATTGAAGATATATAAGAAGAATTAGAAAACACGGTGAAAGAAAAATATAAAACCTATGAGAAAAGGAGAAGCGGCTTGAAAAGAACCAAATAGAATTTATGTAAATTTGAGAGAAAATAGTTGTCAACAGAATTAGATACCCATCTGTACTATCATTTAAAACAAAAATTTGATTTAAGATATTTTTAAATAAAGACTGAGATAGTTGGTGACTCCAAGGGCCTTGTTAAAAGAACTAAGTGATTTATAATAAAAAAAAGTTGAGCCCAAAGGTAGAAACTGGATAAAAGAAACAATAAGGAGTAGAGAAATTGGAAAGTATCTGTGTAAATATATATGTGCATTGACTTTCACATTTAACTAAACAAATCCACAATATTAATGACTAAATTTACCCTTAGTTGGAAGTTCTAAGCTTCCTTCTCTATATTATGACTATAGAAAATATTCCAAAAAATTCTTTCAATGAACTTACACTTTGAAGAGCTCTTTAAGTTCTTTAAAAGTCATCTTTTTATTACAAAAGTGTTTTTATTCTTACCGGCCTGAAGAAGAAAGCTTGAGAGACAGATTTCTTTTCTCCCATATAAACACAAGATGAGTTTTGTTTTAATTTTTGGCTTAAATATGTATTTGCCACAATAAAAAATTATATTTTCAATGGAATAACTAAGGTACAGGTAGATACAGACATAAATACATGTACACAGATGCACATACCACACATATGCCAGGTCTAATTTAAATCTTAAAAATGATTATTTTTCTACACACATTTATACATTTTAATTTGTTAAGCCACTCAAAGATTTCAATAAAGGGCCAGTCCTCTATTGTATAGTGTATAATCCTATATTTCTAAAAAATTTGTTTCTTAACTCCTATTTTTCAGAACCTGACACACCTATGTTTTAGTTAATACTATTCTTAATTATTCATTTTCCTGAGGCTGCTAAACATACTAAGGGAAAGTATTACAAAGCACATGAATGCACTTTGGTTTAGTTCTTTTATGCTAATTCTAGGTAACCTATAATGTAATATAAATTCCACACATGTTACAAATTTGTGATTTGTCCATAGGCTATACTATCTCCTCTCCCAAATTGACAAGAGATGTTAGAAATAATACAATGGATTAGTTCAAACATTCCTTTTTTTTACTTCACTTCCATTTGGCTGTGCTAATGAGCAGAATCATAAATAACAGGTTAGCAGTAACCAAAAGGAAATAGGAACATAAAGAGATATGACTAACCCTCAAACTCAAGAGTTGGCATTAATTAAAACTGATACTTTTTAAAACAAGTTGAAGCATGCTGAAATAGAGCATTTCTTAAGTTCTAAGATGTTTTGAGAAAAATATATCTTACAAGTTGACTTTTGGATGTCATATTTTCTAGTGTCACATGTGGAAGAAAACCTCACAACTTGTCAGATTCCCAACCCATGTGACTCACCAATATGCAATAATTTATATGGAAGAGCTGGCTTAACCTTTAACTCATTTTCAATGTGAAATCAACCATCTTCAAAAAACTTAAGTCAAGCTTTTAAAAAGGTCATCTAAATTTTATCTGTACATAGTTATTGCAAATGTTCCAACAACCAATAAAGTTTAGGATGGCAAAATATTCCTGCAATTTCTGTCGTTTACACAAAAATAATGTCTAATCATATCCAGCCTTTCTTGACTTAGGGAAATATTGGAATTGAATATTGAAATAAAAAATATGTTGATAATTTTCATATCTTTTGAAAATTGATAATCCATAAATGGTTGAATTACACCATATAAATACTGTCTGGAATACAACTCTAAAATGAAAAAGATTAAGTACCTCAGCACAGAATAAGTTAATTCTAATGGAAATATCTTTAGGAATAAATACTAATAGATACTACTGGAGAGGATGTAGAGAAACTAGACTTTCATTACATTGCTGATGAGACTGTAAATAGTAAAGCTAGCCACCTGGAAAATAGTTTGACAGTCTTTAAAAAGCTAGACAAGGAGACTTCTGCTTCTGGGAAGATGGAGCAGGCATATTTTTCACTATTTGTCTGGCTAAGTGCAAGTAAAAAGCCTGGACATGATACATAAAATAAACATACAAAGTTTCTGAAAGGTGGAGAGAAGGCAGACATGCTCGAGAAATTGGGACATGAAGAAGAACACGGTGGTGAATTCTCTGCTTTTTCTTTTTGCTTCATATATATTAGACTTATTGCTGAAGAAGTTGGCAAAACCAGAAATACTAAAAGGTACAAACAGGAAAAGAACTAATAAAAGCTTAACTCTCTTTAGCCAAAGAACCAGGAAAGCAGTAGCCTTGCAAGAATGAATACTTTTAAAAAATAGCTGCTCTGCTGCAGCCAGACACTGTAGAAAAAACTGTAGCCCCACCTCCACCCATACTAGCAAGGGCTACGTAAGGAGCCTTGACTGCCAATCTAGCCAGGCTTTGATGAGGTATCCAGCCTCATCCCCCATCCCAGGATAGTGTGAGAGAAGTCCAAGGAGGGAGTCAAGACTTCGATTCTTTCTAGGTAGTAATAAGTCACTGGTCTTCCCCAGTGTCAGTGGAGACCAGATGGTGGGGATACTGAACTTCCACCCCCTATCACCACAGTGACAATGTGCCCCACCCCATCCCTATCCCTACTGGGATGGTGTCAAAGGAGAACGAAAAAAGAATCAGGACTTTCACCACCACCCAGTGCTAATGAGGCTGCCCATACCATGCTGTCAGTGAAGGCCACTTGGGGAATAATAAAAAGGCACTCCTAACCTCTGAGACAAGGAAGCCAATAGAGGCATCGTGGGGAGCCAGAATTCTCACCCTCATCCAATAGTATTGAAGGGCCCCACCTCAGGTGTCAATAAAGCCAAGTCAGGAATCTGGACTTCTACCTGCACCTGGAAGTAACAAGGCAGAGCTCCCTCCTTTCCCTGCCAGAGCAATTTCAGAAGAAGCCACCTAAAGCAGAGATTGAAATAAGATCCAGTATCTCATAATATAATAACCAAAATGTCAAGATTTCAATTGAAAATCATTTGTCATACCAAAACCCAGGAAGATTTCAAGCTGAATGAAAAAAAAAGGCAATTAATAGATGATGACACCTAGAAAACAGAGATGTTAGCATTATCTGACAAAGATTTTAAAGCAATCATCATAAAAGTGCTTCAATGAACAATTAAGAGCACACTTGAAACAAGAAAAAATGAAAGAAATACAAAACACAAAGAGAAAATAAACGAATTTTAGAACTGAAAAATACAATAACTGAACTGAAAACTCAGTGGTTGAACTCAGTAGCAGAATGGAGGCAACACAAGAAAGAATCAGTGAATTTGAAGATAGAATAATTAAAATTATCCAATCTGAACAACAGAGAGAAAATAGATTTTAAAAAAGAACAAATCCTTAGGGATCTGTGGGACTAAAACAAAGATCTAACATCCATGTAGTCAGTGTCTCAGAAAGAATGTAGAAAAGAAGAAAGGCTGAAAGAGTGCTCAAAGAAATAATGCCTGAAAACTTCTCAAATTTAGCAAAAGACATGAATCTATATATTTAAGAAGCTTAATGAATTCCAAACAGGATGTAACTAAAGAAATTCACACAAAGACATGTGGTAATCAAACTTGTGAAAACTAAAGAGAAAGAAAATATCTTGAAGCAATGAGAGAGAAAAGACACCCTACCTATAAGGGAAAAAACATTAGAATTCGAGTAGATTTCTTTTTTTTTCTTCTTCTCCCCAGAGCCCCTCAGTACATAGTTATATATTCTAGTTGCAGAGTCTTTCTGGCTCCGCTATGTGGGACACCACCTCAGCTTAGCTTGATGAGCAGTGCTAGGTCCATACCCAGGATCTGAACCAGTGAAACCCTGGGCCACTGAAGAAGAGCACGCAAACTCAACCACTTGTCCACAGGGCCGGCCCCTAGAGCAGGCTGCTCATCAGAAATTCTGAGGGCCTGAAAGAGCTGCCACAATCTGTTTCAAGTGCTGAAAAGAAAAACAAAAAGCAACTGTCAACTCGGAATCCTTTACCAGAAGAAACTCCTTCAGAAATGAAAGAGAACTCAAGATATTCTTAGGTTAAGGGAAACTAAGAGAATTTGTTCACAGCAGATCTACCTTGAAAAGATGGTTAAAAAGATTCTCTAAGCAGAAAGGGAAAGATTAGAGGAAGGAATCTTGGAATATCAGGAAGGAAGAATAAACAAAGTAAGCAAAAATATGGGTAAATACATTAGACTTTTATTCTCTTGAATATTCTAAATTATGTTTGACTGTTAAGCAAAAGTTTTAATGTCTGATGTAGTTCTAAATGAAGATAGATGAAATATTTACAATATTATGTTATAAAGAGTGGAAAATAAAGTGATATGAAGGGAGCCAAGGTTTCTACACTTCATTCAAACTGGTAAAATGATGACACTAGTAAAGTGGGATAAGATATCTGTCTATCTATAAAATGTAATATACATACACATATGTAGTATAAATGTAATATATAATGTAATACCCAAAGCAACCACAGAAAACCTACATAAAGAGATACATTAAAAACACAGTAAATAGATGAATACATAATTATAAAATGTATTCAAGTAACTCTTAGGAAGGTAGTTACAATAAAACAGAGCAATAAAAAGCACAGAGAGCAAACATACAACAAAAAATAAAATGGAAGACTTAGTCCCTAACGTATCAATAATTACATTCAATGTTAATGGTCTAAATAAAACAATTAAAAGACAGAGATTGGTAGAATGGATTAAAAAACATGACCACTATATGTAATCTACAGGAAACTCACTTTGAGTTTAACAATATAGGCAGATTGAAAGTGAAAGAATAGGCAGAGATATATCATGCAAACATTAATCAGAAGTAAACAAGAGTGGTTATAAAAATGTCAGATAAAGTAGATATCAGACCAAGGAAAATTACCAGAGACAAAGGACCTTATATAATAGTAAAAGACATCATAATTCTAAAAGTGTATGCACTAAACAACAGAGATAAAACAAAAATGCGAAGCAAAATCTAAGAAAACTGAAAGGAGAGATAAACAAATCCAAAATTTTAGTTAAAGACATCAACAGTCCTTTCTCAATAAGTGATAGAACTATTAGACAGAAAATCAGCAAGGATATAGAAAAACTCAACAACATCATCAACCAACAAGATCTAATCAACATTTACAGAACACTCCAGCCCAAAACAGCAGAATTCAAATTCTTTTCAAGTGTCTACAGAATATATACCAAGATAGACCATATCCTGGTCCATAAAACAAACTTCAAAAATATAAAAGAATTGAAATAATACAGAGTATGTTCTCTGGCCACAATGGGATCAAACTATAAAACAGTAACAGAAAGATAATAGGAAAATCTTCAAATAGTTGGAAGTTAAACAATACATTCCTGAATAATCTATGGATCAAAGAGTAGGTCTCAAAAAAATACATTTAATTGAATAAAATAAACATCAAAACTTGTGAGACATAGATAAAGCAATACTGAGAGGGGAAATTTATGGCATTAAATGCATACATTAGAAAAGATGGGAAGTCTCAATAAGCCTAGCTCCTACCTCAATACCTAGAAAAATAAGAGTAAAATAAACCCAAAGCAAGCAGAAGGAAGGAAATAAAGAGAAGAATAGAAATAAATGAAACCGAATGTAGAAAAGCAATAGAGAGAATCAATAAAATGGTGAGCTGGTTCTTTGAAAGTATTAATAAAATTAACAAACCTCTAGCAAGACTGACATAGTAAAATAGGGGAAGACACACATTACAAATATCATAAATGAAATGGGATATCACTCTAGACCCTGTAGATATTGAAAGGATAATATGGGAATACTACAAACAACTCTACACACATACATTGGCACTCAGACAAAATGGGCCACTTCCTGGAAAAACACAAACTACCACAACTTACCCAACATGAAACACAGAACTTTAATAGCCCTGTAGCTATTGAGGAAACAGAATTTGTAGTTTTAAAACTGCTCCAAAAGAAATATTTAGGCCCATAAAGTTTCACTGGAGAATTCCACAAAATATTTAGAGAAGAATTAACATCATTTTTACACAGCCCTTTCCAGAAAAGTAGAAGAGGAGGGAAGTATTCATTTTACCCTGATACAAAAAACAAGCAAAGACAGTACAAAAGAACAAATTACAGACTAATATTCAAGAATATTGACACAATAATTCTTAACAAAATAATAACAAATAAAATTTAACAATATGCAAAAATAATTACACATCATGGAAAAGTGGACTACATTCCAGGATGCAAGACCATACTAACAAACTAAAGTATAAAAATCAAATTATCATATCAATTGATGCAGAAAAAGCATTGACAAAATTCAACCCCAATTCAGAATTTTTAAATCTCAGAAATGTTAGAGTGGAATTCCTCAACTTGATAAAGGGTATTTATACACAACCTATAGCTAACATCGTATTTAATGGTGAAAGAGTGAATACTTTTACCATTCATGGCAACAAATATTCACTCTCACCACTCCTATTCAATACAGTGCCAGAAGTTCTCGCTACTGTAATAAAGCAAGAAAAATAAAAGGCATACATATCACAAAGGAAGAAATAAAACTCTCCCTATTTCATATGACGTGATTTCACAATAGGAAACCTCAAGGAATCTAAAAATCAAAAATAAGAACACCTGGAACTAATAAGTCAGTTCAGCAAGGTCATGGAATACAAGAAAAATAAACAAGTGTCAGTTGTATTTCTATTTAGGAACAATGAACACAGGGACACTCAAATTAATATTACAGTACCATTTACAATCAGTCAAAAAAAATAGAAAAGAAACACACAGGTGTAAATCCAACAAAATATGTACAGGACTTGTATTCAGAAAACCACACAGTGCTGAACAAAGAGAAGAAGATCTAAGTGATTGGAGAGACATACCAAGTTCATGGATTTGAAGACACAACAGAAAAAAATGTCAATTCTCCCAAATTCATATATAGGTTTAATGCAATTCCTATCAAAATTCTAGCAAGACTTATTATATAGCTGCAGTAATCAAGACACATAGACGAATAGAACAGAATATAGAATCCTGAAATAGACTGACAGAACTAAGCTCAACTGACTTTCAAAAAAGGTGCAAGAGCAGTTTAATGGAGGAAAGAGAGCCTTTTCAACAAATAGTGTTAGATCAATGGACATCTAAAGGTGATAAAATGAACCATAATCTAACCACAGTCTCACACCTGATACAAGAATTAACTCAAAATGGGTCATGGACATAAATTCAAAGTGTAAATCTATAAAACTCTTAGAAAAAAACAGGAGAAAATTTTCAGAATCTAGGACTGGGCAAAGAATTCTTAGCCTTGACACCAAAAATCCATAAAAGGAAAAATTAATATATTGAACTTCATCAAAATTAAAAACTTTTGCTTGGTAAGAAAGCTTATTAGAAAAGACAAGGAGGATGAAAAGACTGGGAGTAAATATTTGTAAATCATACATTCTACAAAGGACTAGCATACAGAACAAACAAAGAAATCTCACAATGCTACAGTAAAAAAACTCAAACAATCCAATTAGAAGCCAGGCAAAAGACAAAATACATTGCACCAAAGAAGATACACAGGTGACAAATAAGCATGTGAAAAATTGTTCAACACCATTTGCCATGAGGGAAATACAAACACAGCTCCTTTCTGCCAGTTTATCCATTTTTCCTGCATCTGTAGGTCTACACCCACATTATTTCAGGAATATTTGTTGTCTAAAATAAATCTGAAAATAATTCAATTTTAGAAGAGGAAATTTTATATGATTGGTACATATTTAATCCCACCTGGACTAAGCAATATCCTAACAATAATGAGGTTTTAAAATTATGCCTTAATCTTTCAAAAAGATTTTCTTCCTTGCACCTATCTGAACGTCATGAGAAAAGGATTAGTTTTACAGACTTTAAACACAGCTTTCCTCTCATTTTTTACGTAAAATCAGCCGTGTCCTTTTTACTATAGCTATCCTAGTAAATGTGGTTTTAATTTGCATTTCTCTAATGACTGATGTTGAGTATCTTTGCATATGATTATTTGCTATTCGTATATCTTCTTTGAAAAAATGTCTACTCAACTCCTTTGCCCATTTTAAATTGGGTTATTGGTATTTTTATTGCTGAATAGTAAGAGATCTTTATACATTCTCGATACAAACCCCTTAGCAAATATATAATTTTAAAATATTTTCTTCCATTCTGTGGGTTATCGTGTCATTTTATTCATGGTGTTGTTTGCAGCACAAGAGTTTTTAATTTTGATAATGTCCAATTTATCTATTTTTCTCTTTTGTTGCTAGCTTTTTGGTGTTGTGGCTAAGAAATCATTGTCTAAAGCCTAAATCACAAAGATTGATTTCTACATTTTCTTCCAAGGGTTTCATAGTTTTAGCTCTTACATTTAGGTCTATGATCAATTTTGAGTTAATTTCTGTATATGGTACAAGGAAGGGGTCTAACTTTGTTCTTTTGTGTGCGCACATCTAATCGCCCAAGCACCTTGTGTCGAAAAAACTGCTCTTTCTCCCACTTACTTGTTCTGGGCACCTTTGTTACAAATTAGTTCATCATAAATCTGAGGCTTATTTCTGGATTCTCAATTCTATTCCATTGACCTGTGTCTCTATCCTTATGCCAGGACCACACTGTCTTGAAAATCTTTCAACTTTTAATAACCATTTTTCTCACAAGAGAAATGTGTGAGTGTATGTGAGAAAGAGAAAATGAGAGACACCTTATTAAAACCTCTAGGATGAGCAAGGAGAGCTTTGTTCCTCTTGAGGAAGAGGATCTCCCTAGAAATTCTGACATGTCAAGAACATTTGGAAAATAACATACACCATGTGCCCTAATGGGGCTGGAGTTTGGGGTGAGGGATAAATAATGCCCATTAGCTGAATAAAAGTTCTAAGAAGTGTTTGGCTTTATTTAGCCAGAGTTTCCTAAGTTTATTTAGGCAAGGAAATTTTTGCTTTCTTTTTTACGTATAACATGTATTAATATTCCATAGAACAAACTTGCTGAAATTCTGATATAACCCATGCAGAGTGAGAATATACCAAAAATGAAGGCAGAACAAAGGCATCTGGCTTGGAAAGGTTTAAAATCCAGGGGTGGAACCTGTTGGGTCGTTTAATGGGGTAGCCTTGGAACTGAACACTGAATGATTCCTGCATGAAGGATTTTTAGGTATCAGAGATCATGAGAGTTATCTCTTCCTCCATTACGTCTTTGCTTTTATTTTCTTCTATTTATTTATTAAAAGATTTATTTCAAAATCTTTTCCAGAAAACTTTTCTTTATTAAATCCAATTTACTAGGAATGTCTTTTCCTGAATATCTACTGCGTACTGGGTATGATTCTGCATGTATTTTACTCTTTATGTAATTCAGTAATGTAGGTGTTACGTCCATTTCACAAATGCAGAAATGGAGACTCCATGTGAGAGGCCCCAAGTTGCACAGTTAGAAATTGTTGAAGTTAGTCTTTTCAGATTCCAAAGTCTATATTAACAGCAATGACAAAAAGAAAGTAGTTTGGACAGTAGAAAAGCAATTGGTTTTCTATCATCAAAGAGCACCCAAGAAATTCTACCTGAACTCAGAAGCAAAGAAAAGAGAAGAGTATTACTGCTTTCATCACCAAGGAAATGTAAGAATGGCTTAATTCCACAGACAACATCTCTCACTCTGCCACATTCTATCTACAGCTGCTAGCAACATACCCACCACCCGCTCCTCTCTGCCTACCCAGTTCCTGCAGTTAATTCCTCCACAGCTTATGGTCATTTCCTCAAGAATATCTTCCCTACCTCTAAGTACCCTGCGCTTCCCCTTTACTTATCATGATTGTGATTCAGCTATTAATTATACCCTGCATCTCTGCAACTATGAGGTCACCTCTTCGCCTTGTCTTGCTCACTTCTGTGCCCTCAATACCTATGGTACTCACTGCCTCAAGAGAAATTGAAGTAAATTTTAACTATGCACGATGATGGATGTGTTAACTAACCTTATTGTGGTAATCATTTTGCAACACACACATATATGAAATCATTCTGTTGCATACCTTAAACTTACCCAATGCTATATGTCAATTATATCTCAATAAATCTGGAAGAAGAAAAGAGAAGTTGAAGTAATTTTTGTTGGATGAATGGAAAAATTCATTTGAATTACACCGTCCGCTCAAACATAGAGTTTTATTTATAGCCACTTTTGATTTACTACATTTGTAGTGGGAGGTGCATATAATCTTAAAAGGCAAATAATTATTTGAGCATTTTTACATTTTTATCAAACTTGATTGCAGATATATATTTCTCCCATCTCTTACTGCTTCCCTCCTTCTCTTCCTTTCTCTCTCTCTCTCTCTCCATCTCTCTGCCTACCGTTACTCCTTATAGTTCAGTTATATTATTGCATACTTGAAAGCTAGCTGGGCAAAGGGAAAGAGAATGCCCCTTTAATTCCAAAAGTAGATTAATCCACTCTGTAAACGTTTAAACTATGAATGTGTATCATATGTTCAAAATTCAGAGCTCACTGCGAAAATTTGCTCTGATCTGAGCAGTCATAATAAAGATATATTTTGTGTAATTGTGTATGCAGTACAGGAAAATATCTCTTCTGCTCTTTACCTCTTGCCCCACTTTCCAGTCTCCCACTCTAGGCAGGAGAGGAGCAAAGACACAGAAGCAACAGGATCCAATGTCATGTCATTGTTGTGCATAAAAGTCTGTCTGAGTATAAAGTATGGATTTTATTGTCCACAAAGTCTCAACCTTAGTTTTGAGATTGAGTTCTGTATATTTGAACATGCCATGTATGGATGAGTATGACTTCTTTCCTAGACCAGCTCACCATTGCTTAATGTGAACCTTAAATCAAGCCTTGTGGTACAGGTTGGTTATTTGCAGTATATTACAGACCTGCATTGATTAATTTCCTATCTGGGGCTCAATTCGACCAGTTCAATCTTACACACACTGTATAACATGACTACCGCAGCCAGGCTTAAAACATGCAATCTTCTTTTCAATTCTAATTTTAATCTTTTGTAATAGGCTATATGCATCTCATTTGTATTTATAAATGAGATCTGTGTGAGTTGGAAATAAAACTGCAAGCACATGTTAATCACATATGCAGGACTCCAGTACTGGGCATAAAAATATACCCACCTATGTTTGTAAGCCAAAAAAGAAAAAAAATACAAGGAAATGGGGGATCAGAGGTTCCGGCTACTCTCTTCTCCCCTGATTTGAACTGAGATTAAATATACTTAGGATAATTTACAGTAGGTGGCTTCTAAAATCTAAACCACATAAGCAAGTTTTACCATTGGTGAATAAATTATTTTTAACCCAGGGACAAGTGTATTTTTATTTTAAACAGAGAAAGATTGCAAATTGTTTCTACTTAATAGGCAAATATATACTCCCTCTTTAGGCTCCTAGGTCACAAAAGGTGGTTATCCTGTCACTACGGCTGATTTCTGAAAAGTGTGACATGCATTTAGTTGTCAGCTCCTATCAGCAGCGTTCAGGAATCAACATTACATCAGCAGCAAGACACAGCATTTTATGCTCTTTTTGAAGATAATTAGAGTTCCCTTTTGTTGCAAATAAGATGTAAAACAGCTATAACTGTGGCAGAACGTGATTAAAGTAACCTCTATAGAACCCCATTATTCTAGACAGATTCCTTCAGATGCATAATTTTCCCATTTTAAGAAAACATAATGCATGCATATAAAATTCAAATTGTCGAGACACCTCTAACAAAAATTAGTACTCTATTAAGGCATTCTTAGTAGCTGGTTAACATGTAAAACTCTTTAAGAGTATTTTAACATAATCATGAAATAATAGTATGTGTCACAAAAGGTAAACATTTTACGGTGAGAGGATTCTTCAGACAAGATCCATATATTTAACTTCCTTTTTTTTACCTACAAAACTTTTGACAGATAACGTGTAAGAAGTTGTATCCCAAACATCCCAAACCCACAGAAATATGCATGCAGATTTTCATCATTGTGTGCTTTAATTCTAAGGTAGGTGGTTGGACACACACATAGACACACACGTGCATACCCATGTGCACAAACATACACACATACACACACCTTATTTGTTTAGGCACTTGTGTCATTTAATTTGAAACATTAGTTCTCCATATATCATTTTTAGCAGGTACTCTACAAAAGCCAAATATATCTAATTCAAATAAAACAGAAGATGTGCGCCATTATCTTATGTATCACAGGTTTTTTCTTAATAATTGCTTTTTAAAATACACAATTTTCCAATCCCTATAGTAAAACCTGGTTGTCAAATAGATATTTAAAATAACTCTCATCTCTCATTGCAGGTCTTGTCCCTTTCCTAACACAACCTGGGACACACACAGCCACCTACCAGACCCAGGGTCCTACAAAATAACTCAGGGCCTACTTGGCCATGGGCTGTTCCATTTATTTAACAAAATATAAATGCTGCTTGAAAAAGACACGTAAAGTGGTGATTAGTAAATTCCACCAAGATTGCCCATGCACTGACCATAACTTTTGCAGAATGGTTGTAATCATAAAATCAAATTCTTGGTTGACTCTGCTGGGAACCTCAACATCTACCGAAAATGTTATTAAAGAAGCTTAGAAATGAATAATCATTCTCGACAACTCACAGCAGCCTTCACAGCATGCGAGTGGGAAAAATGGAGAAAGTTTTAAGGTGGGGGACTGATTGGGAGGCCAACAATCTCTGTCGAGAGAATGTATCATGCAAGGCTTCTCAGGAGAAAAAAATTTTCACCTGAAAAGAGAGAGCATTATGAACACTGTATAACTGCGGATTGCAGGACTATGATCTTATTAAGAACTAATGCTAATTTGCACACTGTCTCCTGCTGAACTGGAGGCAAGTTTACCACTGGGTTTGTTAATTTACTCAGGACACCATTATCTTTGGTTAGACTTAATGTATCAGAGTAGAGGTCATTAACTGCTGAGCTCATGATTATCCAGCTTGAATTACCGACAGGATAACCAAAATAGATTTGTACTTTGACTTCATTTTTCTGGATGCAATTTTTTATTCAGCCGTTTTTTAATTTCTACTTTGAAACACTAATTAATATATTAGATGTATGTATATGTGTATATTCATGAGGTTTTAGTAGAGAATAGAGTCTAGCACAATGTTCGCAATGAAGATTGCCATTTTGGTTTGGTTTCTAGCATTTCTGAATTGTAATGCAATCACTCTATAAATAAAGGATCCAGCTTTCTCTTGCTGAGGTTGCAAATAAAGAAAGGTATGGGCATGTGGGAATTTTTAATCATAATAAAAATATATAATTATTATGGGAGCTGTCCATCGTCCATTAGCGTTCACATTGACTTGGACTGTTACATATTCAGAGTGAAGCCGCCCTGAATCTGTTTTCTCTGCTTTTGCAGACATTTTATTTCAACCGTCTATCAATCATAGCTCTAAAACTTATGTTCAATCCCAAGTAAACACTTTGTTGGAAAAGAAAAACCCCTACAAAATCCCACTGGTACATTTATTTTAGCTTACAGTTCAATAAAATCACTATGAGCATTCATAAAAAGAAATCTTGGAATTAAAAGTTAAACAGAAAAGTGCATTCTTAAAAATATTTGTGGTTTCTGGTTAAATAAACACATTTTCATAAAGCTGCATGTTCAATCTATTTTATATAAATGGAACAAATCAACCAAAAATTCATTTACAATTTTTATAGTCTGTACAAGCCCATTTCTAATAGCAGGGAACGCTTTTGTGTCTCTGCATGATATCTGCAGAAAGAGGTGAATTTTCATTTATTTAATGCAAATATCCATACAAGATAAACTCTTCAGGCATATGTGAAGTATGCCTCATGGCAGCTTTGTGGCAATAGGAAAATAACATGACATAATTGTACAATAAATTGAGTGCCACCACCTCAAAATTACCTGCAGCATAGTGTCGCGAATATAGAAAATACAGGAAGACTGAGGTGGTTTTTTTTTTTTTTCCGCTAGTTTCTAAGCTCCTCTGCTTCCAAATGATTTAATTCTGATCTTATACAGCTGGACATTTATGACAATCTCATCTTTAGAACTGCAAAATTATTAAGGAGATCTTTTCTTAAAGCTTTGAATAATGAAAAGTGCATTGTTAGTTGATGGGCTAAAGCTTTCAACTACACAACACACTTTTAGCTAACAAAGTAAGAAGGGAAGAGGGGTAAAGATGTTCCTTTCCGACTTACTGCGTATGAAGAGTTGAGCTTTTTATATCTTTTGCCTGAGGAGGCATTGTCTGGACTCATACTTTAATTACATTATTTTCCAGGCAAACTTAAATACCAACCTTTAAAGCGTAAGTATAATTTTAGATTTTCCATTGAAAATTCGTGTTGACACAATGACCCAGAAATCACTCCATATATAACAAAATATTCTGTCACCTGCTTTTACAATGCCTTTTGATGATGGGGTTTTCAGCATAACAGGGTTTCTCTATCATAGGAGAGGATGTTAAGCAGTTTTACTGATTGAGTATATACAAATATTTATTAGGAAATTATGTTTTCAAGCTGGTGGAATCATATGTTTTCGTTTATTCCAGAGCTTGTTGTATTTAAGCACACACAGAGTGCAGACTGATGGCCCCAAGTCTAAACTGAGTTTCACTTATATCTTATACCTTTTCCAAGCCCAGCTTTGATATTTTCAAACAAATTACATTTGTGGCTTCATCGGACAGGAATCCATCACGTTTAAAATAATGTGGAAATAGAGTGGCCCAGCCCACAATTAAGCCAACCTCTAAAATGCGCTCTGGATACACTCAAGTATTTGCAAAAAAAACAAAGTTTGAAATTATTCATTTAGAAAGGCTACCTCTGTTACACTAGCTAGCGGGGAATCGGTGAAAACAACCAGATTTTAAGAGACTAACCATTCTCCTAAGTTGGAAGAGTTATTGCTATTATTTATATATAATTGATTGATTAAAAATATCATTGGAATAATTTTATTAATTATTCCTTACAAAGATATTCAGAAATCCAAGCATACTGTTCTTGAAAATCAAATCTCAAATGAGCATTTTAATTAAAAAAGAATATTATGTTACATATGTGTCGGTAAGACTATAATTGATCTGAATTAAATCCTGGTGGGATGAAACTTCAGAAACGGAACTAATCTCTCATTCTCTTTCCCCCCACAGAGAACTTCACTATTTAAGTGTACCTTACTTCAGATGTTCAAATAGCGATAACGCCTCACCTGGACAATCTTCTCCTCACTGGTCTTCGGTGTAAAAACACTGAACTGATGCCAGAGTAATTATTTTAAAACACAAATTTGATCTTCTTACTCTGGTTTAAATCCTTCGCAGCTTTCAGGACAAAGTTGAAGCTTCAGAGCGCAGCACATGGACCCATCACCACAGGGCTGCTGCCAACCTTGTTAACCTCATGCTTTGATACTCCAAGTGGTCCTCTTAAACAGCGCATCTTTTCATATTTCTGATTTTCACAAATAGAACTTTCATCTGGCCAAATCTCACTTGTCCTCAAAACTCCAGAGATGTTGCCACCATCATTGAAGTATCTTTCTCTCTCGAAGATACAAGCCTTTAGGGGCAGTGACCTTGAATTCCATGTCAAGAACAGATCCTAGAACACACCATATGGTCAATATTTGTTCGTTGAATAAACGAATGACGTATAAATATTCTCTATTGCCTTAAAGACTGCATAGCAAATATAGCAGAGGCCTTTTTATCTTACAAAACTGAAATCAGTGATTCTGTGGCTAAAGAAAAATGTCAGTTCTCCACTATTGCCAGTTTGAACTGAATTAAGAACTTAATGACAATTGTACATTAATCTCCGGGAAGAATCTAGGCTGGAAAACTATTTCTCCTCTCCATCCTTTAGAGTTGTTTTGCCCTCACATATTTTGATAGTAATTTTTTAGTGACTTGCTTTGTTGAATCTTCAAAGCATTCAACTTAGAAACAACAGCTCTCTTCTCTTATTCTTCGTTCACTAGTTTACTTAATATTTAATTAAATTATGTGATTACAAGAACAAGCGCAACTGACATAATCAGATTTGGGAGCAAACACAACTAACTGGCTCTTGGCAAACATACAATTCAACCAGTGGGAGAAGAAGTGTGTCAACATACTTGCCACAAGAGCTCGGAAGAAGATGCTATCAGTCAGTGGGTTTTGCAAAAGATGTGGAGAAAATCAGTTAATCCAGAGGTGATTATGGGGAATTAGGATAAAAGAACTTCTTCTTTAATAGAAGTGTTTGTTACTGATTTTAACATCCTGCCGTGTTTTGAAGTCAGTATTCTGAACATGAATTTCCATGTACAGAAGCAAAGTTCTAGCTGTGACAGGCAGAGGAGATGGAGCTGAACTGATTTTGACTCCAGAATATAGCCTGAACATCTCTGCTTTTTAATGTCTGATATTTACTAATTCTCCCCTCCAACTAGCAAATAAAGGAAAAATAGGGAACTTAGTTTCTCATAGGGTTTTTATTTTATTTTTCTTCCTAGTTCCTTCAATTTGAATAGACTGTAATAATGAAGATTAATATTCAAGAACAAACTCAGTTTCTGACTTCTGCATTATGGCAAACCAAAGGACTCAGGAAATAATGTTGTTTTCACTTAGGAGAAAATGGGGATGCCTTTTAAAATCTTTGTGTTAATCTGAACCATTTTTAACCAGGATGACTTAATTACATAGCCCAAAACAAGAAGGATGCAGAAGTCAGAGAATCAATTACAACTATAAAATACTGAGAATATACCTTATAGGTGGGAAACACTTTTTTTTTTGTCATAGGGTCATCTCACATTCATGAAAAACTTAACCTCCCAGAAACGCAAGGATAGGGGTTGGTAGTGGGGGATGGGAGAGACCCAGCATTCTCTCTGGCAGAGGAAATAGTTATAGGAAATGGATGTGTGGCAGCCAGATGTTTCTAGTAAGTTCAACAATGCCCTAAGTACGCAGTTCCCTAAGTAATCTATAGAGACTGATTTTTTAAAATTGGTGTACTCCTTTTGAAATAATAAGCTTATCTCTTATTACTGTCACTTGATCTCAAAGCAATGGACACTTAGACATTTTCTTTTATTGTCGCTTATTTTCTGTCCACAAGTAACAGCTCTCCTGAAGTACCTACGTCAGAGATTCATGAAGGCTAAGTTTTGATTTTGTTTATTTTTCTGTAATGTATACAAATGGTTGTATTAGAGTACATAAATTTCTTATATATATATATCATATATATCATATCACATACACTATAACATCTTTTATCTCAGAAAGCAAAATTATCCCAAAATTGAGCAACATATCAGATGTCATCAGTATTCCTGAATTACTTGGCATTCCTAGACTACTCCGCCAATACCATCAAACAAATTTATTGTCACTCTCTACTCTGGAATTTTTCACTGATGGCCTAATATCCTTTTTTTCCATGATTCCACAAAACTACTAAATCGGGACTCATTTACTTCTTGAAACAAATGTCTTCAAATTTTCCTTTTGCCTTTGTCACTTTGTGATGAAGAACAGAGTGTCTTCCCCATGAAGAAAGTGTCTTGCTTACAGACTAAACTCTGCAATTATATTTACAGAGCA
Organism: Equus quagga; assembly: GCF_021613505.1. NCBI lineage: Eukaryota > Metazoa > Chordata > Mammalia > Perissodactyla > Equidae > Equus > Equus quagga. The sequence continues at coordinate 35,389,180 of NC_060268.1, forward strand.
TGCCAAGAATGGCTTTTAGTTTATTCCTGTATTGCATGCAGGGAATTGTGGCTGGGTATTTTTAGCCAGTAGCTGGCACTTGGGGTACAGTTTTCTCAAACCTCAGTGAGATGGGTATCTGGAGGGTATCTGAAGACTTCTTTGACATCACAGTCATTGGTCTTAGCAATGCTGTGCCTACCGTATGCTGTTAGACTGTGGACACTGATGAAAACAGAGGCTTCCCACCACTTCCCTCTTTTCTCTGCTGAAAGATTGCTGTTTCATGAAACCTCACTTTTGACTCGAAGGCTTAGGTATTTGACCCCTCACTGTTTCCTCTCTTACCCATTATGTTAGTCCCAGTCTTACAGTGGGAAACACCTGGAAGGTATTAGCATGGTTGTTAACAATAGAGAGGCAGGTGAAAAGCTGATTCCAGACAGGATCAGAAACACGAGTTTGAAGGAAAAAAAAGGAGTGTGCAGAGGACAAAAGAAGAGATGGGAGGAAGGAAAGGAAAGATCTGAACAATAGTGCTCTTTACCCCCCTTCCTCCTACAACTTCCCCATTTGTTGTCTCTCCTCTCCTCTCACCTCTTCCCACTCCCCACCACTCTCTATCTCCAAAAAACAGGGCTTCCAGGGTAGGTGTGGAGTCATAGCTTCTCTAGCCAGCTCCCCTGACAGCTTGCTTCAAAAGCTGGCACTTGGCATCAGAAATCACAACCAGTAGGATGGGGACTAAACACTACATACGTTCCTGGAAATCCCTCTCCCTTCCAATTACCCACCACAGAAGCAGCTGCACTGGATAGAGAAAGCAGGGGAAACATGGACCCAGCTAGGCACTGGCCTCAAACTATAGGCCAAGAAACCACCACAGAAAGCTGAAATAGACCTCCAATACCACAAACACCAGGATGCGTCTGCCATACATGACAGCACCCTAGCAACGGGTCTGATAGGGTTCGATTCCAATCTCTTTGTGGTCATTGGCAAGGTGAAGCATCAACCCAACTTGGCTGTCATTTCTTATAAGCTGCCAAGCCACCCAAATTTGTCTGGTTTTGAGTCACTGACCTGGTAAGAATTGGAAATGCTAACTTGACTTTCTCTGTTTTCAAAGAAATGATGTATCCCAGATGTGTGTGTAAAGAATGACCAGAAAAAGGGATAGTTAAGAACTTAAACCAAAATAAACAAACAAAATATATTACTGTGACAATGAAGGATTAGGAAGGTGGGAATATTATGAAATGTACACCCAGTTCGATAGGCACACTGGGAGTCTCCTGTAGTCTATGAGATTTGGCACTAAAAGTGACAGAAACCTTGTCACTGCTCATCATGGACAAATGTCAAAACTCCAGCCAAGCGACGCATGTGTGGATTGCTGCACACGTCAGTGATGGCACCTCCTCCAGCGGGAGGTGTCTACTACCTGCAGAAGAAGCCCTAGCCACTCACAGAATGTTTGTCCAAGAGGACAATAAAAAAGGATAGGGGCTATTTTGAAGTCAGAGGAGGGTGAACACAAAGGAAATCGCATCAACCTTGCCCCCAACACACGTGCATGCACACACACCCCCTTTCTATCTCTTATTTAGTTTTTTCCTGTTGAGCTGTTCTCAACCTCCCCTTTTCCCTCTCTGCGCTTTCTGCCACCCTCCCTGGAGAAATTCCACCATACACAAACAAGGAGATATTAAACAAACGAATTGGTTCCAGGCGCCGTCACTAAATTGGGTATAAGTACCCACTTTTCTGACCCCATTCTGCATTTACCTAAGGAAGAACAGGCTTAATTGCCCCAATCCCACGGCTATGTTGACATATTTCCAAATGATTACATAACTTCCCTACATCCTTCGCTAGGAAGGAGTGTTTATCAAAAGCGTGGAAGCTGACAGGATGGCATTATTAGCACGGCTCTGAGCTGATAGCATTGCCGATTTGTTGAGGATGATTTTAGCTCTAGTCACTTACAGACGGGATGCTTCCTGACACATTGCCCTCACGAAGGTAGACTACATAATACGGGCAGGCAAATGGAATGATGGAGAGATTACAGTGACAAGAGCTATGGTGGGGGAGTCGGGACACATTCTGAAATTATTGGAGGGCTAATGATGAAAACATAACTTGGGGTTCACCTCTATTTGGGATTGTCTATTTATTTAAGATGCATATGTGAAAATGATGCATCAGGAGACTGAATTCCAATGACATTTCCTCTGGAGGCAGGAAAAATAATTTCAGTGTAACCAAACAGTTGTGGAGGAAGGAGAGGCAGGCTTCCTGTGATCGCCAATGCTGACACAGCCAAAGAGTAGGAAGCCTTAGCAAGGGAGTCTGCATCCTTCATAAGCACAGAGGCACAAAAGGCTTCGTGACCGTCCCGTGATGTGTCCTGCATCCCAGCCTAAGCGTTTCAGTAATGTTGGATCAGTGTATATAGACATAATCAGAAATAGTTCTCAAAAAGAGCTCTAATAAAATACCTAATTAGTCCAGGTAAGACTGGACCACATAGAATGCGTCTTTATTTGGCAGATGAAGAATCAGTTTTTCTTTCACTGCCTTCTTTTTTCTTTTTTCTGCTTTATCTCCCCAAACCCCCCTGTACACAGTCGTATATCTTAGTTGCATGTCCTTCTAGTTGTGGGATGTGGTACACCACCTCAACGTGGCCCGACGAGCGGCGCCATGTCCGCGCCCGGGATCCAAACCCTGGGCCGCCGCAGCGGAGCGCGCGAACCCAACCACTCGGCCACGGAGCCAGCCCCTTTCACTGCCTTCTTAACGACTGATTTGGCCAAATCTAAAGAGCTCCTTCCTAGCACCCCAGCAATGCTTTGGGTGGAGGATTGAGGGTGTGAGGCCAGCATTGTGGGGTTGGGATGCGTTTGAGTCAGTACCACCTCCCTGACCATCAGATGTATCATGTCAGTGGTGGCGGGGAGGTTGCCTAAGGGAGCGATGCCTGAAACAACCCTGCTTCTCGCTCTCGGTTACAGCGGCTGCAAACAGATTTGCCTGAATCTGCTGTAAGTTTCTGGAGAGGCCTCTACGGATCCCGCAGCAGTGTTGGCATTGGCGCTAGTGCGTTCCACCGCAGTGTCCCAGCCAACTCCCCTGCAGCACTGCAACGCACCCATTTTCCAAGTTTCCCTCTGTTCTAGGTCGTCTCTAGCTTCGGATTCCTTTGCTAGAAAGTCTGTGTTTATTGCCCGTTTCTTCCTCACCTCTTCCTCCCGTTTGTTCTCTCCAATTCTACCTTCTTAGGAGGAAGAGACGCAAAAGAGAAAGACTTTCAGAGCCTTCGATTTAAGAATATGCTTCTAAAGAAAAAGATTGTGCTGCTCTGTAATCCACAGCCCAGGCAGCCTAGAACAGCGCAGGCGGTCTCCAGGCTGCCTAAGGAACAACCAGGTCTGAATGGCAACTGTCCTGGTGTCATCTCGGTCATTTTTCACTACGTAGTGCTAATTGCTTCTTTTATTTCAGATTTGCATCAAGATTTTTTCTAAAAGACCCAAAGTACCTTTTAAAAAATTTTTTAAGATTTTTTTTTAATGATTGTCAACTCTAAAAACCACACAGTTGTCAAAGAACGTGAATAGGCTGTTATAAAAAGAAGTATAAACAGCTTATAGACATAGGAAAAGACGCTTTGGCTTTCATAATAAATTAAAGATATGCAAATTAAAACAGTAATGAGATACTATTTTCACATATTGGAATGGTAAATACATATAGCAAAACCAACAGTACACAGAGTTGATGTGGGGGTAGGGAAACTGACACTTTCATATAATGTTAATAAAAGAATAAATTGGTAGCATTTCTTGGAGGTTGACTGGGCAATGCAGATCAACACTTTAGTGCATATCCCATTTTCTCTTTAATAAACTTTACTTTTAGGGTAGTTTTAAGTCCACAGCAAAATTGAGCAGAAACTACAAAAAGTTCTCATATACCTCCTGGCCCCTGCCTCACTATCATCATCCTGCACCACCGTGCTACATTTGTTGCAATCCACGAAACTGTGGTGACACATCATTGTTATGCAAAGTTTATGGTTTATATTAGAGTTCACTCTTGATTTTGCACATTCATGAGTTTTTGCAGATGTATAATGACACGTCTTCACCGTTGTAGTGTCGTGCAGAAGAGTTTCACGGCCCTAAAAATCTTTTGTGCTCTTCCCATACATCCCTCCACCCTAACCCCTGGCAACCACTGATTCTTTTACTGTCTCCATAGTTGTGCCTTTCTAGAACATCATGTAATTGGAATCATATAATATGGAGCCCTTCCTATTGATTTCTTTCATTTGCATATTCTTTTAGCAATATGCATTTAAGTTTCCTCCATGTCTTTTCGTGACTTGATAGGTCATTTTTTTTTAGCATAGAATAATATTGCATTGTCTGGATGTACCATAATTTATCCATTCACTTACCGAAGGACATCTTGATTACTTCCAAGCTTTGGCACTTATGAGTAAAGCTGCTATAAACTTCTGTGTGCAGGCTTTCGTGTGGACATGTTTTCAACTCATTTGAGTAACTATCAAGGAGCACAATTGCTGGATTATATGGTAAGAATACATTTAGTTTTGTAAGAAACTGCCAAACTGTCTTCCAAAATGGTTGTACCAGTTTGAATCGCACCAGCAATGAATGAGAGTTCCTGTTGCTCCACATCCTCACCAGAACTCAACGTTGTCAGAGTTTTGGATTCTGATCATTCTAAAGGTGTGTAGTAATATCTCATTGTTGTTTTAATTTGCAATTCTCTGGTGACATATGATGTTGAACCAAAGCACTTTTTACATGCATTCATTAATCAAGTGATACCTTTGAGTGAAAAATGAACTCTGGAAATATGATGAGCTGAAAAATAACATGGACACATTTTGAAATAAACCATCTTCCCATAAGGAATAGACACTGTTACAACATCCCAAAGAACAGGAAATATACATATCCTGGTAAGTTTTTGTTCAATACCACCCAGATCAGTGTTTTTCAAACATTTTTGACCATCACATGTAACAAGAAAAGCATTTTACTTTGATGGCAAATATATACACACAAGCCAGCACTATTGGTTTAATGGTTAGGATTCAGTGCTCTCATTTCCACGGCCCGGGTTTGTTTCCAGTCAGGGAGCCATACCACCCATCTGTCAGTTGTCATACTGTGGCAGCTGCAAGTTGCTGAAAGCTATGCCACCAATATTTCAAATACCAGCAGGTTACCCATGGTGGACAGGTTTCAGCGGAGCTTCCAGACTCAGACAGACTTGGAAGAAGAATCTAACCACCCACTTCTTAAAAAGTTGGCCAGGAAAACCCAAGAACAGCAGTGGAGTACTGTCTGATATAATGTCAGAAGATGAGAGGATGCCCCAAAGACCAAACAGTGTTCCGCTGTACTGAACAACATAGGTTCCTAGGAGTCAGAATGGACTCCATGGCGTTAACAACAAATATACACAGACATACGCACATAACTGAAACAAATCTTCAGAAATCAGTATTTACTGTTTGTACACACGCTGCACTCAGTTTTACATTTCAATTCGAAGCCAACTTAATATACTCTCATTTATTCTATTTTTTTAAAATAGTAGTTGCTATCCACTAAATCAATTTCATGACTCATTAACGAGTTGCCACCCAAATTTTAAAATAATCAAATGAAGGAACCATATTTTTAAATGTGTAAATTAATAATTTATAGGAAACGTCTTGGAAATTGATTATGAGAGCAGTTATCAAAGCACTTGGGGCTAAACTTTCACGCTGCTCTTTGATCAAGGTTTCCCTTTTGAACCATTAAGACATGAAGCCAGTGCTCAGAATCTTAGCTTCAAATTATTGACTTTTTATTTTACAAGGTGACTGAGATGTCCGCCTGTCGTCTTCTATATCCAGATCTTCACCAGACTTAAAAAGAAAAGTCCACCCTAACTACTTTATCGTATGAAATATTACTATATTCATATTTGAAATTTAACTTCAAAGTCTCTAAAAACAAGTTCCCATCTGGGACTTCCTCCTCTTTTTACTGACTTTTATCTTCTTGAAATGCACCTGTATTTTCTTCTTTCTTTCTACCCCCATTCTTTGCTTAATTGCTTCTTTCTTTTCCTTTCTTTCTGTCCACCCTCTCCTTTTCTTCTCTCTCTTCCTTCTTTCTTTTTTGCCTCTCTTTTCTCTTTCTCTGGCTCTCTCTGCCCCTCTTCTCTCTTTCATTCCTTCCCTCTTCCCCACTTTTTCTCTTTCCCCATATCCATATCTTGCCTACAATGTCCATAGCTAGTATTTTTGCTTTCAATTCACTCTTAGAATTTTCATTCTATTTTACCACTCTTTATCATTCTCTTTATCACCCAAGTCTACTTTTCAACTGACATTCCCAAGCTACTGATTATAGGTGAGGAATTATTGCTTTGTTTATACTATTGGAGAGAAGGACAATAAAAATCTGCCACACTTAAAGTTTGTATGAATATGTGTGTGTACAAAATATAACCTGAATTCTCAGACTGTCAGAGAATGCTACCAATTTATTTCCTGAAATTCAGTTTTGATAGGGAGAAAGAGGAGCAAGCATAGAGCAACAGAAGGAAAGAAACATTCCAAAGGTCCCTGATTGCCAGAAAAGGGGAAGTGAGGATACTGTTTCATTTGGGTCTAGCTCTGGTTAAAGAGTTGTATAGTTTTTTTTTTTTTACAGATTTTATTTTTCCTTTTTCTCCCCAAAGCCCCCTGGTACATAGTTGTATATTTTTAGTTGTGGGTCCTTCTAGTTGTGGCATGTGGGACGCCACCTTAGCATGGCTTGATGAGTGGTGCCATGTCCACGCCCAAGATCCGAACCAGCGAAACACTGGGCCACTAAAGTGGAGCACGCGAACTTAACCACTCGGCCATGGGGCCGGCCCCTGAGTTGTATATTCTTTTTATGAAGCTCAGCATCCTTATCTGGAAAAACAACAACAAAAACTAAGAGCAAAGAAGAAAGAGGCCGTTACAAGTTGACGACATTTTATCACAAGGTATCTCCAAAAGAGCCAATTCCTTTGCTGTGCCTCCCTGGAAAACCTTTATAGCCCATCTTAAGCCAAGGGTCCTGGTTTCCAAGAATTTAAAGATGAAATACACTCAAGTGAGATCACATCACTACTTTTCATTTCAAGTAAAATCTGTGTCTACTTGGGTTCTACCGTGAGGTAGAAGAGACAGCATTCCCCTTCTGGTGATCACAGTACCTCCAACTTGGGATAAATCATTTAACCCTCCTCCTCTGTCAGTTACGTAAAGTACCAATTCATCTAACTGGCACCTGGGGAAGCTGGAGGGTTAAGTAAGATACAAATTTGAAATGCTTTGAAAAGGTTAACACAGCTTTATAAATACACAATTTTTTATAAACTCATAAAAATACCTATTCTGGAAATATAATTATATTCTACCTCTATGGTTTGTTACCCAGCAACAAATTGGGTATGTAAAAACTTAACAACCTGAAATATTTCATATGCAAGATCAAAACCTCCAAGTTTTCTGCCCACCACCTGTATCCTACAACACCCACAGAAGAGATCACTTAGAAAGGAAGCGGAAATATTATCATTTTAAATTAATTTAGCACCATGAAGGTGCTAAGTGCTGTTCAGAATAATGTATTCAAAATAACACATGGAAATAATAAAAATCCTCTCTTGCTTATTCCTCCCCGAGGCAAAAGTTAGGTTTGCTTTTTTCTTCCTCAGAGTCTGTGCGCCCCAGTTTTACTAGGTATTTGCAATGTATGATGTGCAGACAACTTTTTTCAATCTTTCGAAATTATAAAACAATGACATCAAAACCCTTTTTTTTAAACTTGGTTTTATTTCCCCCTCTGGTGTCAGGGATGTGATGCTGTTCTGTTGGACAGCTGGAGACAAGCTAAAATAGCCTACCAAAGGGAGAGGAAATCATAGGACAGAAGGGGTAGATTCTGAGGTGAGGAAAACCTCTCAATAAGATTAACATCCGGGGCCAGAGGGGACAGGTAATCTGACCCCGGGTAGAAGCTGTGTCAGTTGCAACACGCCTTCTTTTCCATCACAGAAGTGATGAAACTTCCCCCTAGTCCAATCGAGTCTCTGTTTTACTTTTAGATTTCAAACTTAAATCAAAGTTACTAACCAATAAACAAGCAAAATATATAATAGGAAAAGGCTCTGAATTCGGTCCTGCAGTAGGATGCTGGAAATCAGTCTTAAGATTCAGCACCTCATTGTTTATAAAGGAAGGGAACCGACAGGAGCAAATATACGCGACATTTGTACACTACAGGCAGGTGCGTATAGAAGTCATTCATTTCTCCTTCCACCTTTTCCCCCAAATACGAATCGACGAAGTCAGTTTGTGGCCTGAAAATCATATCTAGAAACTACCTTTAATGAATGCAAGTTTCTCCTGAACCAAATTCTCAACCTCCTCATCTTTTCCCCACTCCCCAGTTTCCCAATATCGTGTCAAAAGGAGACTAGATTTATCCCTAAGAAACTGTAACAAATTCCAACAAAAGGCAGTAGCTTACCAAGGCACTTAGAGCTTTCCTGACATATAGAATTTTTAGCTTAAAAATATATCTTTACATTTTTCAGCACAAAAGAAAAATATTTTTAGATAAAAAGCCTTAAGTAGCTACATGCATAATGAATATACCCTTCCTTCCCTGTGAATGAAATAGCAGCTCCAGTCAGCCATTCTATTCTTAACACCTCTGAAGACTTATTTGTAAATGTAATGAGTTACATTCAAAGAGGCATGTCAAATCATACACTGATAATGAAATTTTCGATGCTTTGTAATGGTATCCAGTAGATATGTATTCGTGTTCACCTGGCTTTATTTTCTTGAGTTTGTGTGTGTACTTTTAATATTTTTGTTTTGAGTATAATTGCTACAGGAATCACTGATGCTTCATTCTCATTGGAAGTCTTTATTGTACTTCTATATTCTGTACCAGAGTGATGGGAAGATGGGGTTGGAGGGATAGGAAATAAAATGCCAGTCGTTAAATGTTGCTTTGCAACTGTTTTCTTAGCCACCAAAGGTTGGGGTGTCTGTCAAGCAGAGGTTGCCTGCTGCCTGTGTCTACCGGCTGCTACAGCAGTGATTTTATATCATGGCCATCTTTGTTGAAAGACAGGTACATGTTGCTATGAGATACTCTATCTGAGGGGGTTTCCTGCAGAAAAGTGAAGAAAGGACATTAGGAGCACACACAGCTCCTGCACCAAACGAACAACACTTTGGATAATGACACTTGTCATCAGCTTAAAGTAACAATGAGTAATTCAGTTCCCACATGTTTATATAAAATTTCTCATATAACAGCCTGTTTCCCAGCCTGGGTTCATTTAACTTTACAAAACACAGCTACTTCCAACTGGCGGCTCTTGAAAACAGCCCTACCACCAATCAAACAAAAGGAGTGAACTTAGCAGGGAGGTGAGCAGGAAGGTGCGCTTATGTCTATAGACACATGTAAATGTTCACGTGCGTGTTAATATTTAACTATTTCTGATGCATGGTGTCAAATGACAAACGCAGCTACAATTTGACGTATTATTTTACTCATTCTGCACCTCTCATTCTCTAGTTTAGCCTGTAAAGGTCAATTCAAGGGGCAGCCGAATGTTTCCTCAGCACTAATGGAGCCCTGTGTGAAGCGCTAAGGCCACCAGCCAGGATGCGCAATGGCCCAGTGGCAGGTGGAGGCCATTCTACAGGGGACCACAGGGCACCCAATAGCGGCTGGATTTCCCTCCTATTTACGAAATGACTCCCTTCTCCTGAAAAAAGAAGAGGAAACAATTGCCTGCCCCTCCTTCCTGCTCTCCTGTTATGTCTTTGAGTTGGTCTTCATAGGGATATTTTTTGGTGAAGAAACCCAGTTCTGTTGCTTTGAATAGATGTTTGATATGCCCTTACAAAATAACATTTCTGAGTTTTAGGGTTCCTTTCTTTGTAAAGGCTCCAGCACTTACCCTTAATCCTATAGATAACGATAATAAAATATTAGATAGGAAAAGGCCTCAGAGAACATCTAAAGAGTTTAACTTCTTCATTTTGCAAACGAGGAAATTGAGCTCCAGAGAAGGAAGTGATGAGCCCAAGGTGACACAGTCAATTCCTGGCAGAATAACAAGAAAGACAGCTAGTTCTCCTGATTCAAAAGTCTGGAGAGGGTTTTTCTGAACATGCTTCTGGGGTGCCCCACATAAAGCAATCATACTATTGTTCTGATTCTGTGGTTCTTTCGTGATTTTTAAGGGCAAACTCATGTTTCATGTTGATATCATATGTGTCTTGAACCAGGGTATATACACCCAGCACGTATTTAAGAAACGTTTGATGAAATGAAGAAGCATCTAATATCCTCTGTGAAAGTGTTTTTGTTTTCATATGATGAAAAAAATACAAAAGATTCAAGGAAAGGAAAGTGGAAAAGCCGCCCTCTGTAAAATAACCCTCTCCAAGCCTTGATGTTGTGAATTTATGGTTGGCCCTTCTAGCTTCGAGCTTCCCCTCTCGAGCTTGATATCCTCTCTCTCTACTTATCTCTGGGGTGTCAAATTTCAGCATCCCATTGGCAGAAGTGGAAGAGTTAAGAATAAACATTGTTCTCTAGATGACACAGCAGGTCCCTGTGACCACTGCGAGTGTGGCAAGACGATGCCGCTCTTACTCTCTAGAACACACAACCGCTTCAGTTTATAAACATCTGTACGACCGCAGGGTGTTGCTTTCCCTCTATTTATGAATGTTTGATGCAACAGCAAAGCACTTCTAATCCTGCTGCTTTCGTGTGAAACTGTGCAGAAAGATTGCCTAGGATGTGTGGAATACAAGAGAAATTTTTAATACAGCATGGCCATCAGAAGCGTTTATTTTGTTTAGTCTGTGTGGCATTTGGGGGACATTCTCATCAGGGAGACACCATTTAAATGCAGTTTGCAATGCAGTATATTTCCTTGAATTAGGAGCGAATGTTCATCCTACAAAATGATAGAGTAAAAACTCTGGAGGCTTACTTTTAAGGATTTTATTTAAGATACACAAACCAGGAAAAATACTATGTAAATAATCAGAGTGTAAGGGCAATTATTTTATGAATATGATGTAAGATATTTTTCTGGGCAGATAATTCCATAAAATTAAAAGCAGTATTTGAGAATCATGACAATTTAAAAAGGCCCGCATATGATGTTTTATTTTTTTGTACTTTTTGTTCAAACGCCAGATTTTGTTTCTTTTTCCTTTTAAGAAACTCCAGTCATTACCAAGTAAAAGTTGCAGGGGCAGTTAATGACAAACATTTTAACTTCAAAGCCAAAAAGTAGACCAAAATAGAAAATAAATTGGGTTTGAATGAATCATTGCACCCTCTGGAACAGACTCTGCAAGGATGCGTCAGACCTCTGCTTGATGAAGGAAAACTTTGAAATAATCATTGTGACTGACACTCAAGGGAAAGAAATGCTTCATTTTTGATAGAATTGAGAATTTTTTGATCGTCAAAAGAACACATTTTATGTGTTTCTAAAAATAACATGCAATACCTTATGTAACACCCAGGAAGCTTATTTCATTCTTATATGCTGTATGTGTTATTAATTATATTATTAATATTAAAAATGCAATAAAACACTAATCAAGGCTCCATTCCCAACAAGTCATAATTAAATAAATGCCACATTCCTGATTGTGCTAAGGCCAATTAAATCTAATTTCTCTTCTGTTTCCATACATAGGCTGCAGCTGTATGTGCTATCCAGGGGTAATTAATTGCCACCAACTGCCTTCCTCTAAAAGGAGAATGTCTGAAATTGGTCACACAACATGTGCCCCTGAGCCCAAACATAGCCTAATGCTGTTTAGGATGTTCCTGGTTCTTTAATGACCCAGGGTCAATTTTTTCTCTCCACAAACTGCCATCCGTTTTGTCTGTCTCTTGTGAAAAGAACTATTCAGGATTCTTGGCATCATAAACAAATTCAGACTGCATAGAAAGCCACAGGCAATATGAAAAGGGTTCCCCCTTGCCCCCCAAAAGAAATAACCACTGCCTTTCAGTGGGTTTCAGCTCCAGGAGTGGCCACCTTACCTCAGAAGGTCTATGCCAGGACATAAAATTCCAAATGGGTTGAGTTTAAGTGAAAAATTTTTCAACTTTATTAGAACATATCCTACCATTCATAGAAGGTATTTGGGAAAGGAGAGTTACAGTTTTTTATTATTTAGAATTAAACTTCAAAAGAAGCTTCAATTGGTCCAATGATTGTTTATATATACTCTCAGTGGAAATGTCGGAAACTGTGTGCAGGGACAAACACTTGGCCATGCCAAGATTTATAGATTCTTTTTTGAAGAAGAAGATTAGCCCTGAGCTAACTGTTGCCACTCCTCCTCTTTTTGCTGAGGAAGACTGGCCAACATTGTGCCCATCTTTCTCTACTTTATATGTGGGACTCCTACCACATCATGGCGTGCCGAGGAGTGCCATGTCCACACCCGGGATCCGAACCAGCGAACACTGGGCCACCGAAGTGGAATGTGCAGACTTAACTGCTATGCCACTGGGCCGGCCCCAGATGTGTAGATTCTTAAAGCTGGGAGAAAACTCAAGGGGTTAAACCACCGCTCTCCTTCTCTTAAGGACAGGCCGCTTCTAGCCTATTCCTAACAAATGGAGGTCAAATCTATTTTTAAAATCTCAGCAGCAGAATACATCTCTCTTGCTACTTGCTCTGAGATTTAATGATCCCATAGTAAAAAAAAAAATAATGCATTTAATTTTTATTCATCCTGCTGCATCAGTTTACTGAGGAAGAAGGAAAACCATTTGTTCCCCATCTCTAGATAAGAACCCTTTAAAAGTAAAGATTGTTATTCAACCTCACCATTCTCTTCTGCATATCTCAAGAAGCTACATATCTCAATCCCTTAACCTTTTCTGTCCAAATTCTCTACACCACTCTTTATTTGTAGAAGCTAGATTGAAAACAGCTCAGAAGATGAGCAGTATTGAACACAACGATTGTTTTAGCTTGCCTGATTTTTAGATACTCATTCTGTTTTGCTATCATGTGCTTTCGTCATCCACAATGAAAGCGTCTTGCCACACTTGCAAAGACTTAGGCGTACTCTGTCTCATTTGTGCAAGCTTAGCTTTTTCACTCAGGGGACCTCCGCTTTCTGAGTCTCCCTCTGTTTATCTCCGAGTACACTTCACAATTTCCAAAAGTCACCCTTAATTTGGATGCTAGCTTTCAGGGTCATCTTCAAGCTTGGGTTCAGTTTCTCTCCATGCCATCATCTTGGATATTTATTAAAGTATTAGACAATAAAGGTTCATGAGAGGCCCCTAAAGAACTTCCCTAGCTTGAAGCTGATCCACTGATAACCACTCTTCTGATAGACTCTGCACTTAACCTCTTCATGCTGATATTTTCTATTTCATCTGAATTTTCACATTACATGTACCCGTACCCTCGGTGAAACCCTATGAGGACATATTCATTACAAAATGCCTGTGTGGATGTTTCTCTGTGGGAATATATAGTAAATTAAGACGTCCTTCTGAGATCGGTAAAGCTGTGGCCTGGAATGCTATAGCATTTAACCACAGGTTTGATCCAACTTCCTTTGTAAATCACCTTGGGCATGTGCTTTCTGAAATATGTACGTGAATTATTGCCTTATTTTCATACTGTGGGTATTGTTTATTATGGAAGGGCCATTAACCCTGTAAGATGCAGATAATCTTCCACTTGCTTGTCTACAGCAGAAGATCATTTACTGTCACACTGATTAAATATATTATGACAGCAAAGCTAGTAATGCGCAAGGTATGGGCACAGGGAGAACATGCCTCATGTACTTTCTCTGCCGGCTCTCTGCAGAACGGTTTCTGTGTCTAATTTGATACTTTTCAAATAAAGAACATCGCATTACCAGGAGCCATTTTACCCTCATATGCTCACATCCATTGGTCTCCAGAGAAAACCCAGATAACGGATTTCTATAAAAATTGTACTTACAAAGTAACACTCCTGATTAAGTTTATTATGTGTACTCTTGATGCCTCAAACACTGGACTCAAGGTTCTCCTTTAGTACAAGCTATAAAACAAACCTCAGGCTGACCTTCCCCAAGACAAGCACAAAAATAATGGTATCCCCAACTTACGTCTAAGCTTAAGCCTACACTGGAAGCTTGCACGTGATACACAAGGATATACAAGGACGCATCTCAAACACCCATGTACATAAAGAGACATTATAAATTACATTTTCCACATCCTGTCTCTATACACACACATAAGCTGCTATAATTTAGTTATTTACTATGTACTACCAGTGGTGTAAAATGTCATTTTCTAAGAATACATCCGAGGCTTAAGTCAGCATTTTTATGATATCATCTGCACTGGGAAAACATTAAAGGCTCAATATTTAATAAACATAATAAACATCCCCATGAAACAAATTGTTCATAAACTACCTGTTTAATTTTTCAGGGTTCCTGAACCACATATTTTCTTATTAGTTGTGAGCCTGCTGGGTTGGAGGATAGATAGGGCCTGTCAGGAATAGAATATAATGTAGCGGTTTTATGAATTATTTCTGTGAGGAAAAGCCTATTACAGCTGACAAGAGGGTGATGATATTAGCCCATCATCATTCAGATGGCACCACCCGTCCCCCTTTCATCCGTCAGGCCTCTTGTATGGGGGCTGGAAGCCACACCGTCTTTGCACAGCCAACACAAAGACAAATTCTACTCTTTTTCTGAGTCCATGAAACATTTAGTATTTCATTTTGAATCATGGCAGATGACAGAAACAAATGGCCTAATGAATCTCGCTTATTGTCCCTTGCAAATCTGAAGATGAGCTAAAAGGAAAATCTCTGTTTCTTTTCTTTTTTTTTCTTTCTTTATCCTTTTTTTTGCTTTTTTGTTGCATTTTTCCCCCCAGAATGATCTCTGCTATTTTCTAAATAAATGTTGAGGTTAGAGGATTATTTTCATAAATAGACCGTTTGATCTGGAAATCAATTGCACGGCTCCTCGACAGCCCTTTTCTCTACCATCTCTTTAGAAGTAACCTTCGGGACAACATACATTTTCACCCATTTTGCTGCTTTATAAAATGTAAATACAACAGGAGGCAGGATCAGAAGAAAAAATAACAAGTAAATACTTAATGTGTTTGGGGAAAATGGCACCATTCATCAAATGGCAATAAGAATTATATGCCTTTTTGGATTTTATTTAAAGGAAAATTAATTGTCTGCCCACATCCTCTGCAGGCCGTATTTATAAGTTGTTTGGTTCAACTTATAAAGCTTTTATGGTTGCCTTTTCTAGGTGTGTTTACTTTAAATTGAGCACTGAGGTTTGTAAGGGATTTGTTGGGTGGAGTTGATTGGGAAAGTAATGGAAAAGACTCTTGAGAAATGACTCCACTTGCCAATGGCATCATTCCCTCATTTGTTGTTTGAAAGGTTCTGGACAGAACTGAATGCAAGGCAGTGCTGCTCCATGGCCTGAAAAACACCACCTATTAGGAGATTTCCTTCATGCTCTTCGCTGCTCTGTTTAAAGGAAAGTCTTGTCCCTGGTGTTTACTAGCTCCTTCAGCTACATGCGACGGCCATTGATTGCCATGTGTCCCCTGTGACCCTCTGTTCCAAGGCCATCCTCCTGTACCGTATATGCACATTTTCAACAAAACACAAAGACATGGACATTGAGAAACATGCATTTAACTTCGTAAAAAAGGACAAGGAAAAATTCAGAGTTGGGGCTAGAAAGAGGGAGAATGACAGGAGTTAGTAAGAAAACAAGAGAAAAATTCCTCCTCTGGTTCTTTGGCATGCGTTGGCCTTTTTCTCCCCTTTCTCTGTGACTCTGTAATGGCTTTTTCACAGACATCAGAGTTGTCAAGTAAATTTTTCTTAGTACAAGTATGTACAATTGATCCTGATAGATGTTAATAGCTCCCAAACTAAGGCAGAGTCTGCAGTCAACATACAGGAATAACAGTTCTGTGGTTAAAAAGAGAAAAGAAAGTTTGACAATTGATACCATAATATAGGCCAGGCATTGCAAGTCAAATTTCCTGAATTTTTGGAGTAAAATTTCATCAGAGATGCTCCTAAGTCGTACAACGTTCGTTATATTGTGACTTAATTCATTAAGATTTAGGTTTAGGTAATTTTATAATAATTTTTTTCCCAGAACATAAAATTTGGCAAGCTATTTTTGAAAAACTGAAATGTAAGTATCTTGGTTTTCTTTGATTTTCTAATTTTCTTTCAAAAAGAAAGCACTACATGAAAGTTTGATTTTAGTATTAGTGTTGCAAATTTTTCTAATTGCATTTTTGCTGGTTGTCAAGATTGTGACATTAGGAAATACCATATCAATGTACTTCTCTTGCTTTTATTATGCTCTTGAGTTACTAATTTCAAAAACAATATTTGTTTTTTCCAAACTAAAACATTTTATAACTAATGGCCATTTATTCCATAAATATATGAACAAGAAGAAATTTTTACAATCCAAATACACCAAAAATTGAAATCAAGTGAAGAAAGTCAATTGTACAAATAGAACATTTGAAAATGTCTGGGTCTAATAGTTTAGCACTGTCCATTTCTTCATTATCTAATGACCTTTGTGACTTCTCTTTGTCAGTCTCTGAGCCCAGCCTAAGTACCAAGTAGAATTAAAATTTTTTTAATTGAAAGAATTAATGACTATCTTATATTTCTTTCTAACTCCTGCATATTATTAGGCTAAGAAAAAAAAAGGATTGATTTACTACAGAAAATGTCTACCATTTACTTTCAAACATAGAACAAACCAAGCTGAAAAAGGAACTAAAGAGAAGTAAAATACATTTGTCCCCATAGACCTACCTGTTTCTTAGAAGACTGAACATATAAAGCAATGCTCAACAGTATCATGGTGAAAGAATCTCCCAGGAACTAAGGCAGTATCTTGTCTTCTGGTTTCCATCTTCCTACCATCAAGGCGAATATGTTTGCTTCTGACTTTGACGTACTTTCTAGTTAATCAGTTCAGATCAATTTTCTAATGTTAGTAAAGAGCTTCCCTTTAAATTTCATAGAAACACATGTTCAGGAAAATGCTGGAATATTTTTATTAAAAATAGATATAATATTGTAAAATTATCAAGCAACTGAAGTTGGACTGAGGGAAATGAGAAGGGGGGCATGATATTGGTGTATCCTTATTAAAGTGGAAAGGAACATTGGCCAGGTAACACTGGGTGGAAACATATGAAACTGTTGTTTTTGTAGAGCAGAAATGGTTGAATATCAGCGATTTCATATGGTTCAACCTAATTAAATACAGCATTTGTAATAAGCTTAAGTTGCACATTTCTTTTAGAAAAAGAAGTACATAAAGTTGCTTGGTGATATCTCGGAGCCTGATGAGGGCATAGTTGTTACTTCCAAGGTCAATATAAAATTTCCTGAAAAGAATTAAATATCAAGAGTTTGAGGGAAACCTCCCGGTGTTTACTTATATTTCTGGCAGCATTATTTCATCTCTTCTATTCCTTAGAGGAGGATCCCTTCTCTCTCTGCCTTGTACTCCCCACCCTGCCTCCCTTTACCCCCACCAGAGTAGATAGGGTTCTTTTATTCCTTTCTCACATTCTTGGGTCCACAGAAATTGTCAAGAAAAACTTAAAAATAACAATATGGCAGCACTAAACTAGGACGGGGCCTCACTCTTAATTGCATGGGTCTGCGACCAGTGCAAGTGCACAGAGGTCCCCACTCAGAGGCTCACTTCTCCTTGGGGTTTAATGCACTGTAGTCACTGTCTTCAAATTACTAATAATTTTATCTTCATTAATAACTTTATCTTTGATTTTGTGTCTTGTAAGTGAAGTCCGATGGGCTGCTGGAGGATGCCCTTGGAGCTTGGAGACTCAATGTGTATACAAGTCCCTCCTCCTGCCACCTCCTGGGACCAGTCCTCCCGCCACCCTGCCATCCTTTCCCCTCTCCAGTCCAGCGACTACCTCAGCCCTTCACCCCAGTGGGGACCTGGGCACAGATGCAGTACGGGCTGGACTGGGTGTGCACACCCCATGCACACTGCATCCCAGGGCACGGTGTTCACTTGCCTGCAAGTGTACCCATGGCTGAGGAAGCACAACATTAAATAGCAAATAAAAAAACCCTTGGCAGGTCCAGAGAGACCACAGGAAGAAAGGAAAAGGCTTTATCTTTTCTTGCTTTTGAAACAAGGAGGCCTACATTTTCATTTTTCACTGGGCACCGCAAATGGTGTAGCCAGCCCTATTTAAATGCATTTGTAACACACATCCCAGAAAGTAGAACTGCTAGAGAAACTTCAAAAAGACGATTTGGAATCTGGTAAGGGTGTGTGTGCTTGTGTGTGTGTGTGTGTGTGTGTGTTGAGGGAAAAGGAAGTAGGAAGAAGGAGGAAGAGTGAGCAAGAAATCTATTTGAAGGAAAGCAGTCCAAAGCACAGAGGACAACTTACTGTTTCTACCTCTAGTGAATGGATTCAAATACAATATCAGAAAGAAAACAAAAAAGGAAGAAGGTGTTAATATCATATGAAAGCTCAATTTTCTCTCTTTTCTACCATGACTATGACTCTGAATGCAGAGGATTTCAGAATGTCAGAAGTAGTAGAACAGTCTTTAGGTTGCAAAAAAGTTCCCTGGGAAAAGCTGAGAAAGTAGGAGGGGACCCTGAATTCTAGAACGTGAAAATTCTGTACAATTTTAGGTCCTTTAAGTGAGATGGAAACTCAAAAGATTGGGCTTTTGCCAACGTTGGAACATTCCATCCAATATGCATATTCTGCTACAATACTTTCTCACGTTATCTTCTGTGAAATACTTTGATTTTCCCATAACTATGTACTGAGAATGATAACTGGGCATTCCAAGCGTGTTTCGCATGGCAGATAATTCCAGGAGTGTGGAAGAATGAATATGCACATAAAGGTAACTTGAGGTTCTTCTTGGAAGGGTGTTTCTGACAAGAGGTCCTGTATTTATTTGGTGCTAAGGTGAGATTCAACTCTCTCTATGTACATGTAGCGCCTGAATGTACTGCTTAATTTCAAATATATACTGTCTTCTGATTTTAGATTTATTTTCCTATGCCATTATTTCATCCCTTGCACTGCTAAGTTCCTTGAGGACATAATCTCTTGAGCACAGTGATTTGCTCATAGTCACTCAATCAAGCTGTTAATTGATAAATTAATTAGAATTAAAGTCAACACCCAAGAGCTCTTTATCTATGATCTAATTTTTAATCTCTAAACAGTCACTGTGCTATTTTGTGTGTGACTTATTCCATCTACTTAGGACATGCACCCTCTCTTTCTGTCTGTTTCAAATCTCTCCAGTTGCCAAGACCCAGATCGAATGGAACTTCCTTCATGATGCTTTTCCCAGTCTCCCAGTGGAAATCCATCAGCCTCTTTGGGCTCTTCCAGCAGATTGAGCTTCCGTTAGAACAGCAATTATCCTGTGCTACATTTTGTCCTGGCAAATCCAACACTGAATAAAGCCAGTTCCACAAACCCTAAACCAACTGAACTCATCTCTCTTTCTCGCCTTAAATTATAAACTACTTCATTTTCTAACACAGAAACAACAGTTTTATTATTTCCCAGAAGTCAGAACTATAAAATAGATGGATAAAATTTACAGGACACAGTAGTATTGTTTAGTATATGCTCATTTGTGAACCAGATAAAATTATTATTCCCAGAGTAGTTAATTACTGTTTTGGTAGGAAACTGACTAAGAATGTATTTAAATTCCATAATTAAAACAAAGTGAGCAATAAGTGATAGTGCCCAGAAAACGTACTGAAAATTATGTGGGATTAGAATAATATGCAGAATTATAACAATAGTTTGTTAGAGCTGAGAAAGGAATATTATCTTCCTCAAGACAGAGCCAGTGTTTGGATAATCTTTAGAAAATCCAAAACTCTGAAACAGTTAATACTTCACCCACAACTTCACCTTTACATATATTGTTCCCTGTATCTGGAATGCCTGACACTGACACTCATACTTCATGACCCAGTCCATTAATTCCTTTTACATGTCACTTTGCATTTTACACTATAATTATTCACAGGCTAATCTTCTTCACTGAACTGCTAGATCCCCAAGAGGAGGGTTGCTATCAATTTTTATTTTTTCCCTTCTAATAGTGGGTACAGTACATCACAGAGAGTAGATGGTCAATATATGGTTGTTGGGCAGCTAAATATTTTTAAAAGTTTTAAAATAAAAGTTACGACTATTGTTACCAATTTTTTATGTTTTGAATTATGTAGAACTGAGATGGGCTGATATAAATTAGCAGTTGAAGAAAAGTTGAGCTAAATAGTATATTCTAATCAACTGGAAATTTGTGAAGTAAAAAAACTGAATATGTATTCTGTAAGGCATATCAGATATCCAAATGTCATGACAAATATCATAATGTACATTGACATACTAAGTTTTAGAAATGAAACATTAGACACACGTTGAACATCTCTGTGTAATCCCATGTATCCCATTCTTCTCTCCCTTGGCCTCCTGAGTAATCACTATGTTAAGTTTGGTTAATATTTCCATGCATGTCTTTATACATTCACTAAATGTTTGCACACCTAAATGATAACTTTTGGGAGGCAAATTTTTTTAATGTTTTTCAGTTTTACTGATATATAATTGACATACAACACTGTGTAAGTTATACAACGTGATCATTTGATACATATAGATATTGTGAAAGGATTACCACAATAAGGTTAGTTAACACATCCATTTCCTCATATAATTACCTTCTTTTTTCTGGTGAGAACATTTAAGGTCTACGTACTTAGCAACTTTCAAGTGGGTAACACAGTATTGTTAACTATAGTCACCATGATGATCATTAGATTCCCCAGAACTTAGTCATCTTATAGCTATAAATCTGCACACTTTGACCAACATTTCCCCATTTCCTCCAGCCTCCAGCTCCCTGCAACCACCATTCTACTCTCTAAGAGTTCAGCTTTTTAGATTCCACATACAAGTGAGATCATATACTATTTGTCTTTCTTTGTCTGATTTATTTCACTCAGCATAATGCCTTCAAGGTCCATTCATGTTGTCATGGCAACATTTCTTTCTTTTTTTTAAGCTGAATAATATTCCATTATATATACATACATATAAACATGTCTTAGCTATTGGAATAATGCTGCAATGAACATGGGGGTGCAGATATCTCTTTGTGATAGTGATTTCATTTCTTTCAACATATATCCAGAAGTGGGATTGCTAGATCATAACAAAAAGTTCTATTTTTAATTTTTTGAAGAACCTCCCAACTGTTTTCCATAGTGGCTGCACCAATTTACGTTCCCACCAACAGTGCAGAAGGGTTCCCTTTTCTCCACATCCTTACCAACACTTATCTCCTGTATTTTGATACTAGCCATTCTAACAGATGTGAGTTGATATCTCAGGGTAGTTTTCATTTGCATTTCCCTGATAGTGATATTGAGCATTTTTTCATGTAGCTATTGGCCATTTGTATGTCTTCTTTGGAAAAATGTCTATTCAGGCCCTCTGTTCATTATTTAATCAGATCATTTGTAGTTTTGCTATTGAGTTGTATATGCTCCTTAAATATTTTGGATATTAACTTCTTATCTGGTATATAGTTTGAAAATATTTTATCCCATTCTGTAGGTTGCCTTTGGATTTTATTGATAGTCTCTTTTGCTGTGCAGAAGCTTTTTAGTTCGATGTAGTCCCACTTGTTAATTTTTGCTTTTACTGCCTGTGCTTTTGGTGTCATATCCAAAAACATCTCTGCCAAGACCAATGTCAAGGAGCTTTTCCCTATATTTTCTTCTAGGAGTTTTATAGTTTCAGGTTTTACATTTAAGTCTTCAATCCATGTTGAGTTAATTTTTGTAAGTAGTATAAGGTAAGGGCCCAATTTCATTCTCTTGCATGTGAATATCCAGTTTTCCCAGCACCGTTTATTGAAGAGACTATCATTTCCCCCATTGACTATTCTTGGCTCCCTTGTCAAATATTAATTGATCTTATATGCATGGGTCTATTTCTGGGCTCTTGAATCTGTTCCATTGGTCTACATGTCTCCCTTAATGCCGGTACCATACTGTTTTGATTACTATAGCTTTGTAATATAGTATGACATCAGGAAATGTGATGTCTCCAGCTTTGTTCTTCTTTCTTAGGATTGCTTTGGCTATTCAGGGTCTTTTGAGGTTCCATCCAATCGTAAAATTGCTTTTTCCATTTCTGTGAAAAAAATGCCATTGGTATTTTGATAGAGATTGCATTGAATCTATAGATGCCTTTGGGTATTATGGACATTTTAACAATATTAATTCTTCCAATCCATAAATATGACATATCTTTCCATTTATTTGTGCCTTCTTCAATTTCTTTCCTCAGTGTTTTATAGTGTTCAGCGTACAGATCTTTCACCTCTTTGATTACATTTATTCTTAAGTATTTTATTCTCTTTGATACTATTGCAGTTTTCTTAATTTCTTTTTCAGATAATTCATTGTTATTGCAGAGAAATGCAACTGACTTTTGTATGTTGATTTTGTATCCTGCAACTTTACTGAATTTATTAGTTTTAGCACTTTTTTGATGAGTCTTTAGGGTTTTCTATATATAAGATCACGTCACCTGCAAACAGACAATTTCACTTCTACTTTTCTGATTTGAATTCCTTTATTTCTTTTTCTTGCCTAATTGCTCTGGCTAGAACTTCTGGTACTATGTTGAATAGAATTGGTGAGAATGGGCACCCTTGTTTTGTTCCTGGTCTTAGAGGAAAAGCTTTCAATCTTTCACCATTGAGGATTATGTTATCTGCAAGTTTGACATATATGGCCTTTATTATGTGAGGTACTTTCCTTCCATACCCAATTAATTGAGAGTTTTTATCATGAAAAAATGTTGTATTTTGTCAAATGCTTTTTCTGTGTCTCTGGAGAAGATCACATGATTTTTATCTTTTATTTTATTACCATGGTGTATCACATT
Source organism: Equus quagga (assembly GCF_021613505.1). NCBI lineage: Eukaryota > Metazoa > Chordata > Mammalia > Perissodactyla > Equidae > Equus > Equus quagga. The sequence continues at coordinate 35,412,353 of NC_060268.1, forward strand.
TAGTAAGTTGCATATGTTGAACCATCCTTGCATCCCAGGGATAAATTCCACCTGTTCATGATGTATGATCCTTTTATGTACTGCTGAATTTGGTTTGCTTGTATTTTCTTGAGAATGTTTGCATGTGTATTCATCAGGGATATTGACCTGTAGTTTTCTTTTCTTGTAGTGTCCTTCTCTGTCCATCAGGGTGATGCTGGCCTCATAAAATGAGTTTGAGAGTTTTCCCTCCTCCTTAAATTTTTTGGAAGAGTTTGAGAAGGATTGGCATAATTCTTCTTTAAATGTTTGGTAGAATTCACCAGTGAAACCATCTGGTCTTGGGCTTTTCTTTGTTGGGAAGACTTTGATTGCTGATTCAATCATCTGACTTGCTATTGGTCTGATCAGATTTTCTATTTCTTCATGATTCAGTCTTGGTAGGTTGTATGTTTCTAGGAATTTACCCATTTCTTCTATGTTATCCAATTTGTTATTCATAGTAGTATCTTATGAAAGTTTTGTTTCTGTGGTATCAGTTGCAGTGTCATTTCTGATTTTATTTCAGTCTTCTCTCTTTTTTTCTTAATCTAGCTAAAGAAGTGTCAATTTTGTGTATCTTTTTAAAAAACAGCTCTTAGTTTCATTGATCTTTTCCATTGTTTTTCTGGTGTCAATTTCATTTATTGCTGATCTGATCTGTTATTTCCTTCTTTCTGCTAACTTTAGTCTTAGTTTGTTCTTTTTCTAGTTCCTTGAAGAGTAAAGTTAGGTTATTTATTTGAGATCTTTCTTAACATAGGTGTTTATCACCAAAAAAACTCTTTTAGAACTGCTTTTACTGTATCCCATAAGTTTTGGTATGTTGTGTTTCCATTTTAATTTGTCTTAAGATATTTTTTTATCTCTCTTTTGATTTCTTCTTTGACATACTGGTTGTTCAGAAGTGCATTGTTTAATGTCCACATAACTGTGAATTTTCCAGTTTTCTTCCTGTAATTAATTTCTAGTTTCATATCATTGTGGTTGGAAAAGATACTTCATATGATTTTAATCTTCCTAAATTTGCTAAGGCTTGTTTTGTGAACTAACATGTGATCTATCCTTGAGAATGATCTGTGTAAACTTGTGAATAATATGTATTCTGCTGCTATTGGATGGAATGTTCTGTATATAAATGTCTGTTAGGTCCATCTGTCCTAAAGTAGAGTACAAGTCTAATGTTTCCTTCTTGGTTTTTCTGTATGAATGATCTATCTTATTGAAAGTGAGGTATTGAAGTCCCCTTCTATTATTATGTTGTCTATTTCTCCCTTCAGATCTGCAAATAATTTGCTTAATGTATTTAGGTGCTCTCATGTTGATGCTATTTCTTTTTGGGTTTTTTTTTCTCCTTATTAAATCAATGTTACTTTTAACATTCTTGTATTTATCTTCATGTATAAGGGTTTTTGTTGGGTATGTACCTGAGATTCTTAATTTTAATGTAGTCAAATTTGTTAATTTTTCCTTTATAACTTTTACTTTTTCTTTTGTGTTTAAGATATCATTCTCTACCCTGAGGTGAACATAATAGATTATCTTCTGAAAGTTTAAAAATGTCCCTTTAACATTTAAGTTCTTGATTCATTGGGATTGATTCTTGTGTATGGTATGAGATAGTATATATTTTTTCCATATGAAAAATATTTGTCCCAGTAACATTTACTAAATATATTTCCTTTCTTCATTGATCTCAATGGAAGCTGTGTTCATAAATGCATGTGTTTTTATACATGTATGGGTTTCTTGGCTCTTTGTTTTGTTCCTTTTATTTATCTTCCATCACAACACCAAAACTACTACACTTTGTTAATAATTTTTTAATAAGTTTTGGTATTTAATAGGACTAGTCTTCTTGCTGATGCTTCTTCTGTAAAGTGTCTTGAGAAGTCTTAGTTTTTTATCCTTCATAATAAATTTTAATGAGTTTGTTATTTATATTAATAAATAAACTTATTAGGATTTGAAATAAGATTGTTTTGAATTAATAGATTAGTTTTTGAAGAACTGACCTTTCTGTGAATATTGAGTATTCTATTAATGAACACGGTATATCTACCCATTTTTTATCTGTTAATCAATTAAATGTTATAATTTTCTCTCAAATAGTTTTAGCACTTCCCTTTTTAGATAGCTTATATTTTTAACATGTTAAACGGCATTTATTTAAGAGTACATTTTTATAATCGGTTGCTGTTTGTATACAAAACTGTAATTGACTTTTGTATATTGAAATTGCATCTATCAACCTGTGAATAATTTTTTAAATAGCAAGAGAATAATGAGCATTCAGGTTCTGGCAATATGGCTGACATGGAGCACCAAGGGACCTATTCACTACAAAGCAATTGAAGTCTGAAAAGCTACACTATTTGAGACATCTCTGGCTCCCAAATAGCATAGGTGGCCTCCAAGAATCCCTCTATTCCCAACAATAAACAAGAAAAACAGAAAAAAAAGTCAAAGCTGAAAATAATTGAGACTACTTTATGGCATTATTGGCTAGGATATGGCAGTGGGAATTCTCATATACTGCTGCTGGGAGGGCAAGCTGCTAATTTAAATGTTCAAATCACCTTGAAAAAATACACATTTCCTCTCAAAACTGATCCATTGAATACTCTACAATTCCAAAGCACCATTTCTTAAGTGTATGCCTCTGGTAAGGTCTTATGCATATGACCCAGGAGATATACATGAATGTTGATCTCAACATTCTTTATAACAGTAAAAAACTGGAAAAAATAAAAATAAAAACTTTCCATCTGATAATATAGCTACACGATGGATAGTTATCTAGCAGTAAATGAAAGAAATGTTATACATGCAATGCAAGGATAAATCTTGAAAGCATAATGTTGAATAGAAAGCAAGTCTAAGAAAATAACATATAGTATAATACCATTTTATAGAACCCCAAAACAGTAAAACCAAACAATATATTCTTAAACATTCAATATTTATGACAGAACCCCATATTTAAAAAAGCACAACCATGAAATTTAGGATAATGGTGTCTCTGAGGAAAGAATCATAGGGATAAGACAAGGGAGGAACATATAGTAGATACAAATTATGGTAATTCCTATCTATGGGGCTAAGTGTTAGGTTTATGGATATTCATTGTATCATTATGCTTTATTAATAATATTTGCATAACATATAAGTCTTTTCTATAACATATAAATCTTTTCTATTTGCTAAAACATATATTAACATAATAAAAATAAAATGAATAAAGATAGAAAAGAACATAAAACATTCATCCATTCATTTAGCAAATAATTATTAAACACCTATTAGTGTCAGATACCATTCTACGTACCAGGAATTAAACAATGCCAAAAGCCAGTATTAAACAAAACAGAAAACAAAATACCTGTACTCATGGAGCACACATTCTAGTATATTCAACTGAATTGACTTTATGAAATAGGACTTATCAAAATTAAAATACTCATAAAGTTACCTGAAGGAGAAATAAAAGAGAGACAATATTTTCACTTCAAACAATGAAGTATTTTAAAATGACCAACAATCTGGACAAAAGGAGAATGACTAAAATCCACTTAAAGAATCAAAACCCTCAACGAATTCAAGTTATTTTCATCTGAGAACAACAGCTTCAGAGATGGCGAGAAGGTTTGATTTCAAAGACAAACTGAGTAAATTATAGTTTTAGCTGCTTGAAGAATTTATTTTCTATTTAATGACTTACAGAACGTGAAGACCAACTGAATATTCTCCCCTAAATGTCAAATACCCATGTGCTAAAGATTCAAAATAATTGTCTTTCCAATTCAGGTGCAGATCTGGGCCAACTACATCTTGGTTATAAATACTGAATCTTTGCCTATTCCTTGAGAAACTCTGTGTGAGCCTCCAACCAAATAATCGCTTGTTACTATTCTCCATAGACTACCCACAGTAGAGAATCTGGAGGTCATCATGTTCAGGGTGTTAATGAACAAGCACTCTGTCAGCTAAGAACTGCAGAGAGTTTTCCTACCAATCAGAAAAATTAGTAATTTTGCTACAAAATGTTCTACTCCCAGTTTGCCATACGAATGAAGTTTCTACATACAAAGTCCATCCTTCTGTTATATAAATAGGAGTCACCAGCAGGAGAAAGACAAGAATGTAATCTAGCATAAAAATTTCAAATGAGCTTTGAACTTGAAATGTGAAAATGAAAAATTAGTATTTACTGCCACCTGAGTGAAGATTTATAATTTAATATTGGTCTGAATTACAGCATTTATTAAGCTAGATTTAAAAGTTTGGAGCATTAATTCAGGACAGGGTGTTTGGCACTACATTTTCTAAGATATCGTTAAAAAACAACGGACTTCTGCTAAAAGCAAAAGACACCTTGAAAATAGCAAAATGAACTTTAAAAATCAGTGGAGATGCTATCTTAATGTAATATTGGCAAAGCTTAATAAACATCCATTCATTTTAACCTCAATTAATAAGTAGAATGATATCATTTTGGGATGAGTCTAAGCAGGTTTCTGAAAATAACTGAACTTAGATAGACTGAGATCAAGAAATCCTGACAAAGAGAGAACACAGCTTTTTTCATTCATAAAAATTGATAAAGAAGCAGAATGCACTGAAAGGAACGGTGCTGAAATATACAAAAAATGAAAGAAGATTGTTATTTTGGCCAAAAACGTACAAACTGTAAAAATTGAGGCATAGTCCAAGGCAAAGTCAGTTATCCCTCATGGTAGGCACTTCAAAATTAGATGGTTACCAAGAGTCAAGGAACAAAAATGGAGTTCAAAGCCAGAATTAAATAAAATACTATATGCCTAGCATAGCATTTGGTCCATAGTAATCACTCAATGAATGGATTTAGCATAGAGGCAGCAGTGCTGTTGTCACTGGTTGATTTAGAATTGATGATCTTCAAGGTTCCCTTCTGGACGCTTCTGAAATCATCAATATGCAGATTCCATTTGACCAGTGCAGCCTCACTTGCTATAATGAGTTCAGAATGGATTAATTTGAATAACAGAGAAAAATAACGCAAGTAAAACCTACATTTGCGCATCATTGTCAAATGAATATTTCAATGAGGAAAAGAGACGTTTTGGTAGTAGTCTCAGAAAGCCCCTTTCTGAGGAAAAAATTAAGGGGCAAAGACATGCTGAAGTTTTCTAAAAGTAATCTACCTTTTATGATACTCTCCTCAGATACCTAAAAATTCCCATCATACTCCCATATGTTAATATCTTCTTTGAATATAAAATTCAAATTAAAAACTAATTCTTAATAGAAAGCTTTTGTTAAAAGCAACATTTTGAAATCCTGTCAGTAACTATCATAAATATTTGAGAAGTTAATATTTTAATCTTCAACTATAGCACAGAAAACACTTTTAGTGACAGACAGTGTTTCATTAATGGAGTTCTGTGTGTCTAATTGCTTTAGGCACCGCGAGTTGCATTATTTTGACACATGACATGCAATTAGTACATGGTCACACGGCTAACGGGAGATTTTACACCTTTTTTCCTTCTACATTCAGAGTGAATAATTAGCATATTTTTTCTGCTCAGAATAATAATCAGAGCCTTAGATCCAGAAATTGCCTAATGAGGTAAAATTCCAGTTGTTGACATTAATACATGTGACACATTTTTTCAGTTGTTAAAGTAAACCTTGTGCTACCATTTCATTTACCCTTTTCAAAGTGCCCTTACGAGTCAGGAGTTATGTTGTTCTTAGCATAAAATTGTTGAGAAGAAAGACCCCAATAGATGTTTTATACCATTATTTCAGTGCTCCTCACAGGGAAATACCAGATCAACATGGCTGACAAATTTTGAAAGGGTGCCTTTTGGTATCTTCTGTTGTCATTAAATGATTATCAGGAATCAAAGGAGAAATAAACTATGAAACTACTATCTGTTATTTTGGACAGCTGTTAGAACAAAAAAGTGGATTATTTTACAATGCAAAATTAGATCCAAACAGTTGAAGTTTTCATCAAAATGCTCTTAATTTTATTTAAAAACATTTAACGGCAATGAAAAAGTCATCTAATATTCCCCTAGAGCAGAGGCAGATGTTATGTGAAGATAATAAAAAATTAAGTTTCAGGGTCCATCAATTAAATGGCCCCATCCAAGGCAAATGATGTATTCCTAATAATGTTATCTTCATAATTTTTGTATTCCTTTCCTTAAAGAGTCCTCCACCCTAGTCACACATGTTTCAGGCCCCACAAAGCCTAGACCTGCCCTTTGTAAAAATCATCATGCCACATAAATATCAGCTCTTGTATTCCTCAGAGAGAATTATTTTCTCCTTTGAAAATACCACCCTTTTTCATTTTTCTTTTTTTAATGAAAATCATAGTGATTTTGAGAAGTTCTATCAGTGATACTATTAATTATTCAAAGTACCAGACTTCAAGACTTTAAAGTCCCTATCCCTGCAAAATTCAAAGGATTTAACTTTACATGTCCCCTTCACGTATTACTTAATATGACCCTGTAAAATTATTAAGCATTCACAACTTAAACTCAGTGATCAAAGTACTAACGATATTATGAGATGTGAGGTACAGGCATAGCTGGGAGATTTTGCAAGTTCAGTTGCTGACCACCGCAGCAAAGCTAATACCACAATAAAATGAGTCACACAAAGTTTTTGGTTTCCCAGTGCATGTAAAAATTATGTTTACACTACACTGTAGTCTATTAAGTGTGCAATAGCATATGTCTAAAAAAAGTACACATTATCTTAATTTAAAAATACTTTATTGCTAAAAAATGCTAACCATCATCTGAGCCTTCAGAGAGTCATAATCTTTTTGCTGGTGGAGGATCTTGCCTTGATGTTGACGGCTGCTGACTGATCAGGATGATGGTTACTGAAGCTTGGGTTGGGTGTGGCAATTTCTTAAAATAAGACAGCAGTGAAGTTTGCTGCATCAGTTGACTTCCTTTCATGAATGATTTCTCTGTAGCGTGAGAAGCTGTTTGATAGCATTTTACCCACAGAAGAACTTCTTTCAAAGTTGGAGTCAATCCTCTGGAACCCTGTTGCTGCTTTATCAACTAAGTTTATGTAATATTCTAAATCTTTTGTTGTGATTTCAACAACCTTCACAGCATCTTCACCAGGAGTAGATTCCATCTCAAGAAACCACTTTCTTTGCTCATCTGTAAAAAGCAGCTTATCATCCATTAAAGTTTTATCATGAGATTGCAGCAAGTGAGTTACATCTTCCAGCTCCGCTTATAATTCTAGTTCTCTTGCTATTTCCACCCCTGCAGTTACTTCCTCCACTGAAGTCTTGAACCCTCAAAGTCATCCATGAGGGCTAGAATTAACTTATTCCAAATTCCTATTAATGTTGATATTTTGACCACTTCTCCTGAATCGTGAATGTTCCTCATGGCATCTAGAATGGTAAATCCTTTCCAGAAGGTTTTCAATTTACTTTTTGCCCAGACTCTTCAGCAAAATCACTATTTATGGCAGCTATAGCCTTACGAGATGGATTTCTTAAATAATAAGACTCAGAATTCAAAATCACTCATTGATTTATAGACTGAAGAATGGATGTTGTGTTGGTATGGAAACAACATTAATCTCACTGTACATCTCCATCAGAGCTCTCGGGTGACTAGGTAAATTGTCAATGAGCAGTAATATTTTGAAATGAATCTTTTTTTCTGAGCAGTAGGTCTCAACAGTGGGCTTAAAATAGCCAGTAAACTATATTGTAAACAGATGTGCTGTCATTCATGTTTTGCTGTTGCACTTACAGAGCACAAGCAGAGTAGATTTAGTGTCATTCTTAAGGGCCCTGGGATTTTCAAAATAGTAAATGGTCATTGACTTCGGCTTAAACTCACCAGCTGCATTAGCCCCTAACAAGAGAGTCAGCCTGTCATTTGAAGCTTTGAAGCCAGGCATTGACTTCTCCTCTCCAGCTATGAAAGTCCTAGATGGCATCGTTTTCCAATATAAGGCTGTTTCATCTACATTGAAAATCTGTTGTTATTGTAGCCACCTTCGCTAACTATCTTAGCTTCATCTTCTGGATAACCTGCTGCAGCTTCTACATCAGCACTTGCTGCTTCACCTTGCTCTTTTATGTTATGGAGACGGCTTCTTTCCTTAAACCTCATGGACCAACCTCTGCTAGCTTCACACTTTCCTTCCGCAGCTTCCTCCCCTCTCTCAGCCTTCATAGGATTGAAGAGAGTGAGGGCCTTGCTCTGGATTAGCCTTTGGCTTAAGGGAATGTTGTGGCTGGTTTGATCTTCTATCCAGACTCAAACTTCCTCCATATCAGCAATAAGGCTGTTACGTTCTTATCATTTGTGTGCTCACTGGAGTAGCACTTTTAATTTCCTTCAAGAACTTTTCCTTTGCATTCACAATTTGGCTAACTGTTTGGCACAAGAGGCCTAGCTTTTGGCCTGTCTTGGCTTTCGAGATGCCTTCCTCACTAAGCTTAATCATTTCTAGCTTTTGATTTTAAGTGAGAGACGTGCAATTCTTCCTTTCACTTGCACACTTAGGGGCCATTGTAGGGTTATTAATTGGCCCTAAATTCAATATTGTTGTGTCTCAGGGGAGAGGAAGACCTAAAGCAAGGGAAAGAGATGAGGGAACAGCTGGTTGGTGGAACAGACGGAACACAGACAACATTCTTTCATTAAATTCACCATCTTGTACCGGCGTGATTCATGATGCACCAAGATAAATACAATAGTAACATCGAAGATCACAGACCACGGATCACCACAACAAATATAATAACAATGAAAAATTTTAAATTATTGAGAGAATTACCAAAATGTGACACAGAGACATGAAGTGAACAAATGTTATTGGGAGAATGGTGCAACAGACTTGCTCAATGCAGGATTGCCACCGACCTCCACTTTGTAAAAAGGCGCACTATCCGTGAGGTGCTATAAAGCAGAGTGCAATAAAATGAGGCATGCCTGTATATTACATATCCTGAAGACAAAGACTGAAAACAGAGAGAGTGCCATCCACAGAATAAAAAAAAAGAACTAAAGAATCATGGATCAGACTTTAATCTCTTCTTTAAAGTAAATTTGTTTAGGCCAAAATGTTTTCAAGGTGCCCTTAAGGAAATAGGAAAGAATTTCATTATTGACCATTAATTGATGGTCAATTAAGAGTGTTGATTAATCAAGGAAGCTACAATTTTCAAATGTTACTATTAACATGTGAGAGAATATATGAAGTCTGTAAACTTAGGGTTATTATTATTATGGGCTATAGTGAATAACTTACTATTGTTCTCATTGTTCTACATGCATACAAATGCCAGGCAAAGAATCTGTCATGTAATCTAAAAACTATGACAACTCTCATTCAGTACCAGATTACTTGTAAAATATGAAAAGATATGCGCCTATCCTATTACCATGACTCCAAGCCAAATTAATGAAGCAATAGGTAAGGTGAATTTTCAGTTTGTAAAGTAGCCATATCAATGTTTGAACTGGTATCCACACAATATCCTTATGATATCTACTCTTTTTCTACCAAAATGAAAATATCATTATGTCAGAGAGAGAAATAGGTAAAAGATGGTCCAGCGTTGGGAAGTTACATAAAAAATAATGTAGCTGGTGTGTGTTGACAATAAGTAAAGCAGATGTCAAAGGAAGGTAGCACAAAGTGTATGATTCACAGGCAAAAGTAAATGATAGCAGCAAGTACATACAGGCAATATTAGGAAACCTATTGGTATAATCCGTAGTAGTAATGGACATCATTAACTGAGCCTATATTACATCCATTTGGTTTATATGACTTATCTCTAATATTCATGACGCCATGCTAAATGCATATTATTAGTCCCATTTTATAGATAAATAATCTTGGTGATTTTGTACTCTTCTACCTTAGCCAAGTTGGGAATACATCTACCGGAATTCCCTTCCCTGTCTGGCTCCAGGCTCAGCCTGGCCACAGGAGCAGTTTGCATGCTATTTGGAAGACCAAAGTGAAGCAGCAGCCACTTGGCTCAGAGGTCAGCATAGGGCCCCAGGTGCCACTAATCTCACGCAGGCCACTGCTGACCTGCTGCCTCACTCTGCGGTTCCTCCAGCTCCCGCTGAGTCTCATCCTTCGGCTTCTCTGAGTCCTGGCCTGGTACACGTGTACCTCGTGATGAAGGGGACTGATTTCCTCTGCAGGTCACCCACATTGTCAGAGCGGGAAGTAGGGAGACAGATGCAGGTCTGTTCGTGCTTACAGGTTCCAGTTTGTCCTTGCTTCCCTTGTTTCACACCCAGCTTTTGTCCCCACGCGTGGCCCTGCTGACTGTAACACCTTCAGGCCCGCCCTCCAATGCAGAGGGTCCTTTGCTGGCTCTCACAATTGTCTCGACCCCATGACAAATCTCTTATTCCACATATTCATGCGTCTCTGAGAAAACTATTACTGGTCTAGAAAGTAAACTTCAAAGAGAAAAACAGGACACTAATTTCCAATATTAAGATTATGCTACATAATACAGTGTATTTACAGATTGCGTAAGAAAGACGAAAAGAGATTTGATGAGTGATTACGTGTCCCCCCCCAAAACACTACAAATAGGCATAAAAGAATACATCCTAATTAAGATAAAAATATCTATTTCAACCTGTAGTGAAATACAAAAGTTCATCTTATAAAAATTGGGATCAAACCGGAAATGTCTTGAATCATTGCCTTTAATTATTACTGTCCCAACAGCACTAGCCAGTGCAAGTAGAAATGAGGGTTATAAATTTTGGTAATGAAGAGAAAAAAATACCTATTTATATGATCTTATTGTATAATCAGAAAGTCCATAAAAATCAACTGAAAAAATAATAGAATTCACTTTTCTAGTTAAGCAACTGAAAAGTTCATTATTTTAGTAAGTGACAGAGGAAGGTGTGAACTAGGTCTGACTGACTTTACAACGCTCTGTCAGCTCGGAAGCAATCTGAGCAACGTATGCGTATGTGACCTACATCAAATAATTCTACACATTCCACACACTTTTAAAACATAAGGAAATATTTGATGGTGTAGAGAAATACAACATAATCCATAAAGGGAAAAGTAAATGTCAAATTCTTGAATAGATCAAATTCTCCTCATATTAACATAGAAGTTTATTGTGCTATTAATGAAAATAGTAAAGGGGTTTTGAAACCTGGAAGTTGACTTTAACTCCTGTCTAAGAAAACAAAGAGACAAGCATATCAAAGACGATTATGACAAATGGTAATGCTAGGTAACTAGCCGTACCAGATGTTAAAATGCTTCATTAAGCTACAATAATTAAAAGAACGTGGCAGAGACTAAGGTATATATACACATCACAAATCAATGAAATAAAAATAATCCACATATAAACCCTATCACCTTATCTCTTTTCTTAATAAAAAGAAAAAGAGTAGTAGAGTAGGGAACTTTTTTTTACTAAATATTAGGACAACTGAGTACGAATATTGAAGAAAACAATCTGTTTGGACTCTACTTTACTTTAAATGCCAGAACAAAGTAAATCACTTACAAATTAAGTCATTTTATATAACTAAAAACATAAGTAGATAATCAAACTATGAGAAAATAATAAAAATAGAAGAGAATATTTATAAAACTCCTGTAAGAGAGGGGACTTGCTGAGCTTAGAAACAATGGAAGAAATTGCAAAGAAAAAAGAGTGACAGATTTTACACTATGAAAGGTACTGTTTATATTTTTCTTTGGTAGAAAAAAGAATGAGTAAAAGGTGTATAATAGACTAATGCAAATATTTACAACAAATATAGCAATAGGGTTGCTTTTATTACATAAATCACACAAATAAATTCATAAGACAATCATTAAGAGCTCATAACTAAATGAACAAGGAATATTATCAGATAATTCACAAAAGAAGAATTACAATGAATGAGTAAACGTGATGCAAATGTTAACTCTCACCAGCAATCCCATATATGCAAATTGAAACAATAATGAAACCGCCTTCCCACTTATCAAATGAGTCATGTGTGGCTGTGTATTTTAACATTTTGATCAAATAATCCTAATTCCAGAAATACGTCATTAACAAAACCCCGAATACTGAAGCTCTCTGTGTAAAGATGTTCATCTCATCAATATTTATGACAGCAAAATAAACCTAAATATTCAATTAATTGTGATACATTTGATGTATCAGATACACTTTATGAAATAGTATGTAGTTATTGAAAAGAGTGGCTATGAAGATTATATAGTCACATGAAAAACATTTTAATCACATTCATTTTAAACAGCAAAACAAAACATATCACATATAATATTACACTGCAATACTTTTTTTTAAATTAAAAAATATAACATGGGAAAAGAAGACTAGAGGGAAATATAACAAAATAGCAATAGAGAGGAAGAAAAATAATCAACAATTAGTAATTGAGTTCTAAAGTTCTTTATGTGTTTTATGTATCATATTTATGCTGTAGATCCCAGAAATGCTACAATCCTTTATCAGGATTCTGTTCAGGCTTAGAATTTGATGAGATTAATCTAGCGTTTCCCATAGATATGCCATTCCTTTTGTGGGTATTTTTTGGACTACTAAGTTCTACGTGTTTTAGTGTTTGACACATACTTAGCAAATTATTCCTCATTGTGTAGCTGGGCAGCTTGTTTTCTCTTCCTCTCAAGTATTCCCTTTCCAATTCTTATGCCATAATCAAGTACTCGTTCAAAAATTACTCTAATAGATATTCAAAATCATATTTTGAATTGCAGTCCCTTTATTATTATTTCACCTGTTTCTTTTCATTGCAAAATGCTGGAAATTGGTTAGAATAGATACATAATCAGAACATAAGAAAAGGTGTGTATTATCTATGAATAAAAGAATTATTTCTATCTCCTCTCTGAACTGTGTTATGCAAAAACAGGTATTCATTAATTTAGTGGCTTTCAGGTCTGTTTTCTTGCCGCTCTTACACTCTTTGCTTACATTACTTGAGACAAATCATTTTCTCTAATTTAAACATTTGAAATAGCATAATATCAAAGCCTCTTTCATATTTTAATAAATTTTATTCCCAACATAAATCTGTAAAACATTCATCTGAAAGTTTAGATTCTACTCATTATTTTGACTACATAGAGATCAACAACTGCCACAAATTTTAATTTACAAATTTTAATTGAGTGAATTAATCTATTTAGAATATAGAGATTGCCAAATCCCCTGTTGTGTAATTTAAACTTATTTTTTAACATCATACTAATTTTTTATTTCTGTTACTCACTTAAATGTTACTCAAAGAGTGAACAGTTCTCATATTAAGCAGTGTGGTTGAGCATATCATTTTCATTGTTTTGAATACCTTCCAAGAAAGGAAAAAACTAAAGTTTTGTTTTAATTCAAATGCTCTATTATTTTTGAACCAACACACTCAGGTTGTAAAGAAGACTCACTGAATATTCACCCAGTTTGTACTCTCTCCACTATATGAAATCACGTCTCCAAATTACCTGCTTCCACAAGGCACTCACCAGAGAGAACGTCCCAGGCTAACAGAAACCAAGCTTTCAGTCACTGTAAATACATCACGTGCTCTATCAGGGTCTCTTAGTTTGTCAGTTCTGTCTCCTTGAAGATGCAGTTTCATTTATTCAACACATTTTATTGAGTGTCCACATACCAGGCTCTGTTTGCTTTCTGAATGGAATTCTGCTGAATAGGTTCCAGATACTATCAACAGCCTTGAAAAAATTCTTTTCTTCATATTTATTTACATATTTTTCAAATTTTTTATTGCAAAATATACAATACAAAATGTGCCATCTTAACCAATGTTAAAGGTACAGTTCAGTGGTATTAGATACATTCATGTTGTTGTGCAATCATCACCCCCATTCATCTCTAGAACTCTTTTCATCTTGCACAATGAACATCTATACCCATTAAACAGTAACTTTCTATTCTCCTCTCCCCTCAGCTCCTGGAAAGCACCATTCTATTTTCCATCTCTATGATTTTGATTACTCTATGTATCTCACGTAAGAGGAGTCATACAGTATTTGTCTTTTGGGGACTGCTTTATATCACTTAGCATACCGTTTTCAAGGCTCATCCATGTTGTAACATGTGTCAGAATTTCCCTCCTTTTAAAGCTGAATAATATTTCAATGTATGTACATACCACGTTCAGCTTATCCATCTGTCTGTCGATGGACACTTGAGTTGTTTTCATGTTTTAGTTATTGCGAATGATGCTGCTATGAACATGGCTGTAAAAATATCTCTTCAAGACCCTGCTTTCAATTCTTTTGAATACATAACCAGAAGTGTAAATATTGGATCGTATGGTAATTCTATTTTTAATTTTTTGAGAAACTGCCATACTGTTTCTATAGCAGCTGTACCATTTTAAATTTCCACTAAGAATGCACAAGAGTTCCAATGTTCTATGTATTTGTCAACACTTATTATTGTCTGGTTTTCTGATAGTAGCTATCACAATAGGTACGAGGTGATATCTCATTGTGGTTTTTATTTGCATCTCCTTAATGATTAGTAATGTTGAGCATCTTTTCATGTGCCTATTGGACATTCGTATAACTTCTTTGGAGAAATGTCTATTCAAGTCCTTTGCCTACTTTTCAATCAGTTGTCTGTTTTTCTGTTGTTAACAATAGACTTTTAAAATTAAATCTCCCTTTAGAAGTCTATTTCCTCCTAATTAGTCCCCAAAAGACAACACAACATTGACTTTCATATAAAAATTCATACCTTTCAAAGTGCATTCACAGAAGTTACCTCATTTGAATGTCACAACTACCCTGTCCCCTGTAAGAGAGCAGATAAAGTCATTTTATTATATCTGTTTGGGAGGATTCCAAAAATGCCTCAGAAAATGCATAGCCAGAACCCTGGACACCTAAATAAGTGTTCATCTAACAAAATTATGTCATTTGTTCTTAACTGTTCTGAGTTTTCTCTCATTCAATACTTTGCTTCTTTGGGAATAAAATTAGGGGAGTGACTAAAACATTTCACTCTCTATCCTATCTCCTTTGTTTCATGCACATCCTTAGTATAAAGGGCTTCTGATGAGCTCATTTTATATTTTACCTCCTGTCAGTGATGACCTCTGTTGGCTTCTAAGAAACCTCGTTATGCTGTTTTTCTTCTGGATTCATTGATTATTTCCTCTCAGTCTCCTTTGTTGATTTTTGCTCTGCTGCTCAATCTCTAAATATTTGAGCATCTCTAAAGTTCTATCCTAAGGTCTCTTCTCTTCTTACCTGCTCACTTTTCCTAGATATACTCATCCCCTTCCGTGGCTTTAAGTAGCTACTTGCCAGTGATTTCCTAAGTCATATCTCCAGCCCCAAACTTGCACCAGAACTCCACACTCATTTATATAACTGTACTCCTGACATTTTCACATGACTGTCTTATAGGCATCTTAACGTGGTCAATTTAACATGGAGAATAAACAGAGCTCTTTTGAATCTTGCTGTCCAGAAAACTGGATCCTTCCTCTAGAATCCCCATCTCATAGATGGCAGTCCCATCCGCCCAATTGCTTAAATCAACAGTCTTGGAGGCTATTGATGATTTTACCCTTTACTGGACCCACGACCTCTTTGCCCACCTCACATCCATCAACAAATGTACTTAGTCTATTCCTCTGTCTTTCCTGCCACCACCATGACGTCTCACCTGGGTTACTACCATCACCTGCTCACTGGTCTCACCACCTCCATGCTTGGCCTCTACAATCCATTTCCCAAACAGCAGATATTTACCACTGTAGAATTTAAATCAGATCATGTTACTCTTGTGCTTAAAATCTTCCATTTACTTCCTTCTGCCCTTAAAACAAAATCCAATCTACTTAGACTGGATTGCAAAACTGTAGAATAATAGGCTCCCTGTTTATTTCATCTTTTACTCTCTGTCTTGTTGCAATCTCAATGGGATTCTCCCAAATTCTTGAGCACACTGAGCTGTTTCCCTTCTTAGGACCTTTGCATAAATTGATTCCTCTACCTAGATTGCTCCTCACCATGGTCTTTAATGTCTGGCTCTTTTTTGTCATTCAGATCTTGGCTTAAACACCATATCAGAGAGATCTTCTCTTACTAACCATCCAATCTAAAACAGCCAACTAATTTCTATAACATCATCTTACACTATTTCTCTAAAGAGAATTTATCTCTAGCTATTTTCTTGTTTATTTGTTTATTTTATCTCTAACCTGAAGGAAAATATAAATTCCACTAAGACGTTATCAGCTATGGTCACCACTGTATCGTCCGCATACAGCACATAATAAGTACTCAACAATTAGATGAATAAACAAATTGAATTCTTCAAAAGAATCCTCTGGAATCTGATTGATTTCTTTGAGTTCTTCACTAGCCTCTTTCATGACTTTCTTTCAAGATGCAATGCAAGTTATTAAAAAGATAAAGTCTTGCAAATTTACATTAACAACTTGAAATATTTGCTTAAAAAAAAGTCCCCACAAACCCAAATAGTATAATTTGGCCACAAAGAGCTGAACTCAATAAACTATCCCAAAGTCAGAAATCACATTTACTCTCCTATTAAAAAGGAATTGATGCTTTTAAAAAATACTAATTTTAGTTTCTCAGTAATAGGCTGCTAACCTATTACTAGCCCATTACAAGCAAGAGGAGCCAGCTTAGGACAATAGACAACTGTTTTGGCTCAATGTCTTACTTGTTGTGTAAACTTGATTTTGGTTCTTTATCACACCTAGCTTCTAAATCATTAAAATGTGACAAAATAGTTCAAGAAAGAGATGATCATACTTAATACATAAAATAAAACTATTAACACATGAGACATAATGAGATAATTTTTGCAAACTAAATTAAATTTTTTACAAGTAAGAAATCCTACAAAGTGCTGTTTAACTTTAAATTGTGAGAAATTTACAACCAAGGATATTAAATTAGATTCTTCCTCTTATGTTAGTTTCAGGAGAAACCTAGAGGCCAAAACAATCAGGATGAAATATCCCACATCCTATAAGAAGGTGTGACCATCATTACAAAACTTGGAAAGAAGTGGCTCAAATGATTCTGCCAGCATCAATTCATCACTAACCTCTAAGCTTTAAGAAAAGGAGAATTCATCAAAGTGTGAATTTGTCTATTTCATCTTGTAATTCTGTGATTTTTGCTTCATATATTTTGACATTGTGCTATCGGATGCATACAAATTTGGAATTTTTAATCTCTGAAGCATAGCACTCTCCTCTATTTCTCTCTTTTTTTTTTTAAAGATTGGCACCTGAGCTAACATCCGTTGCCAATCTTCTTTTTTCTTCTTCTTCTTCTCCCCAAAGCCCCCCAGTACATAGTTGTATACTCTAGTTGTAAGTCCTTCTGGTTGTGCCATGTGGGACACCACCTCAGCATGGCTCAGTGAGCTACGCCATGTCCACAGCCAGAATCCGAACCAGCAAAACCCTGCTCTGCTGAAGCAGAGCGCATGAACTTAAGACTCGGCCACAGGGGCAGCCCCTCCCCTCTATCTCTAGTAATGCTTTTGCCTTAAAATCAACCTCATGTGACTTTACTATTATAGATCCATATTTTTAAATTCTTAAGTTACAGAAGACATAAACAGTGATTATTTAAAAACTCAAAGTATATAGGTGTTTATAATGCAATCTAGTTTTCAAAGCCTTTGCTGTGTTTCTTTTATGTTCCATACATGTACAACTTATATGTGACCTCAGCATTTGTGCCAGTTCAAATAAAAAAATAGGGATGACTTTCTCTAACGTTTTCTACCACACTTTCCAGTTCTCAAGAGTCCCTTTTCTCAGCTCCTCCAGCCAGAAAAATTGGATTCTTTCAGAGTTTAGCCTCTTGCCCTCTTGTACAATTCCAAGCTACCGGGGGCCAGTAGCAAGGGAAGAAGAGAGGGAAACAGTAATGGGGATTTCCCCCACATTCTTCTAGGACAGGAGTCCCTTTTCTCAGGTCCTCTACCCAAGATCTCCTCTCAGGGTCTTAGATGCCTGTGTCACAACTGGTCATTTGGAGCTGGTTTAGGGGAAGGCCGGAAGAATAAACAGGAAAAAAAAAGGATTATGTAGTAGAACGTTTCACAAAGGGAATTCATCAAAAGTCATCAAGATGTGAATCAATTTTACCCTGTCCACCCAATGTTGACCAATTTACACTCAGGAGTAAATAGAACCTCTTCAAATTTGTGGTGACTCTCACCAGTGTCATGGACTCCCGTTTTGTCTCCATGAAAGGTCATCCTCTACTATATTCCTGGAGAGCTTGAGTTAACGATAATGAATGAATGATAGTGAGAGGGAGAAAGAAATCAAAATATTTCTTCAACAATAACAAAATATAAACATTGCTTGCTGACATTATATGATTAACATGCACAAAAAGGCCTGTGGACATCCTGTTTATTTCTGACATCATCCTTGGCAATTTAGAGGTGGAAATTAACAACACTTTTCAGAGGACAGTTATGAGCAATAACAAAAACCCACCAGAAATGAGATGCCTTTTTGCTTCTGTTTACCAAGAAGATATCGTCTCAACCTAGGAGTCAAAGAGTCTTTTACTGAAATTCATCCAAGATATACCCATCACCTCCAATAGATTGGATATCTGTCTATAAAAAATGTAGGTTTCTGAGAGTAATAGAATCACATTGTCATTTTATAGACTTATCATTATGGAGTGAGTTTTCTTTAAGAGGACTTTATTATTTCTATCGTCTTCATAATTGGAATCAAAGTATCATAAGTTTTCAAGAGACCTTGGTGGTCTTTTAAATATTTGAGAGCTGAGCATACAGATTTCTTTTGATTATCAAAAAGTTCATCTGGGAGCCCTGAATCCAATTTGTCTATTACTGTTGGTAAGATAAGGTGAAGCTGAGCTGTTACACCCTGAAGAAGAAATAATGAAATGTCTCTCATATTTTCAGTTGCATATCCCTGTCAGTGTATTTTGGAATTACATTAGTCTATTCTTGGAAAATGTGAAGGTTCTGATAAGCAAAACCTTTTTTTTGATAAATTTATAGTTACAACGAGACTATGATATTGGAATTTGACAGCAAGATACAGTCCTTTAAGCCAAGTCAATAGATTGCAAATATACACCGATTATATTATGATAGCTCAATCTATCACCACATTTCTAAGCTGTTGCTGG
The DNA here is from genome assembly GCF_021613505.1 of Equus quagga. Lineage (NCBI taxonomy): Eukaryota > Metazoa > Chordata > Mammalia > Perissodactyla > Equidae > Equus > Equus quagga. Next base: position 35,431,607 of record NC_060268.1, read on the forward strand.
GAAGGCAAATACTTAAAAATAATAACAAATTAAATCAAGAAATTTAGCCATACTAACTGGTATACTGTAGAGTAACAGAATATTTATTGTCATTACTGACTTTGTATGTCTTGGCTGGGTGACAATTTTTGCTGGAATTAGAAAGCCATGACTAAATTTCCTAAAGCCAGAAATATTTCAGTGTTCTAAGCCTGCACTATCCAAATACATGTGGCTTTTCAGCCCTTGAAATGTGGCTAGTCCAAATTGAGAAATGCTGTAAGTGTAAAATACACATCAGATCTCAAAGGCTTAGTTAGAAATAAAGAAAGTAAAATATCTCAACAACAATTTTTTAACTAATTACATGTTGAAATAATAATATTTTGGATATATTAGGTTAAGTAAACTATATAATTGAAATTAATTCCATTTCTTTTACTCCTTAAGTGTGACTACTAGAAAATAAAAAATACTTATATGTCTCACATTTGTGGGTCACGTTATATTTCTATTGGACAGTGCTTCTCTATATCATAGATAAAAAATATTAATATTGTTGGGTAGAACATCCTACTTTTTATACTTAGAACTCATCTCTCCATGAATTTTTTAGCAAAATGTTCCCAGTAATCCTTAGCAATCACGCCTGGTTCCCTTGGTTTAGCTATAATTTTTTTATTCTTGTTTTCTTGTGGTGAGGGCCTTGTTATATCCATTATGCATGTGTGGGTGTTTCAGCTATTTATTTTCAGGTGTTCCTTTTTTTTATTAAACTGTGAGCTCCTTCAGGAAAAGAAGACTTATGACATATGAACACAGTATATTGTCAATAAAATTTATAGACTAGATTTTTAAAAAGGAAGAAATTAACATCTTTCTTTATTCATTTCTATTTCCATTCCCATTCATATCCATTTCTAGGAAGACTACCTTAATAGACACTAAATAAATGATGTTGTCTGACTTATTTGACTAATTAGATTAGTTAGGAACTGTTGAACTAATTACAGTTAAAGAGCAGCCCCCCCATCCAGTCTAGAAATTCTTTTACAGAAATTCTTTTAAATCAATCAGAGGGAAAATACAGACAGTACCTCTGTACTTAGAATCACAGATATACATTATTTCAGGAGCTTTTATTAATTTATTCAACATATGTTTACTTAGGTCCTGTAATGTGTCTGACACGGGGATACAGATTAATGAACATTATTCCTATATTTATGTAGTTCACAGCCTAGATGAGAGACAGACAAACATTCAAAATATTCTGAACTATGACTGAAGAATGTGCTTGTTATAGTGATGGAGAAAGCTATCAGTTGTATTTGGTCTTATAGCAGAATTTAGGATTTAGCTGAGGCTGTGAAAGGTGGGTAGGTGTTTGTGTATACAATCATGCTGGTCAGATGGAAGGAGGGTAGTGTTCTAGGGTAATCCACAAAGAGAAGGAAATAGAAATGGCAGCACTGAGGCACGAAAGAGAAAGTAACTCCATATTTTAGAGTTAGGGGATAGTGGGTTGGAAGTGGTAACAGGATCAGGTAATGCATTTATTCAATCTATTTCAGTAATATTTATTGAAGAAGTTCTGTGTATGTCTTAGGAGCGTTAACTCTAGATTCAAATTGTCTGGGTTCAAATTCTCTACTACTGACCAATCATGTGATCTTGGGTAAATTTTTATTAACATCTTTAAGCCTCAGTTTGCTTACTTGTACACTGGGAAAGATAATGATAATAGCCATGATAATTTATAGAGTTGTTATAAGGATTAAATAAAATAATCCACTTAAAATGCTTAGCATTGTCGATGCTTTCTGGTCAAAGACCATCAAGAAGTTACTGGTAGTTGAACAAGCTGGGTTTATTACTTAATACAGAAAAATAGAACAAATAATATGGAGAGCCATGGATCTCTCAGTAAAAGATGTTAAGGAGGATCTATTACAGGATTTGGGCTTTGGTTGGGTGATTTGGGGAGCATCCAAGAAAGCAGAGTTTTTCTCTAGATTAGATGCCATCAAAAGTAGGAGCAATTCTACTATTGGGCTTTTCAATAAAGTGTATCCTTAGAGAAGGCAGACTAGAGCCAGGCTTAAGGCTGTAATTGGTAAATAAGTATCAGTCACTCCTATTAACCAGGAGAGAGGAGTGTTAGCTATTTTGCACAGTGATCTTGTTTTTGTCTGTCCTTAGACAAAGTTATGAATTGGTCTTGTGTTGTCACATAGTCTCCTAGTGACCCTGTCTGACGTTAGTGAGAATATTTATATTCAACAGGAGAATAGCATTGCCTAGCAAAAGTGTTAGACCAGTCCCTAGATGTTAAGGGCTGTTTTTTTTTTATTTCTCAGCACTGTGCTTAATCCATAGTAAGCATTCAATAAATATTTGTAGTTACTTTCAGATGTCAAGTGGAGATGTCAAGTAAATAGGGAGTTTAGGGCTGTGCTTTGAGGAACTCTTATCATTTAATGCCCAGGTTAAGAAGAAAGAGGGTGCGATGGAAAATAAAAAATAATCAAAGAGACGGAAGGAAAACAAGGAGAGTGTGATGTCACAGAAGCAGAAGGAAGGGAATCTTTCAAGGAAGAAAAAAGTAGTGGACAGTTGTCAGATATTGCTAAGAAGCCAAAGAAGATGAGTTCTGAACATTGAAATTAGCAACGTGGAAGTCACTGGCATCCTTGGTGAGAAGAGTTTCAGTGAAGTTGGAGAAAGTCAGGCTGGGGTAGGAGGCAGACAATTGCTTACAAAAGGGGAAGTAAAGTTAGGTTTGCTGAGGGGTCATGGTGGTTCAAAGAGGATTTAAATTACTTTTTAGCATAGAAATTAGTTTCATATTTTAATGCTGATGGGGTGATTCCAGTCAAGCAGAAGAGGATAAATATATAGGAAAGACAAAAATTGATAATGAAAGAAAAATTGATAATGAGAGGTTTTAGAAAAAGCTGGCAGGAAAAGAATTCAAAATAAATGTTAATAATCCTGGGATCCATTGTAGTGTGTTATGTTGCTGTTGTCTGGTTTTTTGTGTGTGTTTTTTTTTTTTGATTCATTCAAGGTATTAGCCTTAATTGTCTAGATAAGGTTAAACCACTGAATGGTTCTAAGCTGATAAATAACACAATTAGATTTGTATTTCAGAAAGATAACAGCATAAAGTGGAAGATGGGTTAGAGGATCCCAAAACTGGAGGCACAGGCAAGATTTAGGAAGCTAGTCCAACAGTCTTTGAAAGGAAGGCATGGATTTGAACTACAGCAATAACAGGTGGGATAGAGAAGACGGGGAGTACGAGAGTCCACAAGGAAAGAGAAGCAACGTGATATGTTCATCAGCTACAATTGGGCATCAAAGGATAAATGAAATAGAATGTAGAGGATAATTCCTAGACTTTAGACTCGAGTTACCAGGAAGAAGGTGGTGCCTTCCATTTTGTAAGAAATCCAAGAGGAAAAGCAGATTTGGACAGGACTCTCAGAAGATGGGGAAGATTATGAGTCTATTAACTCATTTATTCGTTCAACAAATTTCTTAAAAATCTGCTTTATGTCAGGAACCACTAAACTCAAAGGAAAGAGTCATGAACAAGAGAGCTGTATTTCCTGCCCTGTTGGAGCTTACTTTGGGGTGATTGTTTTTAAGTTTGAGATACTTCTAAGATTTCTAAATAGATATGTTAAATAAATCAGTTAGATAAACTAATGTAGGGTTCAGAAGAAAGGTCTGTACTAAAAGTTTTATGCATATATAGATATAGTCAGATAGAGAGGGATACAGAGAGACAGAGAATATTGACATTGACAATAGTTCCCTTAAAATACGTATCTCCCATCCGTAGACAGCCTGAGCAAAGTAGAGTAGAATTAAGGAAGGCACACTTCTTAAAAGTAGCCTAAGATCTATGGCTATTTTTGTGGTCAGATCACGTTAACTATCAGTCTAACTTTTATATACAACATACAACTTTATACTTATCCACATGGCATAATTGATTTGCATATCCTCTGGGATTAGATAGACCTGGGTTTTAAATTCTAGCTGTGCCCCTCTCGGTGTGAGAACACAAGTCATCCAATATTTATTGAGCACCTGTTATGTCCTAGCCCTTGTGTAAGGTCCTGAAGTGTGTGGTTAATAACCCATTTTCTTTGCCTTGGAGAAGCTTCTAGATTCACGAAGCAGGTTGATTTTCATCCTTGCCGACATGAGGAAAATATCTTTCTCATGGGGTTGTAAAGAGTAAGTGAGGCAAGTATGCAGAGTGCCTTATGTGTGACACATATGTCTCCAGATCATGCTAAGGAGTTAGCTGAATAGCAACATCATCTTTTAAGGTCACAATGTCACTGAAAGTACATTCTTCCAAAAATGAGTTGCTACTTTTGCTCCTTGAATTGCTATTAAGTGTTCTCAATAGAGTGTTACATTTATTGGCTTGTTTTTAAGGAATCTTAGCAATAGGTGATACTTTCATAGGCTGATTCTACAAGCCAGAGGCAATATTTTCTTTGCAGGATATAGCTATGCCAAAGCGCCCATTTGGTGTAAATAATGAAGGGCGCATATATCCTGTGGGGTCATGCACCACTGAGTTTTAATGGATTCGCTTTTTAGCAAATTTCTGTATATCTGCTTTACACAATGCCTTTTCTAAAAGGATCAGGATGACTTAGAAAAGAAATAATTAAGGAAAGAATTCAAAAAGAAGAATTCAAAAAGAAGAGAATCATGGAAAGGAAGTATCTGCTGTTCATTTTCCCTAGTGTTTGATAGTGCATTGCAGTGCCTAACGAAGTTTTTGTACAACAATATTTGTCAGCAATTGCTTATCAATTCCCAGCCCTTTCAATTCATCTGTTGAGAAGCTGAAGATCCTTTGACTAGTCATAGTACCTTAGGTGCCCTTGGCCAAAGTCCTTGTTGACTTTCTGGAGTCAGTGCACTTGCACAGAAGGCCTAGAAAGTTTTCACTGTTACTCTCTTAATGGACCTATATGGTCTGCTGCTCACAAATCCTCCATGAAATATTGCACGGAATATATTTAATAATTCTTAACCAGGAGTATATTAAAATCTTCTGGGAGGCCTGATTTCTACAAGGAGAGATTCTGAAAAGGAAATTTTTTCCCTAAAGTGAGCAATGTCTAAGAAACCTAACTAGACTTCTTATAGAATAAATACATAGGAGAAGGCGGGGGGGTGCTGTAACTCACACATCCTAGTGAATTTAGCTTTCTTTAGAAAGAAGACATTCTCAAACTTCACTGTGCATTAACAAAGTGATTGACTCTGGGGAATATTCTAGAAGTCGTTAGAGCATTTTTTGTTCAAGTGGAACAATGGAGAAAATCACATTAAACTGCAATAACGCATACAGGGATTTTAACTCTTTTTCCATCTGTCTTCCACCACATCTCTGAAAGTAGCGTAATCTATTACCTTTTCAATGCTTGACACCAATGATGCAATGAAACCCACACATCTTTCTTTCTGGTTATACATTTAAATCCTTTGGATACCAAATCCCAAGGTTCTAGGGGAAATTGTGGTAAGTGAGATTTGGCTACACGTTGGTCTTTGGGGCTCAGTGGATATTTTAGATGGACTGTGTCAACCTTTCCTAATTCATGTGGTTTTTCAATACAGTAAAAAAGGAGAAAACACAGACTCTAGAATTACCTAATTCACATAAATCCTCTGTATTAGTCAGGGTTCTCCAGAGAAACAGAACCAATAGGATATACAGATATATACAAGAGGAAATTTATTATAGTAATTGATTCATATGGTTACGGAGGCTGAGGGGTCCCACAATCCGCTGTCTGCAAGCTAGAGAACCAGGAATGCCAGTGGTTTAATTCAGTCTCATCCAAAGACCTGAGAATCAGGGGAGCCGATGGTGATGGCATAAGTCCCAGAGACTAAAGGTCTGAGAACCAGGAGCTCCGATGTGCAAAGGCGGCAAAAGATGGCCTCAGGAAGAGAGAAGGAATTTGTTCTTCTTCCTCCTTTTGCTCTATTTGACCCCCAATGGACTGGATGATGCCCGCCCACATTGGTAAGGTCAAATCCTCGTTACTTATCTACTGAATCACATGTGAATCTATTCCAGAAACATCCTCACAGACACCCCCAGAAATAATGTTTTAGTGTTATTTACCAAGGGATCTGGGCACTCCTTAGCTTGGTCAAGTTAACATATAAAATTAACCAGCACATCCTCTATTCCTACAATGTTTGTGATGCTCAGAAAATAATGTAAACTTCTTGGCCTTTGGTTTCTTCATCTATAAAATAGTAATACCAATATATTTGTGGAGTTTTTTTAAGAATTAAAAAGTATTTATCAGCCTAATACATAGTTGATGTTCAATATGTTGAAGTCATTATTTTTAATTATAAATATTATGGATTTTCAACCAAAGCAACCTCTGAGATGCAATGGGTATAGAAAACAGCAGCATTTCTAGTGCACTAACATTAAAGAGGTGACTTGAGTTCAGCCCTTTCTGTGTGTCACGACAAAGAAACAAAAGCAGGATGGACAGGGGAATATAATTTCTGTATGATAGAAAAAAAAAATATCTACCACTTCCATTGGTTTAACCTTTTCCCCTCAATCTGCAGCGTCCTAAACTACCTGAAATCCAAATTTCTAGTAGGTAGAATTTTAAGACGACCCTACCATCTCTACCTCTGTTTTATGCCCATGTTGCAGTTCCCTTATGGCAAGAGTAAAGCGGCCTTACAGTGGTAATGAAAGTCTCAGGTCAATTGACTTTAAATTAATCAAAAGGGTGTTATCCTGAGTGGGCCTGACTTAATCAGGTGAAGCCATTTAAAACAGGGTTTAGGCCTTCTCTGAGGTCAGAGAGATTCTCCTGCTGGCCTTGAAAAGTCACTTCTACATTGTGAGAGGTGTATGGGTAGGTCGCTGGGCAAGGAACAGGGAGTGGCTTCTAGGACCTGAGAGTGCCCCTGGCTGCAGGCAGCAAGAAAAAGGAGATCTTAGCTCTACACCCGCAAAGATCAGAATTCTGCCAAAAATCATGTGAGCTTGAAAGAGAGCCCTGAGCTCTGGAAAGGGACCCGGCCTCACCAACCCCTTGATTGCAGTCTGTGAGGTTCCTGATGCACAGAAACAGTGAGAGAACAAACGCGTGCTTTGTAAAGCTGCTAAATTGGCGGTAATTTGTTATACAGCAGTAAAAAACAAATACAAGATTCACCTTTGTCTAGTCTTCCAATAAGCTATTTATGTGGTGGTTCAGGAGAAGATACTGTCCAATGATTTGAGAATCAGAGAAGGATGTGACTGGAATAGAATGGTTTCAGCAAACAGGTCATTTGAACTTGCTCAAAATTTTCAAACATTTAGGCAGAGTTAGTCTGTATGTAGTAGAGGGGCAGAAGAAGAAACTTCACTTCCATTTCCATTACCAAACAACTCAACTTTCCCAATAACTAAACTAGCCCAAATTATACTAGTTCTTAATTAAACATACAGTAACTTGACCACTATTCTAATAATGAAGTTGAAGTGTTAGCAGACAATTTAATTGGAAGAAATTATTCTATTTACCAACATGAATAAGGTAAACAATCTCATAGAACTAGTTATAAGAGATTAGAAACCCTTAGGAAGGTTAATAATAGATTTAAATGTGAATCCTGGAGTTTGAGAAGCTATTTTAACGTTATATAACTTATTCAAGAGTCAGTCCCAGACATGTATGGGTTCCAAATATGACCTAAAAACTTAATATCTAGATATTAGGAAGTCACAAGCTCTGGAAAGAGGAAAATGAGGTTGAAAATTACCATAAAGGCCTCTTATTTGAAACTTATGTATGTTGAAATGAATTAAATGAAATTGACACATAATTACACGATTTTTAGGTGTGAACCCATGATAAAGAATAGGGTTCCGCATCAAACAGCAAAGCAAGGTGCAGTGCACTGAATTTGTGATCATCCTTGAAGAAATATACTGGGCTCACAACTGTGAAGAAAGAGGGGTTAAAGACTCAGAGGCAAAAATGACTTCTGGAAAACCGACAAGAAATGAGAAAGCACCAGTGAGCCACACACACTTCATTTCTTGTGAGCCAAGAACACATTAGTCACTTCAGAGGGCTTATGTAAATAGCTTCAGTTCTTGAGGATTCACAAGTTTAAATCTGAATGTCTGTATGTGTGAGTGTGTGAATGTGTGTTTGAGTATTTGCGTGTGTGTGTGTGTGTGTGTGTGTACAAATATAAATGGAAAAATAGAAAGGACATACAAAGAAAATTACCCAAGATTCTTTGCCTCTTACCTAAATGGATTTAAAAGCTATGCCAACTACATTCTTACCAACACAAAGAAAAATTGATTTGCGGTTATACATAAGTAGGTCATTTAGTTTGAACGTTATATTTCAAAGTCTCCTGACTATTCTACCTTATTCCCAAACCAGGTTGACTTTATAAAAAAAAAAGTGTTTAATGCTTATTAACGCTTAGACAGGGAAGATCCAAATCTAACAGATAATAAGGGAACTCCATTTCTGACTCTATCCAAAGTTCAAGAGCTCGTCCATTCCATCCACAGTGTGATGGGCAGTGTGAATATCTTGATGGTACTCTCATGAGTCTGTCATCATTCTGAACTTTTGTATTTGGAGGACCATGAAAAAATAATTTCCATCAATGCTGAGCAAATAACATACATGGCTTCTCTGGCTGATCAAAGGAATGTTAAACTTCTCCCTCGCTAAAGGAATATCTAATTTTCCTGTTGCAAAGATGGTTGTGTGAACACGAAAAGAACATTAGCACTGGTTTCAGCACCACTTTTTTCTATTCAACAATAACTAGCTTAATTAAGTTTTTTTCACTATGCAAGAATACACGTACGTTTTAGAAAAATTTAAAAATATGGGAAAGTGAAAAGAACATAATTAAAAGCATCCATAACTTTCTACCCATTTTAGTAGGATATCCCTCCCTTTTATCTAAGAAATATATACCTATATGTATATACCTAATTCTTTAAAACTACAATAGCTAACAAAAATTACATGAAAAGTCCTCTGGGTAGCTAAACCACTCTGGATTTTATGACAATGTAAGTTGGAGGGTGCAGCCAAGAGACCCCATGGGGCCTCTGAATTATGAGGGCAAGCCCATGATATAGAGTAGGATATGGTGACATTTGTCGACAACAATGTCTATATTTTCAGGACTCCTAATAATTGTCACATATTTAGTAGGTTAAATTCATATTATAATACATTGACACCATGCTTATATACAAGACTTGCTTCAGGGTGCAACTGCATTCAGCATCAAATAGCAGGCTAATAAAATCTATAGCAGAAAGAGTTTTATGACCCTCCCTTGACTTGTGTTTTACATGGTATTATCTTATTGCAGACATCTGAATTAAAGGTTAACAAACACTATTTAATGGGTTGTCTGAATACATGTACAATGCATGAATACATATTTCTTGCAATTTTTATCAGTTTTGATACCGCACATGCTTTGTGATTTGGGTTACGACATGACTGTAAGTGGGTGATGGCTCTTGACTGACTCTCTTAAGGAATCTGAAACAGCACATTTTGCTAGACTTCCTCCAATTAAGTGCCTATCCACCATTAAAGCAATCTGTCATCATTTTAACAATGTCATTAACATCCACAATATAACTCACACAGGCTTTGTTCTTCTTTCAAAATTAGTATCACATACATTTATATAGAAAGCTTGAAATACAAAAACAAATTTAAGAAGCCTTCAACTCTAAGCTATACAAATATTTTTAAATGGCTTACATAGAAGGTATGACTTTACTAAGAAAGAAAAGCCCACAGAAATTATATATCCATTAAAATGGATTAATGATATGAAATACAAATTACTTTTCTTTCTAATGTAGCAATCAAGAAATATGCTTTACTGTACTACTAAATGTACCTGAGCTAATGAAAACAATTTAAATTATTGGGCTACTGAAAGTAAAAATCAGTATATAAAATTTATGATTTTATATATAAAAATGACTATTATCAGTCTTTAGAAATATTTTGGAAATTTTTAATGCACAAAAATAATAAATTAAGTGCCTAATAAAAAGATAAAATTTTATTAGCAAATTTAGATGGTAATATCCAACTTTAAATTGCTAAAATACATCTTATTTACTACTGTGGCTTCAGTAAATAGGTTGAGATTCAGTTAATAACAAACGTAGGGAGAAGGTTTAAGTTTACAAAATCGAGTTGGAGGATCTGCTCCAAGAAGAGTATTTCTTTGTATATTCACACAAAAGTATATACTATTGTATAAATATCAGTTAGAAACTGAAATGTATTTGTTTACCGTGACCTAAGATTGTTAATATGTATAAAAGCTCTCTTAGTTTAATGAAATTTTCCTTATTGATAGGTTACAAAGAAAATATCAGACGAAACCCAGCTGGCAGGATAGAGACATTACAATAATTTTTCAGATCATAGACATCTCTTTTCTCTGGACTTGACTTGCTTTCTCTTGCAACGGCTCTTAGAATAATCTGCTAAATACCATTTTTAGTTGGAATCTGGTCTTTTCTTCTGTAACAGAATATAAATTCTATAAAGTAAAGATTAATATTCTGTGTCTCTCTAAAACTCTTACAGAGCTTAGCCCACCACCTTGCACATATAAAAACTAAATAAATTCTCTGTAATTATATTAACTATAACATGTCCAAAATTAATCCGCTATCGCCCCCTCAATAGCCCTTCTTCCTCTCGCTTCTTCATCTCAGTCAGGTTTCCAGTCATCTACTCTCCAAAGCAAAAAATGAGGAGTCCTCCATGACTATTCCTGGTTCATGCGCTGTAGTCTCGAGTTCAGTCAAAATCCTGTCTCAATTTGAAAATCCTCATATTTCTCAAATCTGGCTTCTCTTCTCTATCCCCACTGCTACCATCTCTTGCTAGGCCCTCTTTTTCTTGGCGTGCATCCCAGTAGTTACTCAATACCGTTCTGATTTCAACACTGGGAGTATATTCGAGTTCTATTTCCCACGTCCAAAAAGATGATCCTCTGTGGGACTGAGGTAAATTCTGTATTGTCTATTCAGCGTTTGTATTTCCCAAATTTGCTCCATAGCAACCACTCTGCAGCTTCTTTTCTTTCTCATTTCTTCTCAGAGTTTTCCTTTTTCCCTAATTATCCCCATCAGGAGTGACTCACCATTCATTTGTGGTAGAACCAAAATTCTTAATGTTGTTTATAAAATAAATCCAAGACATTAACATATATTAGATTAGGGCCAACAAGAATTTAAATTGGGGGATAAAATGCTACATAAATACACAAAGACAATTCGTTTTAGATTTAAAGGAATATCAACAAAGATAAAATTTGCGATTTTTCTTCAGTGGGAGTTTTTAAGACAGTAATGAATTCCTGGAAAGTGTTGTTTCTAAAAGTTTAGTGGTCCTTAACTGAAACGAAGTCAAATATTTTACTTCATCCTCTATACAAAATCTTTTCCCCCTAAAATAACCACCTTAGCAAAGAAAAATATTCTCACAATGGTGAATTATTACAGTGTACCAAACTGAGTTCACTGTTTCTGAAACTCTTTTGTAGTACATCCAGACAATCAAAATCATATGAGAAGTAAGTGCATCTTGAATTGCCTCTTCCTTTGGAGAAAGATATAGTACATGCCACCAGAAGTGTTACCTTAAAAATCTATTGATAAACAAATTCCCAATTCATTCATTCCTTCAACACACGTTTTCTAAGCAATTACTTGGTGCAAACCAATAGACCAGACTTGGCTTACTTACTCACTCTTGATTCTCTGTGCCTCATCAGGAGACAGAATCAGGTTCTCGAACAAGAATAAAGGCAACCACTATGTGGCATTTAGTGAGCATTTTGACAATACCTAGGGTTCACGTGGACCTTCCTGGATAACAAGATGGCTGTAAAGGAAATATCATACAGTTTGGCCTCAGAAAACCACAGTCTAAACCATGTGTTAGACTCACACTATTTGATCTTTTTAAAGTCACAAACTCTCTGGCCTTAGGTTTTTTCATTGAGTAAGCACTAAGCATTTCATTGAGTAGGCAGTAAATAAAATGATTACAGCTAACATTTACTAAGTATTTCATACCTGCATGATACTCTGACAATTGTTGCATTAATACTCCAACGATTCTGTAAGGCACACACTATTTTTTCCATTTTATGGATGGGGAATCAGAAGCACAGGGAGGAGAGGGAGGCACCGAAGCACAGTAGTGAATAAGAAGGAGAACCTGCATGTAAATCAACATGGTCTGACTTTAGAATTAACACACTTTACTAGGTACCATGAGACCTATTTCATCAGATCTCTGTGAAGAGTAAATAAGATAATTGTGAAAACGTGTCTTAGAAACCCTCACATGCTCTATAAATTTTCATTGTCTTATTGCTATTATTAATCTATTACAAATCTATTATGGTAAAGTTCTAATGTATTTCAGAGATTGCCTCAAACCCACTTATATTAGTGACCCAGAGAAGTGGGAGAGTTCCTCTCACATCGCTCTTGATTAAGAGAAGAAAAGGTGGAAGGAAGAAAGGAAAACACTGTTACTATTCTCTAGGTACTCTCACATAGTATCTCATTGAATCCCACATAGCACTCTCATGACTTAGGTATTGTTTCTCCACTATTTAGATAAGGAATCTGAGGCTCTGAGAAATAAGAAACTTGCTAAGTTTCCAGTACACAGTAGGGTGGAATTTAAGCTCAGATTCATCTGATTCAAGAGCCAGTTTCTTTCTACTGCCACACTGCCTTATAGGCAGCAGAAGAGGTATCCCCACTATCTCCAAGGTAAACATCCAGCCCAGGATGTCTGAAATTTACTAGAAATAAATGTGTGAACAATGCGTACACATGCTCAACAAAGAAAATGTCCTTATCTGGGGTTAAATCATGGATCTCCTCTTCACGTATAGTGTTTGGGAAACAATGGAATCTTGTACCCTATTAAAATCAAATTAGAGTCTAAAACATTTATCAAATAGCTATAGGAAAAATTATGATGAACAGAATTCATTTATAAATCTATCTGAAGGCCATATATAAAGTGGACCATACAACTGCATGAGATACTTTGCTGACTTAAGATCAGTAAGTTTCTTATTTTCAGATTAAAGTTTATAGAGAGAAACTGGCTCCATTCACAATTTTTTAATGCCATTGAGTTGAATTAAAAATTTAAATGTATGCATAATTTTTTTCCTGTTACAAAACCACCTAGACAGCTTTATTAGGTTGTTTTCATTAATTTACTGACTTTGAACCCAAATCTATGGGCTTGAAAAAATTAACTTCCAACTTTAGCTTTAAATGACATTTTTCTTTCCATTTAGACAGGTTGTACCTGCTAATTTGTACAATCACTTACTCACTCATTTACTTAATCATTCAAAATCATTTTTGAACATTTGACATGGGCTGACCCCCCTGACAGAGGTTTAAGAGCTATAGATGGATGTAGTAAGCCAGGTCCCTGCCTTCTGAGACCCAATGTCTAGTCTTGGGGATCGAGCTGGGAGGAGAAGAGAATTATATGAGTAATATCAACATCATGTAATGAATATTTTCATAGGAGAAATACAGGTTGCTATGTGAGAACTTAATAAGGCACTTAACCTAATCTAAGGAGTCAGTTAAGTTTTCTGGAAGTAGGAATATAATGTCTTAGGGCTCAAAAATGAATACAGTGGCCGATAGAGGTGAGGAAAAATGATGTGGAACAGGTGATACTCCAGAGAGAATAACCAAACTGCATGTGATCTGGTTTCCCATAGTGGCCTTGATAGATATCACTCATTAGGCCCTACCACTTGAAGAATAACCTTTAAATGCAGAAAAATATTTTGTGGATTCTCAATAGAATTACCGTTGTGAATACAGAAGCCATGCTTGAACAGCATTCTGAACTTTGATTCTATGATATATGGTCTTCAAACTGAGATTGAGCATAATTCTCAATATTAAGTGATTTATGATCACCTTTAGATAATCAGGCATCATGTTCTATTGATTGACATGCCAAGTACTTGATAGCACCAGGTATTATAGCTAATGCAAATAATTATTTTTCCTGTGAGTTTAATTAAAGATCTTCATATTGATGTAATTAAAACTGCAGTGGCATTTGAAATGCATCATCTAAATAAAGTCCCCTAAGATTTACCCTATCAAGATTTTTAAGGGATCTGAGTAATTGCAATTTGCATTATTTTATTCCACACATGTTACTTCCCTGAAGAAATCGGTCTCTGCATATAAATATATGGCCGTATTATCATCAAGTATTTCATTGTTTCCATGGACAAAATTGTTCACTAACGACACATCAGCATCATATTTAGAAGCAAGTGCTTGTTCAATATTTAAATTTAGGAGTTCTCATTGCCCATTACCTATCTATTAAGAATTACAAGTTCCAATTTAACCGAGAATTCCATGTTAATCGCATGCTTTATAATGAGATTGTTTATTATCCGTTGCCTTCAACAGCACAGATTACACTCCTCAGTTTACTCACTCAGTTAATATTTTTACCTACTGCCTTCACACCTGGGACAGTGTGATTTTTAAAAAGCAAATTGAGGACGACTATGATTTACTGTTAACTTTGTCCTTTAGATATCCTCTGCTTATAACTCTCTGACATGCAGAACTATCCCACAGAGGGTAAAGCAAATATTAGCCACAGCAAAGGAGCCTTTTACCTCTCTGAAATCCAAGTCAGGTTCTGCCTCCGCGCCACCCTAGAGCAAGTGAATGACTGTTAGCTAACAGATTGCTGTATGTTATTAGACTATCAAACTCGTTTCAAAACTATCAGTTTTATATAATTGCGAACTCAGTAAAGGTAGGCAATCTCCATTCTATTTAAGAAACCAAGGCTTAAAATGGTTACATAACGGTGGTATAGGATTCGAACCCAAAAAATTATCCAAAGTCTGCAGTAATAATCTACTCCCTACTACCTCTCAGGAGTTACAAACAGTAGAAAAAGAGTTTCTTTAACGAGAGGTTATTTGATTTTTAAAAATGAATGACCAAAAAAATGAATAAATCAAACTAAGCCCTCCAAATACTGTTTTGAGTCCTTTAGGTTCTGACCGACTCCCACCTACATTTCTAGAGATCAAAAGAAAAGGAAACGCAAATAGTAACTTAGAATCATTGCATTTTACCTCTGCTTACTAAAACTGTAGCAGTAAAGAAATATTTGCATCATAATATTATGGAACTCTAGTAAACTCATCATAAGGTCGTTTTATTGAAGAAGTAGCTTTTTCAAAGTAAATAGAGATGAAAGAACAGATGTACAACAAAAAGAAGCCACACATTTTATTTGTTGCTATTCTGATTGCCCACATGGTCTGCTACAAGAAGATGTAACTACTTCCTGTTCTGGTTACCTCTGAGCACGCCACTAACCAAAATTATTATATCCAGTGGCAATTTTTAATGTAGAGAATAAATACTTTATTCACAGGGAGCAGTGGAAGATTTCTGTCCTGAACTCATAATATTTTCGCTGCAATATTTGTGACTACTCGAAAGCTCAATCAGAATTTCTAATGCATACAACATTCACTGCCAAATCTTTTTCACATCTATGAACTAAGTTTCTCTTCATGCCCCTGCGAAGTAATTAAGATCATCCCCACCTTACAAATAGGGAAATAGAGTCACAGGGCGACGTAACCCATTTAAGTAAACAGACTCGCAGACAAGATAGTAGCTTAGAAACGTTTAACTGCCTCAGTCTGCTTTTGAAATTGTCATTGAAATGATTACTCAGGTATAAAAATAGAAAGACTATATCAGCACTGGAAATGGTCCATGGGGACATCACACATCAGACTCCTGAGTTGTCTGCGATTGCAGACATTACTAGAATGAAGAGCCAACTCAGTCCGTAACCACAGTGGAACATCTGAAAAGTGAGTAGATGGAATCCCAGCAGAAATCCACAAACATCTAATTCGATTGGGTGAGGATGACTGGCACCTTTAGGATATAGACTAGAAACTACTGCAACTAGGGATCATGCAGCAAGGCTTTTTCTCCTGCCATCCCCATCCCATAATGAAAGCATTGCCCATGGCTGGCTTCTGCAGAGGGTAGCAATAGCGAGTTTAAAATATAGCCTCTAGGGGCCGGCCCCATGGCCAAGCGTTAATGTTCTGCGAGCTCCACTTCAGCGGCCTGGGTTTGTGGGTTTGGATCCCAAGCACAGACCTACTCCACTCATCAGCCATGCTGTGGAGTCATCCCACAAACAAAATAGAAGGAGATTGGCACGGATGTTAGCTCAGGGCCAATCTTCCTCACCAAAAAAAAAAAAAGCCTCTCATTCTCTGACACTCCTCCCATCACTTTGCAATTGCTCTGTTTAAATGATGACACATGCTTTACCCCTTCATATTGATCCACTTTTCAGAACATCAGTATATTTTCATATGCTCCTTATTGGCGGGGGGTGGGGGAGTCCTATGTTTGCTAATATTTGGATATTGGGTGAATTTTGTCTGAGAAAATATGATTCCCTGTTTAAACTCTCGCATTTTCAGATGAAGGAATAAAGGAGAAAGTTCATGGTTGGCTATAATTTTAACTTATCAATTCAGAAATTCAGTAATCCATGTTGGGAACATCCTAGAATTGAGGCTGGGGCATTGCCCCCATTTTTTCTTGGGTTGGTTGCTGTTGCGGTTACCTTCTGCTAGGTGAAGGATATTGAAGGCAGATAAAACACACACCAAAAGAATTCAAAGCAGTAATAAGAATTTCTAAATTTAAGATAAACAGAGTGTAAATAGAGGAGAAAATAAGCAAGAAAGCGGAAGAGGAGGAATAGGACAATTTTCTGAACTGAAGAAAGACTTGTACCCGGGACTGAAGGATACCAAATATACTAGATACCAACACCAAATACTAGAGGTTTGGATGGGAGGATTCCCAATGACAAAGAACACGGAAGAATCAGGTAATGAGAAATGAAAATATCAGCTGGTTAATAAGGCTGACCTGAGAACCCAGCTTAAATCTTAGGCCATGACAGGTTCCTAATAGCTTACTCTTGAATCAGACAGATATACCCACCCAGTCACTAGCACAGCTGAGCAACTGCAGGCCCCCACATAGCGGCTGGCAGCTTCCCACAGGGGTCAGAGAACACCAGACATGTGTGCTCTGAGCAGGCAGGCTGCACTACAAAAGACAGGAAGAAAGGTTCAACAAGAGCTGACCATCATTTGCCAAACACACAAATCGGACAAGAAGCTCCTTCCGGGGACCTGGCTAGAGAACAGGAAGAGGGGCGCTTCAAGGGACCAGGCAAACTACCCAAGACTCCGCACAGAAGCACGAGGTGGACTCGCCCAAACATACTCACACCAGGCAAAATAGGTTGGAAGGAACTGTATATTTGGAGGCATCCTTGGAATTGCAATGATGGGGAAAAATTCACACATCCATTCAGGCAGAAAACAAGCAAAAAACACATTACCTCTAAAAGGAAAAGAAAAATCAGGTTGCCTTCAGTTTTTTTCTCTCTATAACATTAACTCTCCAGGACAAAATGGAGCATTAGCTATAGAGTTTTGAGGAAAAAAATCCGACACTAAGCCAAGAAGCAACAGAAACACATTGCCAGGCATATTATGGGTGGTAGAAAAACAGTCCAGAACCACAGAGCTCAGAAACCTACCATCCACAGTATATTCCTTAAAAATTATTCAAGACCATTCTCCAACTGATGGAGAGGTGGATCTAAGACATTTACAAACATGAGCCATTATATTATAAAGGGGCATTTGTAATAATGAAAAATATAGATCACAGTGTTACTTAACTATTTCGTGTAAATATGTCCATCAAATTTAACGCACGTCATAATAAATATTGAAAAAGGAAATATAGGTTCTCAAATTAGTAATAACCTGGGTTTTGAATCCAGTCTTATGGTACCATAAGGCAGAAAGCTCAATATGGGGGAGTGGGGAAGCAATCCAAGGAAATACAATTATCTAAATTTATCATCTTCTTGGAATCACTAGAAATTGCTTTATTTTGCTTTAATAACTAGAAAAATGTGTTTATTATCTTAAAGAACACTAGTATAACATATCTTCCATCCATATTTCAAAGGACCAAAAGTATAAGGAAAATTAAACTAACTGAATATTAAAAAAGGAAACAAAAAAATTCCTTGAGCTGCGCATTGAAAAGAAATCAAAGCTTAAATGATGAGCAATGTAAAAGTTAATAAAGGTTAAAAATGAGTGTGTATAAATCAGGCAATTTAGACAAAAATATACTTACCATATTACATTTAAGTATTTTTAATATGAAAAGAAGAGAAAAATTAAATAACCTAAGAAAATAAGTGACTGAAAAGTTAAAGAGAAGAATAGCAATTAAACAGCAAACAACAATAAAAAAAGAATCATATGTAAAATAAACATAGGAAACTTTTTTCAAAATAATGTAAAATTAAAAAATTTATGATAAATCCACACAAATATAAAGACAGAATAGAAAAATCAGAAATGAGTTTAAAGCATAAAAGAACACTATATGCAAAATCATGCCTCTCTTTTGAAAAAAATTCAATGAAATGGTCAATTTTCTGGAAAAAGTCACTTACAAAATTGATTCATAAAAGTAGATAACCCTTTCATAAGGAATTTTTGTAAGTTATCAAGGCATTATATTCAAACACGTCTCCGTATGTTGATATATTTACAGATTAGGCTCTCCAAACTTTCAAAGAATAAATAATTTTCATATATAAGCAATTCCAAAAGCTAGAAATAAAGAAAAATTCACAATTCACTTTTATGTAATTAGCATAATGGGAAAATGGCAAAGATTGTATATTAAAAAAAACCAAAGGCTGTGAGCTAAACTTAACCTTCCCCCTGAATGTATAAATGCATGCATGTGTGTGATCAAGAAGTTGATATATATAAAGTTATGTTTTATATATATATATTCCCTCTCTCTCAGTTCTTTATTCCATTCTCTTGATTTATTTGTTTGTTTTAAGCAAGTATAATAATCATAGAATGTATTTGTAAAGATTTTACCCAGAGCTGTGATACAGCTTCCAATGAATTTATAAATTATTGGTGTGAATATTAATATCTTTATATGTCAAGTTGTCTCATCCAAGAACACGGACTATCTTTGCATTTTCTGAACTTTTTGCATCTTCAAATATAGTTTCAATTATTCCCCACAGAAATCTCAGGACTACTTTGTTTAAATGTAAAATACTTTGTAATTTTTGTTGATATGCTAAATGGAATCCTACGTTTTGTAAAATTTTCTGGATGCTTGTTACTATTGATTTTTTATTGATGAGTTTTTAAATTAATTTTTAATTTTGTTAATTTTTTATTAATGAAAGTCAATCTTACATCTGGGACCAGTCTTCCCATCAGCAACATTGATAATTTTAAAAACAAGGATGAAAAACTTTAAAGAACTCAGAAAAACATAATTCTGAATCTATGATCAGACGAATGCCATTGGAATGTGAGAATGAAATAGACATTTCCAGTCACAGACTGACAAATATTCAGAAGTATCATTAAAGGATGTAATTTGAACAGAAGAAGGAGGAAATAGCAATAATAAAAACTTTTTTTTGGAAATTCACTATTAAGTCTAATTCAAAGTGCTTTTGAAGTTCATTAATAATCACCTAGGAACAAAATTTCAGATGATATCAACATGGGAAGTAGGGGTTGGGGGGACAGATGGAAGCAAAAGTACGCTACCGTTCTTATACAGAGGGAGAGTATACATAATGACCAGATTATGATAAAAAATAAGTTCAAATATGTTTTTTAAAAATCAAAAGGCCCTTTTTTTCTTTTTTTCTCCCTTGGTAGAGGCAGAGGAGTGAACCAGCTGTGTTGATATATTCATCATGGCTGGGGCCAAGGAAGCAACCTGCATATTCAGGATATAGGTTGCATACAGGGAGCAAATAAGTAAATATAATGAGGGTAGTGAGAGTAACATTTCACTTTGTCAAAGAAGGAGTTATAAATATGGAAAGGGGGAAGGCTAGAATAAACTCTGTTATGTTGGTTTGGTGTTGTGAGTACTAGTCTGAACACATTTTTAATATGGAAAGAGAAATATAGAAATAAGTATAAAGATATATGTGGATACACATATTTCCCAGCTCTGTCCTAGAAGCAATGACACCTCAGCAACAATGAACACACCAAGCAAACAAATCTTGGTTTCTACATTCCTCTCTTCCTTAAAGAAAAGCAGGGATTCTTGGAGAAATGGCTATGCCAGAAAATAAGAACTGCTCAAAGAATGGAGACAGAGCAAAGAACACAAAAATGACCAGGAAGGACCAAATCTCAAATAATCCAAGTATTAGCATAAATAGTGATACTAACAGATTATAACCCATTGAATAAAATGAGAATTCATGACTCCACCTAATATAAAAAAAGAGTAATACATGGGCAAAACTAGAAAGCTTTATCTTACAGTAAAATGCCAAGTAATAAATGTGGAAAGGAAACAACTTTGGCCATCACTGTAATAACTATATCAGCAATGGATGCTAAAACTGTTGGGTGAAACTTTGACAAAAAAAACCAGGATGTATACAAAGTATCTCTAACCAAGAGCACAGCCTAGTTCTAATCACAAAGAAAGATCAGACATCCAAACTGGGGGACATTATACAAAGAAACTGGCCTGTACTCTTAAGAAGTATCAAGGTCACGAAAGCAAGAAAACATTAAGGGATTGTACCATATTGAAAGAGACAACAGATACATGATGACAAACGCAATTTGTGATACATTATTGGATATTGGACTCGGAAAAAAATCATAGAGGGCGTTATTGGGACAGTCAATAAAATTTGAATGGTGATATTGTATCAGTGTTGATTCCCTGATACTGATGGTTATAATGTGTTATGTAGGAGAGTGTTCATGTTTGAACAAGAGCACATGGAAATATCAAGGGGTAATGGAGCACTCATTGTCAAGTACTTCAGCAAAAGAAGCGTGCGCATGTGTGACAAATGTAGTGAAAAAGAAAAATTAACAACCAAAACCTGGATCAAGAGTTTATGGGAGTTTTTTTGTGCAATTATTGCAACTTTTCTGTAAGTTTGAAATTATTTAAAAATAAGCTAAAATATTCAAGGTGGCTAATGTAGAAACACAATGTATAATTTTCAAACCTAGAAAGAAAAAAACAATTAAATGGGAGAAAAATGAAAGGACAAAGAGAGAGAGAAAGTCTACAAAGTAAGAAACACAAGAAAAAAGAAATAAACAAGGAAAGAAAATGTCTAGAAAATATTAGAAGACACACATAAAGCAAAATGACTTAGGGAAATTGTAAATAAAGGGATGGAAAAGTATACACTTTTACTTCATAATTTAAAAAGTTAATGTAGCAATGTAAATCTCATTCAACATAAAATTTAAAGCAAATGCATTAAAAGAGACTAAAGGAATTTTATATTTATAAAAGAAATAATATATTGAGAAGATACAATAACCATAAACCTTTTGCATCTAAAGCATACCTTCAAGTATGCAAAACATGTTTGCATAAGATGGTAGAACAACATGGGGAAATGGATTAACAAATACATCATGTGGATGGCAGACTTTAGCAAACTTTTCTCAGGAATCAACACAAGAGGAAGAAAACTACGTAGAGGTTTGAAAATATTCAATACGTACTCCTTGAAAAAATGGTTGAAACATAAACAGAAATTGACCAAATTCTAAATAATATGCAAGATGAATCTTATAGTTTGCTCAATGAGTATGTCATGACTAAGAAGCATTTATCAATGAAATGCAACAAAGGAGAATCTAAAAATATAAATCACATATGTCTTTTATCATGGAATAAAATTATATGGTATCCCAGTTTAAACTGAAAAGAATTTGATAAATGTTAACATTCATTTGTAATTGTAAAAATGACATTTGGTAAACAAGAAATCAAAAGGAGTGTTCTTGGGCCAGCCCTGGTAGCCTAGTGGTTAAGTTTGGCACACTCCGTTTCAGTCCACTGGCATGGACCTACACCACTTGTCTGTCAGTGACCATGCTGTGGCAGCAGCTCATGTACAAAAAGAGGAAGATTGAAAACAGATATTAGCTCAGGGCAATTCTTCCTCAGCCAAAAAAAAGGAATGTTCTTGACTGAATAAAAGATCTGAACCAAAACCCAGGCCAATCACTGTATTTAATGGTGAAATATTACAAGTCTTCCAATTAAAGTTAGGAATGAAATAAAGATGCTGCCATCATTATTCTTATTGTATTGCTATTTATACAAAACTAGGTGTTCCAGTCCACAAGTATGATACGAAAAAGAAAGGAAATTTTTAAAATATTAGAAAGGAAGAGAGAAGACTCCTGTTATGTGTAGAATGTATAATTACCAGCCTAGAACACTAAAGAGAATCAATTGTGAACCATTAAAACTAATATTTAGCTAGCTGACTGGATACCAGGGTAACACATAAAAACAAACGGCTTGCCTATATGCCAGTATGAATGAAAAAAGTTAACCAACCAAGCAAAACCAAAGCAAAATGTATTATGATGATAAGGGATTTCAGAAACCACATTGTTAAATTTCTATGATAACAGGAGAAATAAATGACGTGATTCCCAAGACCCTAATGACAAAGTGAGATTATGACATTTTTCAAGGAAAATTCATCTTTAAGAAGAATTAGTTACCTGACTGTTGAATCACTAACATTCGTTATACTGTTTTTGAACCATTATTAATTTTCACAATGATCTACCTACAAGTGTTTTGTACCTTTGAGACAGCTAAACTATATAAACAGTGTTACGTGTGAAACAAGAGTTACTAGAAAGTTTATTTAAAATAGGAGAATTATCATCCTCTACTACAGTCAGAAATCTAAAGAAAAATGGATATATTTTTGAGACATTATTTTAGAAAGTTGATTTCTATTTCTCGAGAAAAAAATGCATATTTCTAATCTTACATAATCTTTTTTATGAGGGGGCTTCTGTTGTGAACTGAATGTTTGTGTCCCCTTAATTCCATATGCTGAACTCCTAACCCCAAGGTGATGGTATTAGAAGGCGGGGCCTCTGGGAGATGATGAGGTCATGAGGGTGGGAACCTCATGAATGGGATCGGTGCCCTTGTCAAAGAGACCGCAGAGAGCTCACTTGTTTTCTCTGCCCTGTGAGGACACAGTAAAAAGATGGCCACCGCCTAGGAACCAGGAAGCTGGTCCTCACCAGATACCACATCTGCCTGTGCCTTAATTTTAACTGCCCAGCCTCTAGAACTGTGAGAAATAAATATTTTTGTTGAAGATCCCCAGTCTATGGTATTTTTGTTATCGGCGCCTAAAAAGACTAAGACGTTTTCCACATCTTTCCTCCCAACCAGCAAGAATCAATTTGAATATATAATATAAATCTCATTCATAAGAATAACAAGAATATCAAAAATTATAAAGTATCTAGGAATAATAGGCAGAACTTTTATAGAGAAAACTATATATCTTTACTGAAGGACATAAAAAGAAGACTGACTAAGGAGACATACCATTTCCATTGAGGTGAATATTCCATGTTGCAAACACGTCAGTTTTTCTCCAATTCAATCTATAAATTCAATATATTCCAAAGCAATATTGTGTGTGTGTGTTTGTGTGTCGATGTGTAATACATAGAAAAAATAATGGGTAGAGACTGGAATTTAATATGGTAATTCAGGCGGGCTTGAATCTTTCCTTTAGTAATTTAACTTTATTCAGAGAGGAGGTATTCAGGGGTTGTGTGTAATTAACAACTAATTTAAAAATGACTTGAAAGATTCTCCGTTGTTAATACCACTTCTCTCTGAGCAGTTTCATTTTCCTGTTTTCTTTTTATTCATCCCTTTTTTACATTTCTTACAATAAACATGTAATGCTTTCATAGTTGGAAAAATATATATATTATTTTAAAAGAGATATCATTTTATCAAAAAGGGAAGGCCCCCAGACTCTTAGGCCAGAATTCTACAAGATTACATAATGTAGATTTATTGCACCAAAAATATAGAGATAATATGAGTTGTTTTTTTTTTTAATATTTCACTTCTAGGTCTCCAAAGGGAAAACGTAAGTTCAGTTGTGTAAAATCTATAGTCAGCTCTGTGCCACTAAGGATCCTTGTTTCATGAAGTCCTGTGTATATTCTTGCCAGGGATTCATAGGTTGTGAGGGAGCATGTAAAGATTATAAGGAGCTATGGCTTTATATTCCTGAGAACACTGTAGTCAAGAGATTCACTGAGAAGTCAGCCCGTGTTTATAGAAACTCAGGTTTTAATTAGCCAAAGCCCCGAGGTCACTAAGGACAATCATAAACAATCTTTATCATCACTTCAGCGCAGGGCTCAGAGCAGCCAAATGAACCTTGGCAATCAATAGTGAGATGAAGATCACGGTGAGCCATACCCACCAAAGGCATACTGGCTGCATCAGATCTACTCAGTAATAACTCTTCCTCTACTATGGCAAAATAACAATTAACAGATCAAAATCAAAATTAAAGTCTCCAAGATGGTAAATTTTCAATAATTTCACTGCACACGTATGTTAGATAAACTTTTTTAAAAAGCATATTTCTGAGTCATTTGGAAAATTGTCGTGACAATTTCTCAGCGAAGCTAATAAGGAAATGATGTCCAGGCTATAGCAAACAAGAAAAATATTAATCATATTACAGAAACTTCACTTGAACTTCTCAGAATATTGAGGAGAAGTTTGAAATGCTTCAAAGAAAGAAGTTCTCTTTATAAAATTCAACTTCTGAAGCATTTGGGGGTAAAGCAAAACAAAGTCCTACTTTAAGAAAAGAATGGAGGGGGGACGGAGTGTTGATTCAACTTTATTTATTTATTTAAAATGCTATTATTTGTTTTTCTTTGTTCCTTCATACACTTATTTCAGAATCATGAGCATTGATTCAGCTTCCTGAAAAGATCCCTATGGAAAATCCAGAGCAGTGGTGACAGCGTAAGTACAATATACAAATGTGTACAGAACTACTTCTCCTCCCCTTAAGAAATCCCACTGGTATTTCTTAATTTCATAAAATCTAGTGGTAAAATTGCCACCTTAATTGACACGACATGCAAAGTTTCCATAAGCAGCTACTTCGTAAAATGAAGTTTTTTAAAAAAAATCAAGGACAGTGATGGAACCTGAGAGAGTAACTTCTGGTAATATCCTGTTGGATAACATGACATATTGAATTACCAGTGTCTATCAAAATCTTGTCTAGTCATAGAGATTTTTTCAAAATGATTTTCCTCTGTCAGCTATAAAACCAGTGAGTCAAATGTATTTAAAATCTGGAAGGGTAAGCTATGGACAAAAGTATACTTAAGATGTGGGCTTTGTTGTAAAGAAAAAGCAATGCTGAACAGAAATGAAAAGGTCAACTGCACTTCTCCAGTCCTTGAGGCAGACGTTTAAACAACTTCTCACCAGAATGTCTGGGAAAACAAAATGAAACAATAAACCTCATACCAATACCCAAATTAAACCCTAAGAGAGAAATTATTGTTAGCATACATTAGAAATTTACCCTAAGGATAGGACTGACAAGATAGGGAAAGACTACTCAGCATGAAAAAAGAAAATGTGGGAAAGCGTCCCTCACTACCTTCTGGCTCAGATAATCTGTGACTTCCAGAATTACTGGGCCTCTTCCTTTATTGGATCTACACCACTTTTGCAACAGACAAAGCAGATTTTCATCTTCCTACTCTCACCCCCAGTCCCCCAGTGAAGTATGGAAAAAGCAACTCATAATCATTGAGTAACTGAATGCATTAATCTACTTTCATTCAGACCTAGAAACCCATAGAAGTTAGAAAAGGACTGGTTTTGGCACAATGTTCCTATGAGGTTTAGCCCGACCAAAAGATCTTTAGAACTAGAGGACAGAAGTGGAGAGGACCAGGGACAATAAGTATGGAGAAATGCAAATGAGCATCAGAGGTCGTCCTCCTGCACTGGCCCAAGGAGCCACACCAGGGAAACAACCACCAGACACTGGAGACTGGGAACTGTTCTCCAAGCTCCTGAATCCACCTTCTCTCCCGCCCTACTGCTGAAGAGGAGATTCTACCTGCATCCAAGTGGACAGTGAGCAGAACCAAGGAACAGCCCTATACATTGGGCATTGACAAATAATGGGAATGAAAGGGTGTCTCCTTTAGCATGGATATGAAAAATAAAAGAAAACAAACAGCATAGAGCCCGTGAAAAATATAACCATGTAAAAGGGACTGTCACCTTGAAGATCCAGAGTTAAGCTCTCTTCCCAAAATAATCTAGTATAAGAACCAGAGCAGACTTGGAAAAAAGACATCTAGCATCTTCAATAGTATGCAAAAGTACATAACATGGGAAAAGAAAGCCACAAGGAATAACAAGCTGAGACAAAAGAACAGGATGAGATGCAAAAAACAATAAATTAGATGATGAGGAAATGAATTGCAGCAACAGAATTAGAAGCCACAATGGATGTAAATGAGGGATTGGATCAAGATGGTGAACTCTGGTCATATGACTCCTTTCTCTTTTGTCACAAATGCCGTGAAATAACACACACACACACACGATTTTTTTTCAAATAATTGATTTATAACAGTGCAAGAAAATAATCTATGTAAGATGGGAAGGAGTCAGTATTCCATTTACGAAAAATTAAAGCTGAAGAAAATTATAGCTCTAAAGATATACAGAAACAGATCATTTATGGAGGAAGCATTGTTTGGGAGGAAGGTGTTTCAAAAGCAATAGTTGGCAGATACAAAGAGTCCTGCAACTTCCATCAAGGAGAAAGTTGCATTTGAAGAAATTAAGTAAGTTGAGACCCATCTTCACCCAAACCACCATCCAACACCACCCTGAATTTATGCGTTTATAAGTAAAACCTAGCAGAGGGTGGAGGTCCTAGAGCTGAGAGGCAGAGCAATGACCCAGGTAGGTAAGTTCTCCCAGGAGAAATGGGGAACACCTGCGTGCTGCCCAAAACTCTTAGACTACTGCATGTGGCAGTAGAATCCATCCTCCCCCTCAGTCATCTGAGGCAGGCTGCTATAAGCATAATAGGGCAGTCGACAGGGATTCTCATATTCAAAGATGATCGGCAAATTTTAAAAATCACAACCATTCGATATTCCTAACTATTTGAGAAAAACTAACACCATGGATGAGAGAAATATTGCCCAAAAAACCTAGAAGTAACATAAAAATAAGCACCCATAAAAAAAGTTAATAGGGCAAATGATATAAATTGGGCATAGACGTCTTTAATAATCTTAGAGAAATTCAAAACTATATCCATGAAAAATAAAAACCAACTAACAGAAAAATTTAAAACAAGGTTGTATTATAAAGTATATTAAACATATTCCAAAGGAGAAAGAATTGTATAATTAACACCCATGTTCCCCTCATCTACCTTCAATAATTATCAACTCATGGCTGATCATATTTTGTCTATACTCCCATTTATTCCTCCACCCTGGGTTATCTTAAAGAAGTCCCACATATGATACCAATTTACCCATAAATATTTCAGAGGAATTTTTGTTAATTAAAATTTTAATTAGCAAAATAAGAAAATTCCATAGATAGGCAAAGTTACCAAATAGGCCGAGCCAAAGATAAAATTTAGTGACCTGGGAGATGGAACTAAGAAATTCTCCAGGAACAGAGTGCAAAAAAGGTAAAGGGGCCGTGTGAGTCTACAGAAGCAGAACCTGAGACAAGGATTCCCACGTAAGCAATTTATTAAGGGAGTGCTCTCAGGAAGGAAGGAGAGAAACAGAAAAGAAAAGAGGAAGAAGTCAAGAAAGAATGTGAGTTCAAATGATGTCTAACTTCATTCTGTTTCATGGAACACTCTGAAAAAAATTGCATCAGAGAGTTTATCTCACCATGAGGCAAAAGAGTTGGGCTTTTATATTACCATTGGTAGTTATTGGCTACTTACCGCAAAGCAAGCAAAGCAGCTACAAATGCCCAAGGAAAGTTCTCCAAAGAAGGTTATAGGTGTGAATCAGCAGCGGCAATGTAGGTGGCAGTTTGGGAATGTGCTCAACAAGCCAGTCAAAGTGATACTTGGAATCTGAGTGGAGCATCAACAGCACCAGCCCCTGAGGGAAAGTATAATTGAAAAGTTATGTGACGTGGAGAATACAGAACTTTCAACATCTTCTAACAGAATTCACAGAAGGAGAGAAGAAGAAAAAGGAGAAAGTAACAATGAAATTATCAAAGATATTGTCCCAAAGAAAGGTGAAATTCTCCAGATGGAAAAGGCCTACCAGTGGCCAAGCAGAATGAATGCAAAAAATATGCATAATTGGACATTTCTGTTCTGAAATTTTAGAGTAACATAGAAAATTCTAAGTTTCCAGAAAGAAAATAGTCTAGCTGCTATGGTGGAGATTATTTTTATGATTAATGCTCAGACTATGACACCAAAAAAGACGGTCATCAAAAGGCATGAATGAACAGAATAAATTATAGGTTTACTAGTACGTCTCTTGTTGAGTTATACATGTGTTGCTGAACTCAGGATATTGAGTGATACTAAGCTATGTATTACCATGCCTCACACACAAAGAAAGGATGGCAGCTACCAGATCTTTGGTTGTTTCCCCAGACTTCACTCTTGCTGAAGACTCACATCTTGTAGGCCGCTTTCTCCAAGGCCCACTGCTTAGGGCGTCCCTGTAGGACTGAGAGAAATCAGAGCAGCTGCTCTAAGCAACTGCTGGTTGCTTAGTATCTTTTCTGCACTCATTGCTCTCTATCTATATCCTGAATCTCCATCAACTTTGCTTTATGGTAATGATTCAAGTGTGAATTCTTAGGAGTATGCAGTCCATTAACCAGACTAGTATTGATCCATTATATTTACAAAGGAAAAAAATCATATCAGAGTCAGACGTCTTATTTATAACACTGGATGTTAAAATACAATGGAGCAATGACTTCAAAATCATAAAGGGAAATGATTTAACCTCTAATTTATGTACAGCAAATCATCAGTCAAGTGTGAGGTCTAAATAAAAGTAATTTTAAAGCATGCAAGAATTCAGAAAAGGAAGATGTGAGATACAAGGGACAGTGGGAAATACAGTTAAGACTAAATAAATGTTCATTCATAGAGTTAAAATGTAATCACAGTCTAATGTCAAGTGATCTTAAGAGTGGTAATAGTCATGGAGGAGTTGGGAAAGAAGAAAAGAGAGAAATGGAAGCATGTTAGGTTTCTGTCTTGCTTTGGGGAAATCTGTATATACTAATTCAATTTATATTTTAATAGAAAAACATAAATGTAAAGGTATATTTTGAGATGTAAGAATAACCGTCATAAGAGTAGGAAAAAAGTATGACTGTCAATCAAGAGGAAGGAAGAAATAAAATAACAATTTCGATCAACCCAAAAAGGACAGGAAAGGAAAACAAAGAACAAAACCAGGACAAACAGAAAACACAAAATAAATTGTCAGAGATAAGTACAAACATACAATTATTCAATAAGTATGACCACTAAATACCCATATTAAAACAGACAGCATCAGAAAAATGCTGATATTAGGTGAAAAGCTGGAAGTATATCAGAGCCATTTCACACTGAAAAAATGTGCAGTCTAGCAAGAACAATCTAAAAATATAGTGCTGAAATGTATAAAAGGGAAAAAATGATTGAGATTCAAGTACTGAATCCCACAGTATTGTGGGAAGTATATCTTATCGGCAATCAAGAAATGAAGTAAAATAAAGACTAAAAGTTATTCAGCAACAAAGGGTGAAGGTTTCTTGGCCATCATTCTCCTTTTTGCTTCTCTTCTCCCTTTCCAAATTCTTGGATGAAGTCCTCGGTTAGATATAAAGACAGGGCTGTAGAAAGAGATGTACAGAGAGAGGTGATATATACATAGAGAGAGAGAGAGATTTTATGAGCAGAATAATGCATTGGAATTATGTTGTGAGAACTAGCCAACTTTATTAAGAAAAATATTTCTTTGCATTGTAGATATTTCATTCTAAAGCCTGTGCTGAATGGGATTTTAAGGTATGATAAGCCCTCCTCACTCCCTAAATTGTACTTAAATTTTGGGGAAAGGATTAGAAAAATATTCAGGAGATCATCAAGAAGGAAAGAGTAAGTGGGTTACAGAAGAAAAGGACTCCTAGTCACCCAGTCACATAAATTCACAACGAGTGGGCAGACCTGGGCTAGTCTAGACATTCAGAGGAAAGACCTCTCCCCCCGATACACACACTTTATTACCTACTTATAGGCTAAGAGGAGTTAGGAAATACCTAGTTTCAGGAAGTATCAAGATATGTATCAAAAGACCCTTATAGGTGACATAAGAGGTAAATTTAAAATTAATGTGTATCATTCCCTGGAGTATGGCAGTATGCGTGGAAGGTAGACACTAAGATTATGATTTCTGGAAATTTCATCTTCTAAATTGTTGTTACCATAACCAAAGTGTTATAAATATCCCAAGGATTTGAATAACATTTATCAAGCATGTTTTATATGTTTAATATCACATATG
Source organism: Equus quagga (assembly GCF_021613505.1). NCBI lineage: Eukaryota > Metazoa > Chordata > Mammalia > Perissodactyla > Equidae > Equus > Equus quagga. The sequence continues at coordinate 35,462,330 of NC_060268.1, forward strand.
ATATACATGTTCTATGTTATAGATTAAATAGCATATATTATGAATAAGAGGCAATGTGTATCATTTTCAGAAATATATGGAATATATACCAAAAACTAGTGATGTATTAACTGTGAATTAGAAGCCTTCTCATTAAAGTCAGGTGTTAATGCAAGGAATTCTGCTATCACTATTACTATCCCATGTCATTCTTGCAGTTGCAACTAATAAGATAAGAAATATAAATAATAGACATGCACGTAAAAAAAGGGAAAAATCATCTTGGTAAATGGTGTGAATAAGAGAAATTAACTGAACAACTACTATAACTGGTAGGACTAGAGTTAGTAGATTGGAGGGATAAAATATTAGCATACAAAAATCAATAGTTCCCTTTAGAACAATAATCAATTAGAAAATGAGATAGAAAATAGAAAACACTATTCACAGAATACAAAAAACCCAACAATAATAACTCTCAAATGAACCTAACAAGAAATAATTAAGACCTACATAAAGAAAACTACAAAACGTGATGGGAAGACCTAATTTTACAAATATGTCAGTTCTTCTGTCAAATGAATTCCATACTTTTGCAACCAAAATCCCAGCAGTATGTTTTAGAGGATTTTTTTAATTGATTCTAGGATTTACATATAGAGACATGTTCAAAATTAGCCAAGAAAATTTTGAAAAAGAACTATACATTCATTCAAAAATATTTATTAAGTGTTCTCTATTTACCAGATATTGTTCTGGGTGCTGGAGATATAGTTGTAAATAAAGATTATAATCTAATTGTATGCCAAAACATGGCAAAATCAATTACATAGCAGTCAATGATAAAAAAGGCTTAATATACTTAATATTTTTCCTATTGATTTTGAAGAGCTTATTTATATTAACGAGCAGTAATAAAAAAAAGTGGATGCAGGTAATGAAAAGTCAATTCATGTAAGAATCCAAAAACACTTCATATGTACTGAGCACTTACCAAGCTACACGCATTAATGCTTTTTTCTTAATCCTCACACACACTCTATAAAATGGAGGCTAATGTTATCACCATTTACATTTGAGGAAACTGTTTTTTTTTCTTTTTGAGCTAACATCTGTTGTGAAACTTTTCTTCTTCTTTCTTCTCCTTCTCCTCCTCGAAGACCCCCAGGACATAGTTGTATATGCTAGTTGTAGGTTCTTCTAGTTACTCCAGGAAACTGAATTTTACACGTGAACTTAAGCTTTGCCCAAGTAAGTGATGAAGTCTGGATCTGAACCAAAATTCACCTATCTTTAGAACTGAAGAATTTTATCAATATGTTCTATAAAGACCATAATGATGACACAATCCAGCAATGTTTTTATATATTCACCTTAACTAATAACTAACTAAAGAAATGGCTACTGAAATAGCAATGATCAACTACCAGGTTGATCATGATAAAAACAAAATTCAGTTGATCAGGGTACAACGTGGATATGTAAAACTTTCCAGCCTTTCAGGAAAGTATTCTTATGAAAGATTTTAAAAGTCTTCGATACAGTGTTTCCACTCCCATGAATTTCTCTTGATGAAATAATCAGCAAAAATTTTGAACCCATCTAAATGGTGAAAGAGATTATGGCACTTTCATCAGATGAATGACTGTATATAGTATTAAAAACCAAGTTTAAACAGACCATGTAGAGGGCCTCCCTGGAGACACAGCAGTTAAGTTCGTGTGCTCTGCTTTGGTGGCCCGGGCTTCACTGGTTCAGATCCTGGGCACAGATTCACACACTGCTTATCAAGCCATGCTGTGGCAGGCGTCCCCCATACAAAATAGAGGAAGATGGCCACAGATGTTAGTTAGGGGCCAATCTTCCTCAGCAAAAGGTGGAGGATTGGTGGCTGATGTTAGCTCAGGGCTAATCTTCCTCAAAAAAAAAAAAAGAGAGAGAGTATTTAGCCCCATGGGACATATCAATTATACAATATTAAGCAATGGAGACTGGATACAAAATAACCTAAAAATATAAGCTGATTGCCAAATTTTGTATGAAAAATACATTTATATAAAGTAATTTGCATATATAATTATTTATTATGAACAATATTTATAAATAGGTACATAGATAAAAGAATTAATAGTTATTTATATATTTAAGAAAAAAGATCAAAACACTAACAAGGATTCTGAAATTAGTGAAATAATTTTGGGGGAGAGGTGTTAATTTTTCTTCTTGAAATTTTTCTGTATTTCCTTAATTTTCTACAGAAGAATATGTACTACTTGGCTAATATAAAAACATAAAAGTAACTAAATGAAAAATAAAACTGGATAAGAGTGATCCCATTGTCTTTCTCAGAGAATCCAATTCAAACTTCTAACTACACTAAAGCAGTGTTGGTAAGACCACATCTGCTTTTCGTAATAGAGGGAAAATGCTAATTAATTTATAGGTAATATTTAAAGTTGATTTTATGTAACATGTCAGCAGAAGCAGTTAAAAGAGAAAAGTGGGTTTTACAGTCCTATGGAAGGTAATAAATGTCAGACACATGTAGATACAGTCCGAACTTTATGAACACCCAGGGTAATGCTCACAAGGAAAACCTTACACAAACACCAAATGAAACAACGTGTTTCTAAGCACAGTTAGGGGACCGTTTTTAACTCCATGTGTAATGTAGGTGAGAGGAAGGGTGAAGGACTGCAGTGAGGTGGTCTGACAGTAAACCCCCCGCAAGCGTGCAGTGCGATGGGTGTTAATTGAGTAGCAGGTGAACATAAATAGGGAGCGCCAAGGGTGTGGAGGGGGGAGTCTCTTTGTTTTGAGGGAACATGGAAATGCTGAGCTCTGTAAGAAGAAACAAAGACAATCTGGGCTTTATTTCTCTGACTTGGTTCTCCCCTCCATAGTATGGGCCTCTCCAGTTTGAAATGCTTGCTAGGGAATAATAATAACAAGAATATGTGGATGATTATAGACTAAGTCAGATCGTTTCCTGAAGCTTATAAAAACTTAGGGGTTTGTTTTGTTTTTGTTTGTTTATGATTAGAATCCACGTTTTATGTGTCATTGCTGCTTCTTGACATGACTGATCCAGAACTGCTCTGAAGACATACACAGTGCCTGGGGCCTTCAGCTCCTAAAGTGAAATTTCACCAGGAGTTTATCAGGACATAGACACCAAAAACTATAAAAAGAGTGGGTAGAAACATGAAGAATGACTCAAGCTTTCTAAAGTTCAATAATTTTTTTAAAAAGAAAAGGGATTTTTCTGTTTCGTTTACCTAGATGCGTTGTATCAGAACACATAAGCAAATCCTTGAATAGAATATTTTTTAAATTCTAATGTTGATATTTCACTTTTTCCAGGAAGCACCATGACAGACATACATAGAACCACCATATTGAAGATTTACCTTTCTCTAAGAAATATCTCCAGATACTTCTACACTAACATATTCTCCAAGAACATTGCCCATTTGGAAAGCATGAAGTTTCTGCACACTGTAGTGTTACTTCTAACAAGGCATTAAATACATCCAAGATGTGTGAAAGACATTTTTAAGCTATTAAGTTTGTTTGTTTTTGGCCTCTAAGTGGCTTTGTGAATTTATATTCTATGTAGGATATGTAACAGATGGTGATAACAGAATCAGATATAATCAAATTGCAGCCTTACAAATACAGCAGTTTTAATAATGATGGCTAAAATTTAGGATCCATTTCCTATGCACTAGGACCTGTGCTAACCGCTTCACACATACGATCTCATTTCATCCTCACAATGATCTTAAGAGGTAAGAACTCTTGGGGCCAGCCCGGTGGCATAGTGGTTAAGTTCACGTGCTCGGCTTTGGCAGCCCGGGGTTCGCTGGTTCGGATCCTGGGCGCCGACCTACACACCACTCATCAAGCCATGCTGGGGCAACATCCAACACAGAAGAACTAGAAGGATGTACAACTAGGGTATACAACTATGTACTGGGGCTTTGGAGAGGGGAAAAAAAAGAGGAAGATTGGCAGCAGATGTTAGCTCAGGGTCAATCCTCCTCACCAAAAAAAAAGAGGTAAGAGCTCTTAATTCACATTTGCAAATGATAATAGTAGTCTGTAGAAAGATGAAGTATCTTCTCATAGTCATATAACTAATTAGTTGTAAAGTCATATTCAAACCCAAGTAAACTGACTCTAGATGGAGCACAAATACTAAATTGCCATGCTATACTCTCTCCTCACGCTAACTCTTTGAAGTTTCTGTAGAATATTCACTAAATGAATGTGAATACTATGCTTTGTTATAGTAGAGAATCTTGTTATTTGAAAAGAGTTAAGGTAGAATCAGAAAAAGTTCACTTCCTAACATGCTTTAGAGCAGTGATTCTTAAACATCTATATTCAGAGGAATCACCTCCGGATCTTGTTAAAATGCAGTAATTGATACCCAAACAACTTGAAATCAACAATCCAAAGTAACATATGCACCTCTATGTTCATTGCAGCATTGTTCACAATAGCCAAGAAATGGAAACAATCAAGTGCCCATCTACTGATGAATGGATAAAGAAGATGTGGTATGTATATACAATGGAATACTACTCAGCCGGAAAGAAGACAAAATCATCCCATTTGCAACAACATGGAAGGAACTGGATGGAATTATGCTAAGCAAAATAAGCCAGACTGAGAAAGATAAACACGAGGTGATTTCACTCATATTTGGAATATAAAGAAGCACATGGACAAAGAAAACAGTTCAAGGTGGGTGGGAGAGGGGTACAGGAGGTGAAGGAGAGCACCTATGTGGTGATAGAGCACCTATGTGGTGATAGACAAGAAATAATGTACAACTGAAATTTCACAATGATGTAAACTATTATGAACTCAAGTTAAAAAAAATGTGGTAATTGATTTTGAAGGTCTGAGGCGGGACCTGAGAGTCTGCATTTCTAACCAGCTCCCTGCTGCAGAACACACTTGGAGTAGCCAGGAGAGAGGCTTTTATCTGAGATGGGTGGAAGGGACAGGAGTGAAGCTCCAGTTGTTCTCTGAAGCCACAATCTAGTCCAGATTACCTATCTCAGCTTCCTGCCCCTTTCTACTGCTATCTTATTCTTCTCTCATCTCAAAGAAGAAAACTAGAGTGCTAATATAAACATAAATGCTGAAGTCAAATTTTGGCAGAGAGATAGCCAGTTTGGGTGTGTATTGAGCAAAAATAATCCTGTGTCTTCTTTGTACTATTTTGTAGATGATGGACTGTGTTTATTGAAGTTTTAAAACAAGTCTTATATCTGAATCCTAAATATAACTAAGCTCACAGGGTACGATCAAACAAACAAGTATCTCCAAAAGCAACATTTGGGGAAGTATCAGAAGAATGAGAACCACAAGAAGTAGAATGAGTAGTACCTTAGGAGCCAAGATATTACAGAGAAACCTAAGACTCATTTTGGGTCCACCTCCCCCTCAACCCCATCCTTCCCAATCCAATCATTAACCGTACCCTGTAGATTTAACCCAACAAACAGCATCTTTGTTCCATCGGCCACTGCCTTGGTTTAGTCCCTCGGCACTTCTCACTTTACCATAGGTACCTAACGTGGGGAGGGAGGAGAGTTCCTGTCTACCCTCTGGACTATGTCGAGACCGTTCTCTACACAGCTGCCGGAGAAACCTTTCTGAATGATTAATCTAATGGAACTTCCTTGCTTTACATCCTTCAACAGTTCCTTGTAGCGTTAAAGTTCCAGCTCCCCACTTTAGCACCCAGGGTTCATTGTGACCAAGCTCCAACTGTCTCGGTGGTCCCCTCCTTCCGTGACCTCACACCAGCCCTTTAGCAGAGGCAGACCGAAGCAGAATCCAGCTCTGCTGTTGCATCGTGATGCTTTATATAGTCATGCCTTCCCACATGCTATTTTTATTTGGAAGCCCTCCTTTTTCTCCCCTGCGATCTCCCTTCCAGCCCTCTCACCTACACATCTAGCCAACTTTCCAATATTCAGCACAAGGAGCATTCTGGAAGATCTGGCAGTTCCCTAAATGTTCCCACTAAAATAGAGCAGCTACAGTAGGAAAAACAAGACCCAAAGGACAACATCTATCATAACTCTAGGTCACAAGACACATCCACAAGTCCAAAATATGATTGGGTGGGGCTAAATCACCAAAAACTACAAGACCCATATGGTTGCAAAACTAGGTGAGAGAAATGGGAGGAGAGGCAAAGGAACTAGTGAGAGCTGGAAACACCCAACCTTCTATCAGGAGCTCACTGGAAGGCACACTGGGCCTTTCTGAGAACAGCAGGAGAAAACGGGAGAGGATTTTGAAATTTCCAACTCAAGGATGAGTGCAAGAAGTCCAAAATATGACCTGATGGTCCTATTTGGAGTCTAGGGGCTATAAACTCTCAGAATTGACTAACGAAACAACCCTTACATCACAAAGCTTAGCACTAAGGAGAAGCTGCTGGGATTATAAACCACAGTGAGCAGGATAGGACTGTCAGTTACTCCCTTGAGCCCTTCCTGAAGAATCCATCAGAGACTGATCTTCATACAACAAAAGTAACTTGAGCGTCTTTGGCATAAGGACAAGAAGTAAGCATGAAATACATACTTTTCTATAGAACTAAGGCTATTGGTTGTAAGAATAAAATGGTTGCACATCCTAACAATGTAGATATGGTACGAGTGTCAAAAGCTGAGAAATACAGTAAACTCCCTGATTGTTTAATAGTTTCCATTGGATCTACAAGGATATTACATCAACAACTGCTGGGTGAGAGAAATGAAAGAAAGGTAAGGAAGTCACTGGCTGATTTCATTATTGCTCATAGTAGGAAACAAGAGTCAATAGCCAAAGGGGGGCGGGAGAGATGAATATTATATAAAAGTATTAGTACAAAGATAATCATTAAAACAAAAATACAAACCTTCCTAAATGCCCGCAGGTATTTTTCAAAATTTTAAATTTACTTGTCCGGGGAGGGAAGAACTGGAGTGACATAGTCAGCCTTCTTTGGTATACTTTGTGCCAAAGATTTAATTTTGTAGATATTTTACATAATTATAAAACAAGCTTAATTTAACAAAATGCAAACTTTAAAAATCAAAATAAAAGTATAAAAATGACGTAACTACATCCAGTGGGGGTAGGGATTTAAGTACTCAGAAAGGATCTACTTCAAGTAATGTTAACATGGTAATTTGATTGTCCATCCCTGGTGGGATATGCCCTAAGGATTAAAAGTATAGCAAAAAACAACAACGCAAAAACAAAAAATAAAAAACAACAGGTAAAGTGAAACTATTTTTAGAAATCATATTGTTAGTCTAAGATTATTGTGTGATTAGCATGGGATAAACAAAGGAGAATTATGCAGATTTTTGTTTGTTTTACGTAGTTGTATATCCTACTCGGATGCCCTCCTAGTTCTTCTATGTGGGATGCCACCACCACATGGCTTGAGGAGCAGTATGTAGGTCCACGCCCAGGATCTGAACAGCCAACCCCAGGGCACTGAAGTGGAGCATGGCCACTCTACTTAACCACTACAACACCGGGCCAGCAGCCGTTGATGTTATTAAAAGCAAGGATTTTTCACAGTGAGAGAAAGGAGATACTATTTTAACATGGATAAGGTTAAGTAAAAACCTTATAGTCTTTTTTCTTTTCTGCTTTTTCTCCCCCAATCTCCCTAGTACATAGTTGTATACTTTAGTTGTGGGACCTTCTAGTTGTGGCATGTGGGATGCCGCCTCAGCATGGCCTGATGAGTGGTGCCATGTCCTGTCCCAGGATCCGAACCAACAAAACCCTGGGCCGCAGCAGCGAAGCGGTCGAACTTAACCACTCGGCCACTGGGCCGGCCCCAAAACCTTATGGTCTTAAATTTGAACTGAAAGTATCAATATGAACTCGCGACATATTTTTTAAATATATGTTTCCTAATTTGGAGGATGATGATACTGTGCTTATGTCTTAGAGATATATGCTAAAATATTTAGAGATGAAATTATAAATGGTCCAGAAATTATTTCAAAATAATCCTGGGGAGGGGGTAGGAAAGTGGATGAGGTAAACAAAATTGGGCCAGGAGTTGATGGAACTGATGATTGTTGAGACTGAGTGATGTTACTTTGGAATTCATTATAATATTATTTCTATTTTTAAATATTTGAATTTTTCAATAACAACAAGTTTCAATCAAGTATCATCTCATGCAAAAATCTCCTCCCTTAGTTCCACTCTCAACTTGATTTAGATAACATTTTTCCATGCTTCCCCATCACTCTGTGTATAACTCTGTCTTAGCTGTGATCAGTTCCTCGAGAGCAGGTCTGGGTGTCATTTGCCCTTATAACCCCATTGGTTATCACAGTGCCTGAACACAGCATCTTTTTCAGTTCAGGGTCCTCATGAGAAACGGAAAGCACACTCAAACAGGATGGTTGAGGAGAGTTCAATAAAATAATTATTTGCAAAGATGTAATCAGGGTTAAGAGAAGCAACAAGGGATGACAAAGCAGCTAGGCCTGGCAACCACTGGGGGAAGCCATCACCTCCTCTTGCCAATGGTAAAAAAGATGGGAGATCTACCTGCAACCCAGGCAGAATTGTAGCTTTTAGGGAAGAGCTCCTGAGAGGAGCTGCAGCCTTTGTTAAGGGAGCAGACTTAGTCCTACAGGGAGGCTGATGGGGAAATAGATTCCTCAAAGTCACTCCAATATCCTGTTGGTACCTCCCATTGGTTGACTCCAAATAGAAGCAAGAGAGCCTCTTAATGCAGTAAACAGGAAGAAGGGCGGACAGCGGATCTTAAGGGTGAGATGCAGTGTCACAGAGGTGAGAGGCTTCTGATCATCCTTACAGACTTAGGTTTCCAAATCACGATTTTCCAACTACTCGATGTACGTATACACACATAGGTATGTGAATGCACAATGTAGATGTGCGTGTGCGCACACATGTGTGTATGTGTGTGTGGAGGCAGGGGCATTTAATGACACCTTTCTTGGATGGATTCTCTTACTTTCAGTGCACAGAGCAGATTTAGAAAAAAATCAGATCATTACAGCAGATTATTAAAATAGTCACGTATATTTCTACTGATCATTTTAAAGAAACATTCTTTGTCTTTTCTGCCAGTTTTTCCCCTCTAATAAAGAAAATTTATTTGGATGCATACTGCAGCACCTCCAGTAGTATTTTTAAGCAACATGCTAATATCAGAATATCAGAGTAAATACAGCGGCAATTGTCAGTTAACCTCATGCTATTATTTTTAGACTGCCTGTGGCAGGGTATCAGTACTGTCAGAAGGAAAAAATAACACAGAATAAGGCATTTTCACCTTCTTTTCCACAAGCCAAGGCACAAAATGGGCTCATTATCAACATGTGGTTGCCTCCAGTTCAATATGAATATATTTTTAGCTCTCCAATAACTGCTATGGAGTTGTATAATTCAGCAAAATGTAAACATCTATTCCCCCAGGAATGATATGCTGCCAAGCAAATGAGATTTTTTTCCCCCACAATCCTCCCTTGAAATAAACGAATCAAGCCTGAAGATTGCAGGGCACAATTCTGGAGAAAAACGTTTTTTCTGAAGATCACAATGTTGCTCCTATGCCATCAGTTCAAACTAATAGCCTTGTTAAATATGCAAGGCCTGCAAACATTAATCGAAGAAGGGATTTTTGTTTTCTTGTCAAAGATTCTCACAGGACCTTTCCTCACTAATATCTAGTAACATTTATGGGAACTAAAAAAAATTATTTTATTCTGGAAAATATTATAGACCTCTCTGCTTTAGATGATATCCACAATCGTATCTCAAAGCATCTCCATTTACCTGGTGGCAGGGACTTCAACGGTAGGTATTTAGGCTATAGTCTAGCTTTGCAAATCCAAATATTGAAGCAATACTGCATATCACAACAGATGATAATAAAAATAAACTATTCTTGATATGCAAAGATGGTTTAACCCTCTACCAGTAAGATGGAGACTGTGTATTCTTGTTCTAGTAAAGTGGAGGGATTTGCATCATATATACAGATACCTTGTTCTTGAAACTAAAGAGCATTCAATTGTGTTGTAATTGACTGTGGCTTTCTACTCTAAATAGGTACTGAGATATGCAAGAATCAAACCTATGACTTCTGCTCTAAGAGAAACAGAGATCCAACCAGCTGAGTTCCGTAATGCACCTGAGTCATTTGGAAAAACTGTAAAGTTGGGTGATATAGTCAGCAGAGCACACGATCTGTAGCCAGAAGCTTGTGGTTTGGGTTCTTTCCGCCACTTATAAGCTGGGTGAATGTGGGCAGGCCACTGAGCTTATTTGAATCTTAGTTTTCTTATTTATAAACTATTCATAATCATTTCTGCCCTACAGAGCTATTGGCAGGATCAAATAATGTAATACATATGAAAGATCTTTATAATTTGCCGAGTGTCATATAAGGTAGTTCACTGGCCTCTGATTTGTTTTAACTGATCGACCAACATTATTTGAGATTTGCCAACATAGGATTACTAGTTCCAGTTCTGTTTTCATTTCCTTCTGTCTTTCCATTTGTCCTCCCTTTCCAGTCTTTTCCATGTTCCTTTTTGATTTAAAGTATTAATTCCCAATAAAAATCTTAAATCAAAGTACCACGGAGAAAATATTTTAGAAAATTCACCGTCTCTCATTACTCTGAAAAGTGAATCTGTTTCTAGCCCAGCTTTACGGATTGAATCCAGAGACACCACAAATGAAAAGCCAGGTCAAAAAACAGTCTCAGGGGCCTGGCCTAGTGGCATATGCACTCCACTTCAGTGACCAGGGGGTCACAAGTTTGGATCCTGGGTGCGGACTTACACACCACTCATCAAGCCATGCTGTGGTGACATCCCACATACAAAATAGAGGAAGACTGGCAACAGATGTTAGCTCAGGGCCAATCTTCCTCACAAAAAAGAACAAAACAGTCTCAGGATTGGGGATCCAAAGAGGCTGATGAGGTAAAAGGCCAGCCTTGAGTAGCCCGCATGTAGAGACAGTGAGCCTTGAAGAGATGTGAGCTCACAGCATTGGGGCTTGGGAGACCATAACACACTATGCAAAGTGATGCCAAAAGAAGAAAGCAAGGTCATTTTAGAATGTTTTGATTCACAAGCAATGTCTTTGGCCAATGGGAGTTTGTAAAGAATTGAGACAGGCTAAATGCTTTATCAGGAAAAGCATTTGACTAAGAGTAAGAACTAGCTTTCATTTTCTCTTTTGTCCCGAATTTGTTCCACACTTAGTTTGAACAACTCATCCGATCTGTCTGGGCTTCAGGTTCTCCAACTATAAAAAACAAATTATTCCCCAAGACTCTTCAAGCTCTAAATTACTAAAGCAGTCATAAGTAATCCCTTTCTATTTTCACTATGCAAAACAATGTCCACTTGCCAAAATAAGAAAATAAATCATTAATTAATTTAATTAAAATTAAACAAATAACAAACAGCTACAATCACTAAAATTTGTGATTGATATGATTTTGAAGTTTTCCCACTCGGGAAAATCTGCAGACTATATAAGAGGGCTCCATCAGAGTCAAATTAATATCATTTTACCTACCTCTTCAAGATGACCCCTTCACAGGAATCCTGACAAACAGCAACCAATCAAAACGTATGATTAGCATAACATTTCCATGTACTCTCATGTCATTAAGTCTTTGATATATGGAACTAGCTTTCACATACAGACAAAATTATAATCCATGGAATCTGAAAAATCATAATTAGAAAAAGTCCCACTGTGCCCCATTTCAGAGTGCTTGCAGGTTATACCACATTGGTCACAGAAGAGGGACACACCAGTCCACGATGGGAGTGCCCCTCACTTTGTATAAAACTCCAAGTTTAGCCCTAAGCCTTCTCATCAGGAAAGAAAACCTCTCTTTCCTCCAGCATCTCTTTTCATATTTCTTATCCTCCTTGTACCCAGTAAAAATTATTGTCAGAGTTTTCATATTTATAAACTATTGAAGAGATAATAGCAGGTAAGAACTTTTTTTTGCTTTATTTTGATGTTGTTATTGTTTTAATCCAGGAAAATAGAGTTGAGTTAGTGAAACTTGGAGACTGAGTCTAACCTGATGAAGAGTGGGGAGCTGTTAAGCAAATGATCTGTCATGCAGTGGGGCAGTCAATAAATTTTTTATGTTGATAAAATCAGGAGCAAGTGGGCTATCCATGGAAGCATTCATTTAGCCATAATATACTATAAAAATACTATTATTGCTATCTTTTTTTTTTTGAGGAAGGTTAGCTGAAAGCTCACATCCACCTCTTTTTGCTGAGGAAGATTGGCCCTGAGCTAATATCTATGTCCATCTTCCTCTACTTTATATGTGGGATGCCTGCAACAGCATGGCTTGCCAAGTGGTGTATAGGTCTGCATCCGGGATTTGAAATGGTGAACCCTAGGCTGCCGACACAGAATGTGCAAAATTAACTGCTGTGCCACCAGGCCAGCCCCTATTGCCTTATTGTTATCATTATTTTAAGCAGAGGAAAAAAATGGAAAGGAGCCTGAAAGATTACTAAAAAAAAGATTCTTGCTAAGTGCTCGTGCTGCCCCCACAACAGATGTGTTCAGGGCCGCAAGTCAATCCTTTGAGTTTCCTGTCTCCATACGATGATATAAATCTCACTTTCTTTTGAGCTTCTTCCTCTTCCCTTCCTCCACCCACATTGCAGCAATACCTAGATAATACCAGTCTCAGTTACATGCTCAGTTCAATTTTGTATCCACAGTTCACAGATGGACTCGTAAACTCAATGAAAGAAGTTCACGTTTAACTGAAAATGCAGGAAATCATGTAGAGGCGCCTTCCTCCAGCAGTTGTCCATAAACAGTGTTTTCAGCTCAGCATCTCAGGAGCTCTGTTGGGAAGCACAGACTTCAGACACTCAAGCTCCCGTTCCTAGTGTTCTCAGAGGCTAAGATGGCACATGTAAACCTGTCAGCTTCTCTCTGACCCTTGGCCTCAAATTGTTCCACAGCCTTGGCCATCTCCCTTGTGCTGATGAATGTCTCCAAAGGCTCTGGTGGGAGGATGGTAGGGAAAATCCCAACTGGCTGAAAATATAGAAAATTACAAAAGCATTTCCTAGAGATGGAAGAGCAGCACGTCCCTACGTGCAGGACATTCATCCGTTACCTGAAGCAGAGCAGCAGGCTCTCTATGCTGCTGCTTCTCCACTTACACTATTTCTGGTGTTATTATTATTAAAATAAAAAATGCTGAATGTTGGTTACAGAAAACTCAGCCTTTAAGAATTTTCCTTCTCTGCAAGGAGGCTTCCTGCCATATCTGCAAACAAAGGATTAAAGGGGGCTCCCGGGGCCCCAGAAAGCCCTTCGGAGCTGTCATGGCCCATCTTTAAATGCTAAGAGCTGCTGAATCTCTTTCTGCAGAACTTGATGCTTCAAAAACACAGACGCATTGTTCTCAAAGCCCAGGGAGAACACAGGCCTGCCGTTGAGAATACTTGATGATTTTCCCCCGTTGGAAGACTACGGGGTTTGGGGAAGACAAAGGGAAGGAAAGCTCTCAGAGTCACAACAACAAATTCATGCCCCTTGGAGGAGAGACAGTTCCAACTGCCTGAGTTCACTGCTAGGCTCCGAATAGAATTACCTACATGTCAGTCAGTCAAGGTAGTTTAAAATACCTGTGCTCCTAAAGCCAGGGTGTCATTATAGATTTAGCACTACTAGCAGTGTTCTCTTTGTCGCACAATGAAGCAATATGGCTAATTAACGCTCACTAGGGAGCCTGAAATAATGATGCTTCTCTCTTCCTAGAGCCAATTACCCCAAATATTCAGATTACCTACCTACTATTTCACTGAAAGAAGTGTCTGGGATCTTTTTTTTTATTATTTAATTCAGGCATTCTGTATCATGTAACGTCACATTATATGATGTTGTGTCACAGTCTGACAGCTTACAACAAGGGATATGCTGAATATATTGGGCGGTTAATACCTGCCTGAATTAACAAGACAACCAACTTTCCAAAGAAAGAAAGTCGGAAAAATATCTGCCGCACCTCCTGGGATATCTGGAGGGAGTACATGTCTGATTCACTCCATCAACCACTGTGTGTCACTGTTGCTTCTTGTAAAGACACATGAAAGAGTATTTGTCTGCAGAGATGGCACACACATCTATACGTAAACTATAGATGAGTTTGTATGGAATCCTTACTGGATACTCCCTCATAGATATTCTACTTCAACACTGCTTAAATGATCTCGGCCATCTAAGAGTTGAGTGTCAAAGGGCAGGGTAATATAATGGAAAGGATATATATGGACTAGGGATTGAGCAAACTAGTTGAGGACTTAATATATGACCTTTCTTCATTTATTCATTTATTTATTCAACAAATACTTATTTCATACTTATTCTCTACAGGTGTTTCGTTATGGAAAGATGGAATATGCTCCAGCTTCATTTTCCTGGCTTGTTATCTAACAAGAGAAGCGTTATCCTGCCTCAGGGCCTTTGCATTGGCTGATACTACTGCCTTGGATGCTCTTCCCCAAGATATTTTCATGACTAACTCCCCTACCATCTTTAAAGTTTCCCAAATGTCAACTTCTCAATGAGGCCTCCTCTGGCCAACCTATTAAAATTCCATCCCCTTTTTCCTCCAGCACTTGCTCCTATTTTTCCCCCATCGAAGAAGAAATTTTGTCAAGGTTGTCAGAGAAATCTTCTTTGAAGAGGCAACATAGAAAGAGAAAGATAAATGATGAGAAATAGTCAGCTCTGAAAGGAATAGAAAGAAGAGATGGATCACTTTCCTCCTCTGTAAACCAGGAATAACCACCACCTATCTGGAAAGAGAGGATTAAATGAAATAATATATGTAAAGCCTAGAATGTACTTTCTGAACATTCTAATTTTGCCACTTACCTATTCAAAACTTTCAGTACCTTCCCATTTTCTTCTAAGCGAAATTCAAACTCTTAGATCAACACAAGATGTTCCATTACCCCATTTCCCAGCCCTAGTTTCTCTTTCAAGCCTCTTCCTTTTATCACCAACTTCCTTAACTTCTACCAACACATACACACTCTCTTTCATCAGCCATATTTATTCAACTCTTTATAAAACCCGTGCACCAATGTCCTCTTTCATGGTTCCATCATTGGATATCCCCACCTGGAACAGGCAGTGTCCCCTGAACAAGTCTTCCCTTAACATTCTACCATGCTATGTGTCCCAAGCACTCTCTGGCTTCCTCTATTATGGTACATGGTGAATAATATTAAAATTGGTACTTTCATTGTCTTTCTCCCAAACTATACTATAAAATCATTGAGGGTGGAGCTCTATCTTATTCATCTTTCTAGCTCTTAATACAGATCCTGAGACATAGCAGACCCACAGTACATACATTTGAATCAGCAACTGAATGCATCCAGCAGACCAGCACTAGATCAGTGCTTGGAACATAGTTTGTTCACAATCAATGTTGGCACCCTCCTATCACACTCAACTACTTGTTTAAGTATAGAAGAGAATATTCAATTTGAATCTCTTAGTTTACATCAGTTGTATAAAGCTATTCTTACAATTACATCAAATTAGATATTAGTTAATAAAATATTTTGTTTAATGATGCAACGGATATACTTTAAGATCTGTTATAAGCTGAAGACTGATATTATTACTTGGGACAAAAAGGAGGCATAAGGTCACAGGTGAGAAATGTAGCATCCTTGCCCTCAATGAGCTTGCAATCTACTAAGAAAGACAGAGCTATGTGAACAACTAACTAGCTCTAATTTGGGACAAAATGCATAAGAATAGTGCACATAAGAAAAAGCAGTTGACAGGATAGCATAAGAAATGGAAAACAAGAAAAAGGAAAAGATGGACCTTTAAGGAAATATGGGAGTGAGGCTGGAGTGTTAGGCACACTCAGTTGTGTGCAGGGTCTAGATGCTTGGAACGGTAGAGCTCAAAATGTCGATGAGGGCTAGACTGGGAAATAAGGGATGGCAGAGCTCACGGGGATGTTTACTGCAATATCCCAGTGCTAAGAAATTTGGAGTTTATTTTGCAGGCACGCAGAGTTTAATATCAGGGATGAGATTCAAGAACTTGTGGCAATATGTAGAGGATGGCTGAGGTTGAGGTTGGAGAGAGGGAAGAGGGAAGGCCTGGAATCCTGAAGGCAAGGAAGCAGGTTAGGAAGTTTTATAAAAGGGTGAAAAAAATATGGGAAGGCAGTAAATTAGAACACCATGGAGATGTATGAAAAAGAGCTATCGTTGTTGAAGGCAGATCTGAGTCCATTTGGCAAGTGACTGATGGGGTCAACAATGAACCCATTATCCTGGAACAGGAAATGTGTAAAGTGTAGCTTAGGGAGCAGTGGGGAGGGGCATTTTCACTAATGATTATTCAGCCTTGAACATCATTGGCTGGGACGTTAGGGGGACAATTAGGTGCCTAGGGGACATTCAGATACAGGTCAGAGAGAGTGGACAGTTAGTTATGAACCAGGTTGAGATTTAATAAAGAATATTATATATATTTCTTGTTTTTGAGGAAGATTAGTCCTGAGCTAACATCTGCTGCCAATCCTCCTCTTTGTGCTGAGGAAGACTGGCCCTGAGCTAACACCCGTGCCCATCTTCCTCTACTTTGTATGTGCGACGCCTGTCACAGCAGGGCCTGACAAGCAGCATGTAGGTCTGCACCTGGGATCTGAACCAGCGACCCCCATGCTGCCGAAGCAGAATGTGCGAACTTAGCCGCTGTACCACCGGGCCGGCCCAAGAATATTATATTTTTGCTAATATAAATAAGACTACAAGAAACAGTCACATGAAGATAGTTTTTTTCTCTCTCTCTTTTGAATTATTTCATTAGGATGAGGTTCCACAGCCATATCACATGACTGTTATAAGGGCCTCTCCCAGTCCTCTTACCCTTTCACATCAAGTCAACAAAATCTATTTCAGTGCTTCCTTAGAAACTTTGATATTTGTTTTGCTTTCCATTTTGTTCCAACATCCTAACATGCCACATTCTTTATGACAGTCTCCAATAATTTACAGCAATCATTTTAATAATTTTATGACATGTTCTCAAGACAAGATCTCCGTGCTTCAGCCAGTACTTTGAGGACAGTTTCTAAGGCACTGTGATAATCTTGTTCCCAAAACCTCATCAACATAAGCCAACTCTGTCCAAGGGTAGCAAGAGTGAAACATAACAAAACACTTGATTTCTTGGACTCAATCCATAGCACTACTATGCTATTAACATATAAAGATGTGAATTACAAAGAATCAACTTTAGATGTGGGATTTGCAAGCTTGTATATTTCTGTTGACAGCATAATATGTGTAAAAGCATAAATAGTATTTTTGCCTTTCATAAGCCTTGGTAAACCCAGCAAACATATCTCTGTCTTCCTCTAGTTACCGTAAATGAAGCCTCTCACATTCTGAGGGGGTAATCAGTAAGTAGAGAAAGTAGTTCCTATTTTCACTGGCTACAGTGAAAATCGGGGACAGACACATCCATCCTTAGAGGTGACTCTGATGAGAGTTTCAGTTTTAAGCATAAATTCAGTAAAAACTCCAAGCAAATTGTGCTAAACGCCTTACCTCTGCATGTTAAATCAATCTGTTAAGATAGTATATTCTATGTCTTTTGAGTTTCTTTGTTCTTGGTTCATCAAAATTATGCTTCACTTTTTTTTTTAATGTCTGGTAAAATTTAGTTTTGCAAAGCCTTCTAATTACTCCTTTTAAAAAGACTAAATAGGAAATTATATTTCCCCAAGAGTAAATGAAAGGATTCCCTTCAGCTCAAAATTCCAATCCAAAACATTTGAGAGATTTCACAAACTGGCACAGCATGTTCTATTGGCCTCATAGGAACAAGACGATTCAGGAAAGAGAAACAGTCAGATATCACCATTGGCATCTCTTGACCACACAGGCAATATTTAGAGCCTCCTGCCCACTGCCAAAAAACTCCTTGGGCCATTTTGTCATCTCTTGTCTTGCCTACATGTGAGAATCATTTGAATGCTTGCTTACCATGCCTAAAACAGAGAAGACAAAGCTAAGACACAGACCATTTCATCATGAATTAATAGACCAGTTTGTTCCTGACGCTAGTCGTGTGGTTTTCTTCCCAACCAGCTTCTTCTCTTCCTTCAGTCCCCAAGTCAAATATCACCTCCTCTGTACAGCCTTATCTAATGCTTCTCTCTTTCCCCCAGAGAAGTAGCATCTTCCTTTTAACTCCTCCGTGACTCCAGCCATACCTGCATTAACTTATCCTGCTGCATTTTAATGTATTTGCTTACATTAATAAAAATCCTACAGGGCAGGGACTGTGTCTTATTCATTAGAGACAGGAAACACTCAATAAACAGAGATTGGAGACAGGGCAGGAGGCAACATCCCCTACAGCATACCAATGAAAAGCTCAGACTAGAGTGCCAAACGGCTTGGGTTCAAATTCCATCTATGCAACTTACTGGCTATGTGAGCTTGATTTGGACCTGAATGAGTTGCTTAATCTCTGTGCCTCAGTTTTCTCATCTGTAAAATGAAGAATGCGGTAATGTTGACCTCATAGAGATACTGCTTGACAACTTAAAAGACACAACTTCTCAAAATGAAAGTAGTGGGAAAAGCTTGGTTTAATTATTCTTTTCTATCTTCTGTAATTAATCATTAAGAGTCTACTCTCTAAACATAGCAGGAAAATAAGCTCAATGTATGGTTTTTCTCAAGTTTTTCGTGAACTATAGCTATATCTTTCACAGTACATTAATAAATTTGTTACTTCTACCAAAGAACTAAATTGCACTGAAATATTATTTTAAATGACTAAAGAAAACAAACATCATTCATTCTTTAACCCAACAGTCCTTCAAAACCCATTGTTAAAAATTTATGACTTTTATTCTGTTCATATTTTGATTCATAATTCAATTTTATTGAATAGATTTTCATATAACATTACTTAATGAAAAATCTCCCGAGTTATTAAATGTTATTTGAAAACATAATTATCCCTCTATATTTATTTAATTATCCCCTCAATTATTTGATACTTAGGTAGTAACATTCTTACAAACATCCCTGTACATATGTATTTCCCACATATTACATAACACATTTCATAGCATTTTCATATCTTAGACTCACAATGATCCTGGAAAATAGGTCAAATGTTACAATCTTTACTTTATAAGAGAGGAAACAAAGGATCACATGGTAAGTGATTTTCTTAGCAAGTATATGGCTAAATTAAAACCATAAACTAGGTCTCTAACTCAGTTTAGTGGTCTTTCCACTATATCACTTCGTATGTAGAAATGAAGTTACAAACCTATCATCAGTATAAAATGACCACTGGGATGTGTGTGTGTGTGTGTGTGTGTGAACATATGTCGATGGGTATGTGCTAATCTACTCACACTCTTTCATGATTCCCTTTGTGATCAATGGCAAAAATATGTTATATGCCCCTAGGGAACCAGAGTCCCCATCTTGTGCTCACATCAGTACTGGGCTCATATCTACTAAGCTAATCAATTTCTGCACATGGAAATTAAAAAGATTTTGGCAGCATCAAAACTCCACTGAGGGGTGAAGGGAAATCTCCAATGGACAGAAATTTGAGAGGCACATCAGGTTGTCCACTTTGCCTGGAAAGAAATAAGACCAGAGGTGGAGATCTATATAGATTTCTGGTCCATAGCTAACAGTTTGCCTGTATGATCAAGAACTGGAAGAACAAGTTTAGAGCACTGATGATGTAAGCACCATACAGCCAGGATTTTGCTCACTGCTGTATTCCCTGTGTTAAGAATAGCTTGACACATCATATACTCTTGAAAAACATATACTTGTTGAAGAAAGAATAAAGGCATCTAAGAGGATGTACCTCTCAGAATTGGCCCAGAATTTGAGAATATGTATGTCCTTGAAGAATTGTCACTGAAAGACTACAAAGCAACAAGTGGCCTTTAGTGAGAATGTATCAATCCTTTCTCTCAATCGGGTTTTCCCCATTACTACTCAAGGACTGGCTCCAAGCACGCGTGAACACACTGGCCACAGCATCAGGGTTTGATGTTATATACACTTTCAACCATAAGGATTTACCCTCCTCAAAGCTTTTCTAGAAACAAATGGTTAGCCTGTCTTCCAACAGCAGAAATCAGTGCTAAGCCTCCAATACAGCACCAGTTCCTACTAATTGATAACACTGAACTCATCCTTCAGAGAGAGGATAGAAATTGTTTCTCACCATAAGGGTACAGAAAAGGTTTGCCTTTCCTACTTCATCTGCATCTACAAGCCTAGCATCCATAATCTTACTTTATGCCATATTCATCGTCACAGTATCCTTTCATTGTAATCAAAGAGGTCACTACACAGAAAAAGAAAGTAAAGCAGTGAGTTGACACTCATGGGATTCACTAATCTTTTCATGTACCCCATCATTTGGAAGAAGCTAGACTCACAGTATTGTGGAATTGGCTGATTGAAGAATTAATTGTGGCACCACCTGGAGGATGACAACTTACAAGCTTGGTGCTGACCTACACAATGTGAAATACGCTCTAAATCTGTGAATATACATGATGCCATTTCTCCTAGAACCAGAAAGTATGAATTTTAGAACCAAGAGGTAGAAGTAGGTTTGTGATTTCTCTCACTATTATACCTCATGACCTACTTGCAACATTTTTGCTCCCTATTGCTGCAATTTTGAGCTCTGCTGGTTTAGAAGCTGATTTAGTTTTGAAGGGAAGAAGGCTTCCACCAAGGGAGAGATGTGAAAATGAACTGGATGTCAAGACTGCCATTTTTCATTTCCTCTTATCATTGAACCAATAGGCCAAAAAATAGGTTAATATATTGACTGGGGTGGTTGATCTCAATCAACAAGGGGAAATAAGATAGACAATGGGGCAAAGAAGCTTGTGCTTATATCCAAGGGATTATGTGGGAGTGCCCCTAACACTTCTATATCCAACAGTAAAATTGATTAGAAGCCTGGAGCAATATTGGCAGGAGTCATATCCCCCAACAGGTTGAATCATCCTTCATTCAGTAAAGAACTCAACTAGCTGAAGTGCTGAGGGGAAATGGACTATTTAAAGGATAGTAGAGGAAGGAAGTTCTAAGTATCAATTACAGTCTTATGATTAGTATCAGTAATAGACTTTACTAGCTAATTTTTTTCTTTCTTTCTCTCTTTTAGGTATATTTATGTATATTAACCTATTTAGATTTTCCCTTTCCACCCTTCTGCTTTTTTATAGCACAAGTATAAATTTATAATTTCTTCCTTAGTTTATAGAATATCAAGGAAAATGAACATCACTGAGAGTTTGATTCACAATTAATGGGTCAAGAGTCTCCCTTTGGGTGAGAAGTTAAGTGCTTTTTCACTTGTACAATGGATGGTTGCATTATGTGTGAGATCATATTGCTTCTTCTTTTATTATTTGGTAATATTTATGTACATTGAGTAAGCAGGTATTCATGTTTATCCTCATAATCATCTTGAGGTTGATTGTGTTTGATATTGTAAATTCAGCATCCATCCCCACATCCCTCTGGTAATCTTCCCTCTACTTTAGAGGCTAGAAAGTTAAAAACTACGTTTCCAAGACTCCCTTGAAGCTAGAGTTCTGAATGTGAAATTAAGTTCCGTTAATGACATGCACTTGCATGAGATTTCGAAGATGGACGTTAAAAAGAACAACTTTGCTGATATTTCAGTTATTGTTCCTATGAAGCAACAACCTACAAACATCCTATAAAAGATTCTATAAGGATGCTACATCCTATAAAGCAACATCCTAAAACATTCTATAAGGATGCTAGCTATACCTACAGAAATGTGCTAATGTCTGGCTCCACACGAGTGTTGCAACACATTTGTGGTGGCAACAATATCCTGATCACTGGATCATAGCTATGGCAGTGAATTCCTGAACTCAAGTTTCCATGATCTCCTCTTGGTTCTCGACACACATGATTGTAGCAGAGGTAGTGACTCTCCTGGCATGTCATTTCAACAGTCTTGTTCCAGAAGTTATTCTTGGACACGCAACATAGAGTCTGCTTCTCTAGTACTTGCAAGAATTTTATAGTACCTAATTCCCCACATTAAAATATTTTTTGCTTAAACTAGCTAGAACAGGTTTTGGTTGTTGTAGATAGAACCCAATCCACAATTAGCAGAAGGAAAATCTCTGTCTTATACATGAGCAATGTTTACTTTGGAAAATAACACACACATAGACTTTCAGGTTACCTTCTGTCAAACCTGATTCCCAATCCCACCCTAATAATTTCCAACAGTGGCACCACCATTGGTCTAGTCACCTAGCTTGACATCTTGGCCTCACCCTTGACTGCTTTCTTCATTTCTTCCACCTAAATCAGCCAACATGTCCTGTTGAATCTTCCTCTGAAAACATCTATTACCATTACTATGTTGGTCCAAATCCTCTTAATTTCACATAATAGTTCTGTTATCACTTTCTAACTGGTTTCCTTATCTACAATATTCCTATACTAATAAAACAAAAGCAAACACAGATGGGAACTCCTGGGTAAATGTAGAATATTTAGCACTCATATTGTCTTCCAATCTCTTTCTAAGTCCCACAAAAATTAGAGTAAAGGGATTTTTAAGACATAAATCCCAAGGACAAAGATACCAGGTTAAAAGACAATAGCACCAAAATATTGAAACTAGAAAAGAAATGGAAGAGTGGTAAATGACACAGAAGACATAAAAAAGCTGAATGCTTAGCCAGAAATCAGGACGCCAAGAAGCAGCCCACTCAACAGTGCAGAGCTCACGAAACATTCAGAATCCCACAGTACAAGCTTCCTCTGGGAGTGAGCTGAAGGGGAGCCCAAAATGGGAGAATTGATTAAAAATTTCACCTAGAAAAAATAAGGTGCCACTGCCCTTCCTAATGCCGGGAGAGGACTAAAGGTTTATTTTGGGGAGACATTAGCTGATTATTACTAACTTAGAATTTTAGGTATATCAGACTGAAATTGGAAAGATTAAGGCAGTGCATTTCCTGAGGATTGAGACATCCACCTTTGTCAGATCTGAGGATGCGGTGAGCCAGACTTACACACAGGAAACATGAGATTGAAAGCACCTTCTTTCCTGAAGCTGAAGAGGAAAGAGCTAAAGAAATCAAGCTCAGGTGTTACGTGACAAAGCAGCTCAGCCAGATGATCCTAAAGTGAAGACCCAGAGGATAAGCCTCACCTGTGAGCTCAGGCTTCCCACTGACATGGTGAATTTCTCCTTCTTAAACCTGAGCCAACTGCTAAGGCATTTAAGAAATGCCTGTAATGGGAAAGCTGGAGACCAAGACAAAGAGAATAGGTCACATGTAGCAGAAACTGTGGAGGGAAAGAGAGCTTGAAGATGACCGTTAATATCTTCAGATAGATAAGAGAAGATGTTACAGCTACAAAACAAGAAAAGGATGCCGTCTAAAAAAGGAAGTTGAAGAATAAATAAAAGCTTTTGAAATTAAAAGCAAGAGAGCAGAAATGAGAGAAAAAAGCCACTGGAAGGATCAAAGATAAAGCCACAGGAATCTCCTGGAAAATAGAGGAAAAGGACAAAACACGTAAAATAGGCATGAAAAATTAGAAAATTAGAGGAACATTTCAAATAACAAAAAGACCCCAGAAGAGAGAAAACAGAAGGAAGAAGTCATCAAATACATAATTGCAGCACTTTTTCCCGAACTAAAGTACATGTGATTCCAGCATAATAGTCTATGAGGGCGCAGCAGAGTGAATGAAAAGAGACCCACACCGAGGCATACCTCTGTGAAAATTCAAAACAGCAGAGCAAACAGAAAAGCTTGGGGAGAAAAAAAAAAAATGGTTTCAAATATCTACAATGGAGGAATAGGAAGACAGGAAGTGGGTGTCTGATAAATCAGGATGTGGCAATATAAGCATGGCATTCAGAGGTAGGTACACGAGAATCTGAAGTTAAAAGTATGAACGTCTTTGTTGTTTTTTGCCCCCAAGAAGCAGACCAGAAGAAAGAGGGCTAGAGGATTACTGTGCTTCATAAGATGCTTTGTAGAATATCTGCCACTTTAAATTATGTCCATGCATAATTTTGATGAAATTAAAAACTAAATTAGAAGACAGAGAGTCAAAACCAAAATCCTCTTGCCTTTATCCTGCATAATGCTTTTGTTAAAATACCACTTTCAGAATTTTGTCCCCTATTTTCCAGCTTTGAAGAACTCTCATCTAGAACACTTTTGCTAACATTTAAAGTCACTGAAAATAAGATTCCATAGCTCTTTTTCTTCAACCTAAATCTTCTGGTTTAGTCGAATTGGTCTTCTTATTAACACTTACATGTAAGAAGGTATACATCTGTCATTATTCTCTCATAACAACATGGATGGCCTTCACATCTTTCTCTTTCCTGCCGACATCCAAAGCACAATATCAGCTCTCTTCTTTGAATTCCTCTGAATTTATAATTTAATGTGATTTATTATATCACTCTCTAATTCTTGCATGTATTAGTTCTACTCATGACTACCAAGTGGATATACACTCCTTCTGTGTCCAAACAGGACTTGAAACTATAAATCCCAGAGCATTATTCATGAATCAGGATAAAGGAATGACTGAATATATACACACGTGCAAGAAGCTAATAAATAGTAAGTAAATGTTCAACCTAAATTTAAAAAGTTTAAGTTGATACACCTTTTCAGCTTTAAAGAAAGAATACACTACCCCCAAATTGCTACTTTCCAGAGTCTTCTCTTTGAACTAAGAAGACATTCTTAAGGATTTGTAAACACTTTCATTTTGTGGACCGTATAGGCTTAAGAAATGAGGAATCAGCATCCAATTGAAACTTCTAGAATGACCTTAGTCCACAATAATGAATCACAAAAATCCTATGACCATGGGTAATTTTCATAATATTTTCTAAATATTTTTTCCTGGAATAAGATTAGCAATTGAGAAATAATTTAAAATGCCATAAGAAGTTACTTTCTAGCTAAGAAAGAAAAATAGAAGCATCCACTTATTTTAAGTGAGACAAGAGGCTGACAACATCCAATCATGAGAGTGTACACAAAAGTGTCTTCTGGAGGGGCCACTTCCCAGAGTGAAGAGTCCACTTAGGATTGGTGACCATCTGGTATCCTTCCTTAGCCAAACCACAAATATTCAGGCTCAATCACATTTGCAGTCTTAGCCAATGATCAAACTCCTCCACCCACAACACACAAACAAAGAAGCTAACATATCATCCCTTCCTATGCTCTGACATTATATCGAACTCTCATCTGTATTTTCTGTCATCTCTAATTTGCTTTATTTAAATACGAGGGTAAAAATTGAGCCTTGTATTTTAACTGACAAAATTTCTTCTAAATAAAACGAAAACTCAAAGAGAGATTTTTTTTTTTTTAACAAGCATGGTGGATTCTTAACGACCCAAATTGGCTGGCAGTAAAATCAACGGATGTGAAGGATGCACAAAAATAATGAGAGCAGCTTGGTAAGAAGGTACAGCAAGAGGAGGAGGCCACACACCTTCGGGCCTGGAAAGCTCTGTCTAGGGCAGGCATGTTGCAACTGACAGACTTGGTCACTTGTCAATCACTGTGTGGCTCTGTACTCCCTTGTCAAAGTCACGTAAGCCCAAGACTCACGTTCTTTACTGAAAATATAAATGTTATTTGAGAACAGTAATAACTAAATTTTATGCTCTCTACTTCTGTTTACAAAGCGATCAATATTTTGCCTGATTCTTACAGCAAACCTGTGAGGTTATTTCACTTACCGAATGAGGAATATGAGGCTCAGAAAAGTTCAGCTGCTTCCCCAGATTTACACAGATATTACGTGGAAGAGTCAGAAATTCACTCAAATCTCTTTAATCCCATTCTATAAGTACTATGTAGATAGAAAAATGCATTTTAAAAAGACTTCCAAGGGGCCAGCCCAGTGGCATAGTGGTTAAGTTCCTATGCTCCACTTTGGTGGCTTGGGGTTCGTGGGCCCAGATCCTGGGTGCGGACCTAGCATCGCTCGTCAAGCCATGCCGTGGCAGCATCCCTCATAAAATAGAGGAAGACTGGCACAGATGTTAGCTCAGCAACAATCTTCCTCAAGCAAAAAGAGGAAGATTGGCAACAGATATTAATTCAGGGCCAATCTTCCTCACACACACACACACACAAAGACTTTTAACACAATATTATATTATATTCTCAAAACCACAAAGCAACTTTTGGGGTGGGAGCAGAATTTTCATATACATTTTACTAAAAACTCAGAGATTGTGATTTTCCCAAAGGTAATTACAAACTGAACTAAGATGATAGCTCACATTATTTAACTTCTAGTTAAAAATTACTGTGTCAAAAATGCTTACCCCCAGAATTTGGAGAGTACCGAATTCACCATTCGATCACAAATGGGTAAGAAACTAAGGACTTCAGAGTAGAAAGCACTTCCTTGAGTTCATATAAAGGCAGGACTGGCCTGAAACACAGCCGACTTCACAGCAGTTCAGTGCTCTTTCCCCTGCAGCGGGCAATGCCTGTTACACACACACACACACACACACACACACACAAATGCACATTCCTACTCACTCTGATAGTGCTAACATTCAGGGTCTTTTGACTAATAGGGAAATACTTCTCTTTTTGAGCTTAGAGGAGGAAATAGCATGGCCATTTCTCTTTTTAATTTTCCACTGTGCACAGTACAATGGTGAGAATCTGACAGACTGACAGTGGCAGTACCATCGCGATGACACGGATCTGTCAAGGGTGAGATCAGAAAAGAACCCAAGATATAAATATTCGGGATTTTCTGCTTCTAGATGGTGCTTCTAACATGGCACTGATGAGAGAGCCACCCCGTCTCCCAGCCTTTGCGCCTCCCATCTGTCCCCAATGCTATTACCATAGGATATCTTTCATTTTGAATTTCCAAAGCAAAAGATGTGTGCGATGTTGAACAATTTTGCTGAGCCAGTTAGAAAAGCAGAGAGTGGAAATTAGAGAAGGAGGAAGGAAAGTGGAACGTTTTGTTCATGATAACAACAAAACCACATCCTGCTTTCAGCCAATATCGCTCTATCGTCACAGTCAATTTAGAGATCATGGAATTAGCTCCTGGGGTACAGCAACCCCTGAGGTGAAACTCAGCAGACCCAACAGCTAAACAGCTCAAAAAGTTAAGGTGGGCAGAAAGAAAAAATGCTTAAGTCAGCCCAAACTGCCTGCCAAAATAGTGGTACATCAGAACTTTGATTCAGTCAGAGAAATCATAAGGTCTCAGACCTCGCACAAATTTCAGGTAACAACTCCAATCTCCATGTTATCCACACAGGGAAACCGAGGCTGACAGAGGTTAAAGGCTTGGCCTGAGAACCACACGGAAGTGTCACAGCCAGAAATAGAACCCAGATTTCAACATCCCGCTGGAACTAACACGTTATATTAAAGGAAACTTGGGTATAGTTAGGATCCATTGCTCAGTACCTTTTTTTTTTTGGAGGAAGATTAGCCCTGAGCTAACATCCGCCACGAATCCTCCTCTTTTTGCTAAGGAAGACTGGCCCTGAGCTAACGTCTGTGCCCATCTCCCTCTTTTATATGTGGGATGCCTACCACAGCATGGCTTGATAAGCGGTACATAGGTCCAGGCTCAGGATCTGAACTGGCGAACCCTGGGCCTCTGAAGCAGAGCACAAGAACTTAACCACTACACCACAGGCCAGCCCCATCAAGTCCTTTTATATTAACACTAAGGAGAGTGACTACTGCACCCCTTCCTGGAGTCTCGTACTGCACAATGAGACACAGACTCTCCTGAGCTGGGGCCCCGATTCTTCAGCAGGAGGTGAGACTCTTCATTTCCTAAGGCCTTGAGATCACAGGGGCCAGAGGGGCTAACAGGAGGCACCTGAACAGAACAGGGAGTAGACACAACCGCTGACAATATTCCTTGTCATCCTGAGATTCCAGAACAATTAGGAACATGGCGAAGACCACAAGAGCTCCCACGCAAGCTTAGAGAACTACTACTAGAAAAGAAAAATGATCCGTAAGCCAGGAACTGTGCTGGGTCCCTTCACATGGTTTCTGTGTTTAAACTGCACAATATCTCTAAGAGGGAGGAATAATTATCTCTGTTTGTTGCAGAGAATATAAGTTGCCTACCTCTTCTTTTACCTCTTTAACAAAACCATGACTTTTTTTCCATTTCTCAGTACTCAGAAATGTTCCCACAGTGAAAACTCCAGGTCTGAACATTCTAGAAACAAATCATTCAAATCTTATACAAACTCTTGCATAGAAAAGAAAATGCAAAAAGGATATCCAATAACACATTTATGAATACAGGGTAATCTTGATATTAAAGCCTGATATTGACAGGGCTGGAAAGGGAAAGACTATCACAAACAAAGATGCAAAAATCCTCAACTAATGATTAGCAACAAATTCAACAACATATGAAAAGACCGTAGCCTCAGGACCAAACTGAATCACCACAAAATAAGATAATTCTAATCTCGAGCAAGGTTAGTTTAAGATTAGAAAACAAATCAATTAATTAGTCAATCTATTAAAATTAAATAATGAACTATTAAAAAGCATGTGATTTTTAAATACATACAAGGAAATCACAGAATTCAATATCCATTCTTGATTTAAAATAAAAACCTCTTAGCAACCCAGAAATAAAAGAGGATTTTCTTATCTACAAAAAAAATCATTTAAAATGTTGAAATATTGAAATCTGTTCCTCTGGGATTCAAAACAAGGAAATGATGTTCTGTAAATCAAAAACTTGAGGTCCTGGCTAATGCA
Organism: Equus quagga; assembly: GCF_021613505.1. Taxonomy (NCBI): domain Eukaryota; kingdom Metazoa; phylum Chordata; class Mammalia; order Perissodactyla; family Equidae; genus Equus; species Equus quagga. Next base: position 35,491,287 of record NC_060268.1, read on the forward strand.
GATTGGCAAGAAAAAAAGTATAAGGATTGAAAAAGAAATAGATATAGTTATTGTTATCAAGAATGATATGATTGTGTACCCCAAAATATAAAAAAATTTATGATAAAATGTTAAGATATGTGAGAAAATGTTTAGCAAATTTGCTAGATACAAAATCAATATTTAAAAAATCTATATCATTCCTATACGTCAGCCACAAACAAAATCAAAATTTTAAGAAAGCTACTATTTACAGTAATAACAAAAACATGAAATGCATAGAAATAAAATTAACAAAAGATGCTTAACACAATTCTGGAAAAATTATAAAACTTTATGGAAAAACACAAGTAGGTCTAAACTTATGAGCGGATACACCATATTCATGAATTGAAAGACAATATTGTAAAGACATCAATTCTCACAAAACTCATGTGTAAATTCAATGTCCCATTGATAATATCATGACAGTTTTTGAAGGAATTTGATAATTAAATCAGAATTTAAATAAAATATCACAAAGGGCCAAGAAAAGCCAAGGCGTGCTTGAGGAAAAAGAACAAGGCAGGACTTTCCCCACCAGATATCAGGTCTTACTCTAAAGCTGCGGTAATTAGGACAATGCGGTATTGGTGTTGGATAGATTAATGGAACAGAACAGGGTGTGTAGAAAGACCTGCACATATAATGGACATGATATACAACAGAAGTGCTATTGCAAATCTGTGAAGAAAGAATAATTTTTTTCCAAAAGATTGTTCTGGGGCTGCTGTTTATCTAAAAATGGGAGAATACAGACAGATTCACTTATTTTTTTTCTTATATTTAAAAAGGAAATTGAAGAATAAGCCATGAAATGAAACTAAAAGTTACCTATGAGTGATGCAATACAGTAAGGGGACAAAAATAGACATGAGACTTCTCTGAATATCCATTCTTTTGTAGATTTGACTTAGGAACTCTCAGTACTTTATAAAAACATAAAACCAAACTACTTTTAAAGCAATTCCTAACAACTAAAAACAGAAAGAAAACCAGTCTAACAATGTGATTTATGTTGGGGATTTTGAGTCGTGACATACCAGTTCTGGCCTCCAGGAGGGTAAACACAAAAGCGGTATGTGATTGAGCTCCAATAAAAACGCTGGATGCCAAAGGCTCAGGTGAGCCTCCCTGGTTGATGACCCACTTTGACTATTATCACACATTGTAGCCAGGAGGAAGTAACGCTGTCTAGGACTGCATGGTGAGAGAACGACTGGAAACTTCACATTGGGACCTTCCTGGACTTCAGCTTTCATGTCATTCCCTTTGGCTGGTTGTAATTTTTATCCTCTCATAGTAATAAAATGATGATTGTAAGTACAGCACTGTCTTGAGTCCTGTGAATCATTCTGGTGAATTATGGAACCTGAGGGTGATCCTGGGAATGCTCAAATCGGTAGCCAGCTGGTCTGAAATGAGGGTAGCCTTGGGACCCCTGAACTTGTGGCTGGTGTCAGAGGTGAGGAAGTCCTGTGGCGACTGTTGTCTCAGACTTGGCACTTTGATTAAAAATCTTTGTAATGACATAGAGATCAACCATTCCAAGTGACACTAAAACACAGTAATTATCAATAGAAGATTAAAAAATATACATACAAATAAAAATACTTAATCTGTACTTAGTTAATTATATTGTTGATTGTAGTGTTGATGTTTTTATTCTGTAGTTGTTATGTGTGTTTTGTGGAATAAAAAAATTAATAATTACCCCCCTACTGTTGAGAACAGGAATTTTAGGTGTGTGAAATAGTTGTGGAATGGAATTCTGAAATTCTGTAGTCCTAAATTTGATTCAAAACTTACGTATTTATATCTTTTAGAAATACTTATTTCCTAGGACTCTTTGCTGAAAAGTTAGCAACAATGGCTAAACTAGAATCAATAAGTGCCTCCAGCACCCAGACTATGGTCCTCTTTAATTATCATTTCTCACTAAAGAGGAATCAGAGCTCCTTAGAGAAATGGCTGAATCCAAGTCTGGGGCAGGACACTCACCAAATGGGGTTGGAAAGTCTTTTCATACCAAAAATCAAGGAAGCTATCAAGGGTCATGTCAGATAGAGTCAGGAGCAAAGTGAAGAGGCATCTGTGCTCAAAGAATCACTCACAAGAATGTTCATAGTAGCTCTGTTTGTACTGGCCAAAACTAGTGAGAAAGTCAATGGGCATCCACGGCAGAATGTTTAAACAGCTTTCGGTAAATTCAAACAACGAAATATCCTTTCAGAATGTAAATAAAGTAACTGAAGATGCCTGCCACACCATGAATGACTCTCATAAACGCATAGTGGAGCCAAATACATAAGATACAAAAAATACCAAAAATATGATTCTACATATATAAACTTCAAAACAAGCAAAACTATACGGAATCATTTAGGGATGCATACACAGGTGATTAAAGAAAGGCAAGGGAAGGATTATCACGTAAAATATTCTTTGGGTTTACTCTGTTGTTTTTTGCTAATTTCTTTCATTGAACACAACTTATTATACTACTAAGTATTAACTTCTTTTCTGATATTTGTATGAAGGATATTTATGTTTCCTTCATTCTTTCTGAGCAATGCTTTGCTGTCTCTCACAAGTTAAATAGTGATATATAGGGTCCTTATTGTACTGTTCTAAATATTTCAAAATACCCATTATAACTTAATCTGACATATAAATTACTTAGGATTTTTTTTCAGTTCAAATATGTAGAGTTTTGTTCTATCGTTTTATTAATTAATCTCTAGTTGCATTGTATTTTTGTCAGAGAACACCAAATACATAATATTAGTTCTTTGGTATTTTCTGTTTTTAACACTTGCATGTGGCCTACTTATATGATGCATTTTCTTAAAGTAAGTGTCCCATGTATGTGCTTGGAGAATTGGGTATTATTTCACTGCTGACCAAGCTTAGTATTTGCGCAATTCAAATATTCCAAATCCTTAAAATTTTCTGTCTGCTTGTGATCCATCAGTTTCTGCTGAAGATGTGCTATAATCTGTTGTGATTGAGGGTTTGTCCATATCTCTTGGTAGTTACTATTTTTTGCTTTATATATTTTGAGGCTATGTTATTAGAGGCATGAATGTTCAAGGATTGGTATATCTTCTTAGTGATGTTTTTGTAGGAAGGAGTTTTAAGTCTTCTCTTCATATTTAATAATGCTTTTTGCCTTAATGTATGGGATGTCTGATTGATCTTGCTACATACTAACTTTCTTTTGGTTAGTGATTATGTATTTTTTTCATGTTTTACTTTCAATCTTTCTGTGTCATACTGTTTTAAGTGTATGTTTCCTGATTTGTTGTCTTTTTATCCAATACCAGGACCTCTAACTTTGCAAGGATGATTTAATTTACTTGGAGTTTTTATTAGAGATACATTTTTCCTTTTTTTTTTTTAACATTTTCTATTTACCATGGTTTTTTATCTTATTTTTTCCTTTTGCAATTTTCATTGGACAAGTCTAGTTTGTTTACTTTTTTGTCTTTCCTTCTTTAAAAGCTCCTCATTCTGTTTCTATTCTGTTATTGATTATCTTTACATTTGGGACATGCATGCTTGACTTACCAAGTCTAAAGTCAATCATTTTCTATACTCTTCTTCTAAATAAGTCTTAGAGCAGCTTAACTCCGATTACCACTCCATCCTCCGTGTAATTACTGCCTATTAGTCAGTTCCAACTTTTTTCAATATCCACGAACAGTCATCAATATTAATGATACTAGTTTTAATTTTCCACATGTTATTAATTTATTCTCACAATTATTTCTTGCATTCCACTGCTGTCTTTTGAATTTAATTTTCTCCTTCCTAAAGTGCATCCTTGAGAATCATTTCCTTTCCAGATCATTGAGAAATAAACCCTTTTGATCTTTATATTAAAAATACTTATTTGCCCTCATTCTTGACTGAATTTAATTGAGTGCGGTTTTCCAGTTTGCAGGTTAGTTTTCCATAGCACTTTTAAGATTGGTAGGTTATTTCTTGCCCTCATTTTTACTTGATATGAAATCCATTACTGTTCTTTTACTCTGTTGTCTCTTTTTAGGAAATTTCACTTTTATTTCTGGAGTGTATATTATGTATCCATATATATATATGTCAATATATATTTTCTCTTTTGTTTTCTGCTATTCTGCACTTTTACCAATGTCTTTTTATTTATCTTACTTGGGATCCCATGTGCTTCTTTAATCCGAGAATTCATGCTTTCTTTCAGTATCCCATTTCCTATATTTTCTCCTTCTGAACTTTTAGAAAATTTCATGCCTTTTTAAAACTGTATTCAATGTCTCTTAATCTCTCCATTTCCAATCATTTGGTCACTGGATACATTTCACATACTTTTGTTAGATTTCTTTTCCAGTTCATTAGTTCTCTCTTTAGTTGTATCTAAACTGCTCTTAAAACCATCCATTGAGTTTTTAGTTTCAACAGCTATATATTAAATTTCAGGAAGTTTTATTTGGTTCTCTTTCACGTATACCTGATCTTTTTCATAGTATCCTGTTTTTTATCCAGATTTTTGTTCCTTTTTAAATCATTTCAAATATTAATTTTATAGTCCTTTCCAGATTGGTCTCTTGTCACAAGTTCACAGAGCTCTAATTTTCCTGTATGTCTTATTTGCTGGCTCCCCTTCATAACGTTTTGATTTCCTCATGTGCTGTACAATTTCAGTTGTGAACTCAGCATTAATGGATATTAGTTGCCTCATGTGAGTCCTGTGCACTGTGAGTTGTGAAACTCTCCTGTGGGGGACAATTCATCTTTGAATTTCCCCTTCACTTCTGGCACCTGAAGATTTCCCTTTCTTTCTTTTGAGCTCAGCTAAGCATTTAAAATATTTCATTGCTGTATTATTTTACCCAGAATTTCTGCATGTTTTGAATGGAATAGGGTGCTGAACGCACTCAATCTGCCATGTTACTGAAAGTCAATGATTTTGGATAAATCTATCCTACTGCTGTCATGTTGTCACCTTCATTGGCTACCCATTCCCTATAAATTGAAATCCCAACTCCTTGTCTTGGCTTCTAAGACCTTCCAAGATATGGCCCATTCATCAGTGGTCTTCTTTCATACAGGTTATGAGTCTATATCTAAAGCCTTACAATGTGTTTCAGTACCTAATAATAAACAATGCCAGCCTGGCTATATCCAAAGAGATAAATTTGTGTATAAAATAAGCCTCATGACATTTATCCAGATGTTTTGATAACATCAAATTTTAATAACAATAATGATGATGACAATAACAATAATAAGCTTTTGGAGTACTTGATATGTACCTAGCATTATATGCTTCACATACATTATCACATTTAATTCTCACCAAAACCATATACTATTAATCCACCTAAGATTGTCTCATTACAGCATTAGTCACTAATATCCTTGAGCTGATAGCACTTTCTAAAACACAAAATAACCAAAATTCGTGCCACAGATCTCAATGTTAGTATTCCTAGAAAGGTATTGAATGATGGCTCTAACACATGCCAAGTATTACCACATCTCTCCTGAAGATTATTTTTCGTGAAGAGTGAAAAATGAAGAAAAATATATAAACAAACAATAAAAACAGAGTGACTAGGGTGCATTCTAATATAAAGCTTTCATTGTCTCTATTACCCTTTTCTTCCCCTTACCCCAGTCACCCCATGTCATGAGAGTGAGAAATGGCACATCATGTGAAGCCAAACACAGCAATTAGCTTCTCAGCATGCTTCTGGATTCAAAGACTTGGTCCACTCAAAGTATTTTGCTTTCTGAAATATTCCTTTTTCATTCCATAACTTTTCTTTTGTTTAGTGGATTATTTCAATGACTTTATCAACAGTGAGAAAAAATGTCAGAAATAGCGTAAAATGCATATAAACATAGCCCATCATTGGCTCTTAGATATTACAATTTACCTGTAAAATTCAGGTATTAGATTAGGTAATCTCTAAGATAAAGTCTATATCATACAGAATATATATATCCTAAAGAATATATTTTATATTGTATATAAATGTATAGAATTATATAAATACATATTGAATATAAATATTATACATAAAAATCTCTTCCACTATGCCTATTATTAGGCATTTGGTATACACTTTAATAAAAAAGTTGACAATAAGAAACCAAAACATGTAATATCCATGTTATTTACTTTGTTCATAGCTACTAATGGTCCCTATAGCTTATACGTAAATTGTTTGTTAAAGAGACATACAACTAGTTAATCAAACATGAAGGAGAATATGATTCCTCCTTATTGTGCCATTAACTAGTTTTGTGTAGTGTTGAACTGAATGCTTTCTGAGCTCTCTTGCAGCCATAACGTTCTATAAGACTGGGAATTATTTATTTTTATGGCACACTCAAATTGTCCCTCATGCAGTTATTGCCAGCCAAAGAGGAAATGATAAAATAGTGAACTGTCAGTTCTTTATCTCTTTGAGAAGCTCAAAATGTTCAGAAAATCTTACATTAATTTTGGAAGAAAAAAAAGGGAGGAAGGGCTCACTCCAACAGCCAATCACAATTGACATTATAATCAGTTTAGCAAGGGGGTGGATAATATTGTAGTTCTGTTGTTATTTCAGAAAGTTAAGTAAAGTTACATAGATAATCATATTTTAAGCTTTATATTATCTCTTCTCTTACTCTCTCCTTACTCCTGTAGCCAATCAATGAATATATAACAAATAAAATAAACTCTGTTACTTTTTATATAAAGTTCTTCATTTTGAAATATACAAAACAGATGAAGCTTATAACTGATTTTTATGATAATATAAACATTTCCATTCAACCAAAAAGTATTAACAAATAACAATGACATATAATGTCACTTATCTTCATTACCTGCATTATTTTTATATCTTTAACAATGAACAGTGGATTCACCATATTTTCATTGTTGACTTAGCATCACTCAAATACTTGGAAAAATATCTTTTTTCATTTCTCAGTCTGGTTCACATCAATTCCAAAGATAGTCCTTTCTAGGACAAATGGGAATTTTAATGTTAATTGAATTTCCCATTTCTTGCCCAGAACAACCAACCTGCAAAAACACAGTTGGTCATGCCAGTTTGTTATGAGCAATTTAAGAGCACAGCAGAAAGTTTCCACACTGGAACAAAATGATAACCTGTGATCTCTCCAGTACTTTCCTGAGCAATGCAGGAGTTGCTAAGTACTAAGCTGGAAATGGGCTAAATATGTCCTACGTGCCTGAAATTCACTATGCATTATGGATATATCATCCAGAAATTTACTCAAATATTTTAACAATACCTTTAGCCTAGATCAACTCTCTTAAAAAGATATGTTATTTAAATCCTACTGCTTTCCACCACAACTTCCCCAAATAATACCAAGTTAACACTAAAATTCTGTACTATGTCTTAAAGTAATATACTTTATAAATTTATAGTTGATTTTCTTCCCTTATATTTTATTAAATGATACTCTACTCTGTCATTCACTGCTTTGGAGACATCCAGAAAAGTTGCTACCAAGAAGCATGAACTTCATGGTTTGGGGCAAATCCTTATCTTGATGTTGAGGTGAGGAGAGGGCACTTCAATCAGCTCTTATTTCTTTACCTCCTGGCTGCTTGCAATAAATTCCAGCAATCTAAGTTCTGGCTGTGTTGGCCAGAGGAGCTCTAATTTGCTGTCCATCTCACACTTCCTCCAAAACTTCTTTTACTAAATTAATGTATGTCTTGTATATGTAGATCTTTGTCAAAACATATATTATTCACACCCTCCTGGTCTGATGATAAAAACTAAAGAAGGAACATAGCCAGGATCATGGGCAGGTTCTCTTCCCCTATAATGGAGACACACACACCTGTCTGTCAGAAAAACGACCACTCTATGACTTTGATGTTTACGTGAAGCTCAGTCAAACCAGGTGCAATCAGGGAGTACCAGAATCATATATTCACATACTTCCCCAAGCAACAGCTCAAGCACCACTTTATGAATAGAGTTTCTCCCATATACCCCCAGACAGAAAAAGGAAGTGTTACAGGTATAAATTAAAGTGTCCCGCCAAAAGTGGAAATTTCTTTGAAGACTGTTATTTTATTTAAAAAATGAATGTGAATTTGCACTATAACTATAATATACGTTTTTTTAATATTTAAATAATGTTTTAATTATCACCAAGAAAAAATTTTGCTAATTTTGTCCATGATTAATGAATAAAATGATGTTGTCTCAAATCTATCAGTTTAGGAAAACTGGGCTGAGAGAAGGGAAGCTGGCATCATTCATTGGGCTGAGCATCCAGACACTGCTTCTTCTCTGACTTGACATCACACTATTTTGAAATCCCAGATTCACATAAATACATGGATACAAATGGCAATGGTTTTTCTTAATGCTTTTTGAGCTATTTCAGTGAAAACTACTGTAGTGTTATGCTCAGAATCCTGCCAAAGGGTTGGCACAGTGCTTTATACTCATAATAAGAATTTAAATAGCTGTATCTTACTACAGGTCAGATCATACGTGCCGAATATTAAAATTGAAATTTCTGTGGTGCATTCTTTTCTGTCTCAAGAAAATATTTATCAAAGGCCTTTTTTCCAATAAAGGAAAAGACTCGTATGTTCTGTAATTGATGCTAATCCTGAAATTTTCATTAGATGTTAAGTAAATTCAATCTCATAAAACTCATAGTTCCTACATTGACTTTCTTCATTCAACTCTCAAAATCATTTAGAGTCCTACTACTTGGATGTTAATTGACAGAAATAAGTCATTGTGATCAGCTGTTTTTTATCATAAGGGTGAGAAATGTAGTCATTCTCTCCAGGTTTTTACCCTTTACTATGATGTTTTATTTTCTCCAATTTAACACACACGCACACACATAAGAGATAAGCTACCTTCTACATCATGTTCTCCATGCTAAGTCAATGTAATAATAATAATGATGGTAATGGCTGCTAACATTTATGGTATATTTACTATGAGCCAGTGATATATAATTGCTCTACATAGATATGTATACATATACACTACCTTTACACAAATTTACTATAGATTAATACTTTGAGCAACTGTACTTGGTAGGAACTATAATTACCCTCATTTTACATAAGGAAAAAAATGAAGTTCTCACAGGTAGAAACAGGATTCAAACCCAGGCTCTCCAGGGCTCAAACTGTAACCCTTATGCTATATTGCATCCACCTATTTAGAAGAACACTCTTTCAGACTCGCTTCACATTCTATCACAAATTTGAAGGGATAAAAATGATTAATGTATGAGATGAGTGTTTCAAGCCTTTCCTCTTTCCCCTTTCCCTGCTTGTTAGTAAGATTTCTAACTTTGTTTGCTTTCCCTTTTTACGCTCTTCTGCCCTTGAAGGGGTTCCTTCCTCCCCAAACATTTCTCAGGCTTTTGTGAATGGGGGAGAGGGGATGTGGAGGAAGGAAGACAGCATGTGGTTCTGTGCTGAGGTCTGGAAGAGTATCGCTAGAAATTTTGAGCAGAGAGGAAAAGGAGCAATTATGGTTTACGAGGGCAGGATATGAGAAAGAAACAAAAATTGCTACACTATATCCCTTCATTTTGTTCAAGGAACACAAGAAATATTGTTTTGAAATGTCATTGCTGTGACCGTGTTCTTTGGAGCACGGTAACACCGAGATCCAGCAGTGAGGGGTGATATTTTATAATATTTTTTATAAAAATAAAATTATCCAAACCCTTGCCTTAAACAAATCTTACCTTTAGCACCTCATAGTGCACACCAAGAAAATCAAGAGGCCGCCCCTTGGCGTGGTGTTCTGATTGCAACAGTGATGGCTGCTGTGGGGGAGAGAGCAGAGGGACCTTCACAGCAGATTTTTCACATCTTGGATTTTGCCCCATCTGGGCTCAGGTGCATATGTTTTTCCCAGTCAGCGCCATGACTGTGAAAGGGCTGACTGGTTGAGCACTTTTCCACCACTTATTGTAACTCTAAACACTCCTCAGGGCCGGCCATGACAGTGTAGTGGTTAAGTTCCTGCGCTCCGCTTCGGCGGCCTGTAGATCACCAGTTTGGATCCTGGACATGGACCGAGCATCATTCGTCAAGCCATGCTGGGGCAGTGTCCCACATACAACTAGGATATACATACAACTGTGCACTGGGGCTGTGGGGAGAAGAAAAAGAAAAGAGAGGAAGATTGTCAACAGATGTTAGCTCAGGGCTAATCTTCAAAAAAAATAAAAAATAAAAACAAAGGAACAATTACATCTATTTAAAAAAAACACTTTTCAAATTAGCATGTCTTCATGTACGCCATCATTATAAAATAGAGCATAAGGATCAATACTAATATAAGCTTTCATGATACATATTAAAGAACTAGATTGACTTCAGTTTTTTAATTAATTAATAAATTATTTTTATTTTTTGAGGAAGATTAGCCCTGAGCTAACATCTGCTGCCAATCCTCCTCTTTTTGCTGAGGAAGACTGGCCCTGAGCTAACATCCATGCCCATCTTCCTCTACTTTATACATGGAACGCCTACCACAGCATGGTGCGCCAAGCGGTGCCATGTCCGAACCAGGGATGCGAACCTGCGAACCCTGGGCTGCTGAAGCAGAACGTGCGAACTTAACCGCTGCACCACTGGAATGGCCTCCTGACGTCAGTTTTTTAACCAGTTGTTCAGGAATACATTTGGATCCCAATAAAATGCATCATGTGAACATTCGATAAGGGCAATACTTTCAGTCTGTCTTTCATTGTGATCCAAAACAGATTTGACCAGATCTACAACATAGAGTATTACAAATTTTTCCCTGTTATTTGAGTTTCACTTTGGGTGGCAATTCTGAAATTTCCCTTGAAGGAGCAAGCAATTTTGTTGTCGTTGTTTACAGTGAAAGCAGTTCTAGCAGATGCTGTGGACGCCCTCCCTTCCCCACCCTCTGGGCACTCATCTCTATACACCAAACGCTGCTTACTGGGAACACCTGCAACTCTCTGCCTGCGCTCTTTTTTCTGACTGTAGGACCACATTCAGTGAGCTCAGGACTAGCTACAAGTGCCTCTGGACAAGGTTTCAAACAGGACAGATGGAAGTTGGTGAAATATCCTACTTTTCTGTCCCTTCATTGATGCTAACCCTGAGACATGTTCTACAGTGTATTCCAGAATTCCCAGTGGGATTCCCAGAGCCCCAGGTGTCTACATTTCATAATTGGCTGAATAATATTCTCTTTCCCTTTATTAGTTTCCTTCATTTCTTGACACACTTCCCAGTAATGTCTCCAGGATCCCCTCCCAACTAAACCACTCACACTCAAATATTAGCCTTAGAGTCAGCTTCAGGAGGAACCTAAATTAAGACTATATTCATACTCATATTTTTCTAAACCAAAATTTTATTGACTGACTGATTGATTGAAATTGCAGAAAGAAGACAAACAAGTTTGTAGGAGCCAGTGATATTCCTGTAATTAAAAGGTTTTTTAATGTTGCTTTGTAATGGGATTAACTCAGTTTTCCCTAATCAAGGAGAATATATATTTAACTGTTTGGACCTCTGCAAGACTGGTGAAAAATCACACATTTACACTCAAATATTTATTACTCTGGCAGACAAGCCTTAATGGCATAAGCCAGTCACTTCGGCATAGTCTCTTTTTACCACAGTGTTTCATCCTGTTGGCGACGCCAATTCTGCATTATTAACAGCACTGCACACCCCCAAAGCTCAGTAGCTCCACATTTTCATTCACTACATAAATGCTTCCTTCCTCGGGTTTCTACTTTTGCTTTTGCATGCAAAAGAGTGATAAAACTCTTTACGGTGTTCAAAAATTCATAACACCTTCCTCTGATCGCTAGGAAAACTGATAGTCTAAGGAGATGAATTGTTTTTTATCGTGGCATCTAGTGTTGCCAAAACATTGTTGGACATCTCTGAGGGGTGTGCACACACCAGCTTGAGAAGCACTGACCTAGGACAATCTCTCTGATTCTCCTAAGAACGATGCTGTTGTGTGTCCCCAGAATCCTCAAAAAGCCAAAAGGTTTTAAAAGTCTTGCACAGATGATTAAAATTATAGTTACAATTTTTTTTTGTGGGTGTCAGGCACATTTCTTCATTTCATTAGTCTGATAAAGTAGAAAACATCAGCCTTGAGCAGCTTCAGTTGAAAATAAAATTAGTCAGCACCTCTTCATTAATGTTCACCATTCCACGTCAACTCTTCTACTCTTGCCCAGACCTACCGCTCCTTGTGTTGAGTTCTACAGCAGATGTAATTACTTAGCTAGTCAACAGGAGCATTCACACTGATAAACTCCCCAAGGAGCTGAGACCATAGACTAGAGCCAACATCGGGCACAAGTCTTCTTCATATTCAGGGACTTGACAGCTAAGAGCAACTGCACTAGGCAGAAACCTCAAGAAATTGGTAAATGGACGAAAATCCACTGAAAGTAGCTATCGAAGGATACTTCGATAGATTTATATACCTTAAGGATTTTTTATTAAATCTTAAATCCTGCTAATTTCTAATGAAGAAGCAGATTGGATTTGTAAAAAGCTCTGATTATAAAAACTGCTTTGTTTGCAGTTTCATTATAAAGAAATAGGTAGAATAATTCAAGCTATGATATCGTCCAAAATAGAATCTTAGGGAAGCACTGTAATGGATAGATAAGAATTATTTGTAATTAGGATGTTGCTTTTTTTTTTTACAAAACACTTGAGGGCACTTAAAAATTGCTCCCTCCCCCTTAAAAGTCCATTTAATTCCTGTTCACTCTGTTAATTTGCTAAGAAAAAACAAGGTCTGGAGGATTCCCTTGGTTTTTTGTTTCTCTGTTCAGTAAAATTTGGCCTTCTTTCTTTCTCTCTTCAGTGGCTTCTAAAATAATGAGACACTGACTGAGAATTAAAACCCCTCTTGTGGGTTGAATTGTGTCCCCCCAAAATCCATATGTTGAAGTCCTAGGTTCTGAGGAGCCCCCAGGAGCTCAGAATGTGACCTTATTTGGAGATAGGGTATTTACAAAGGTAATCAAGTTAAAATGGAGTCATTAAGGTGGACCCTAATCCAATACGCCAGGGGTCCTTACAAAAGTGGGACATTTGGAGACTGACGCACATAGGGAGAAAGCCATGCGAACATCAAGGCAGAGATGGGGCGGTGCATCTATAAGCCAAGGAATGCCAAAGATTTCCAGCAAACCACCAGAAAAGGAGGGAAGCATGGAACAGCTCTCGGAAGGAACCAGCCCCGGTGACACTTGGACCTCAGACTCCCCTCCAGAATTCTGAGACAATAAATTTCGATTGTTTAAGCCACCTAGTTCATGGTACTTTGTTACAGCAGCCCTAGCGAACCAATGCAGCCCTCAAATGGATTTCCCTTCTGTCTCCTCAGAGTGGAATATGGCGGAGGACCAGGCTCTAGACTAAGCATCTCGAGACCAGTGTTCTGGAGCCAGTTTCAACAATGGCTAGCTACGGGAACTTGGATATAGCATTTCATTGTTCCAGGTCTCAGTTTCTTTGTCTGAAGGATGAAAGTACCATCCAACTCAAAAATTCTAAAGTGTGAAGATTGGCACATACTTCTTTCAAGAGAGAGTATTTGTATACTCAATTTGCTTCATCTGCTATACGATTGGTTAATGGATGATTATACATATTTCAAAAGAGGTTCTTGGGGGCCGGTCCCATGGCCGAGTGGTTAAGTTCACGCACTCCGTTTGGGCAGCCCTCGGTTTCGCCGGTTGGGATCCTGGGCACCGACATGGCACTGCTCATCAAGGCATGCTGAAGTGGAATCCCACATGCCACAGCTAGAAGTACCCACAACTAAAAATAGACAGCTAGGTACCAGGGTGCTTTGGGGAGAAAAAGGAAAAATAAAATCTTAAAAAAAAAAGAAAAGTGGTTCTTAACATTAAAATGAGATTGAACACAAAATTTCTTTAATGGTGGGTTTCCTATCTCCTTTAAAGTGCAGTTTCATTTACGAAAAGTGAATTTACACAAACCTTTTCTAAGTATCTGTTACAGGGGGTGAGATATGCTGACAGTAGTAAAATTTATTCCCATTACTTTTACAGGCAGAATTTGTGCTGCAGGATTAGCCATAATATATGTATTACCAAAGAATTTCCTATTTAACTCATTGGCCGTTGTTTCCTAGATGAGTGCTGCTAGGTGCTTTTTGCAAAAAAAACGTGACAGGGGAAATGGTTTCCCCGAAAAGATTTACCATATTCAATCATCTTTATCATATGCACCAATTTAACTCTTGGTTTAGTCTAAGAATAATTATAATCTGAGCCTAAGGCAGGGAGTCAGGACTGGCTAGCTACCCTGAGCCATCTTCAAGATGGCCTGATGTGGGCCACCACCTTTAACTGTTCTAAGAGGTTAACTGATTTAGAGAGAATGTCTAATTTAATGTAATGGATTTGTCACTGAAATGACCAGAGGAGAGAAATTTTTCATCTCCAATCTCAGCATCATCTGCCTAGTCATACATATATGTGGAGTAGAGAGAGTCACTATTTTGTTTATAGGCTTAAAAACCAGCCTCCATTACTGGGAAGAAGAGACCTTAATAAGCGTGGGAAACTTTTCTCTCTGGGAACTCAGGTCTCTCCTTCAAGAAATAATAACAGAGCTATTATTATGTATATCATTCTCTGATTAAAGTGAGGCCAGAACCCCTTGCTATCACAACTGCACACTAATTAAAACCACTTAAGGAGGAAAAAGACATTAAATTTAGGTGAGTACAAGCAAGAAATGGTTCCTAAATGGAAGGCAAATAAAATCTTGCCTGCTTTCAGGTTGTAAGTGACCTGTCTGGCTAAGGGCTGCATATATTCAGTTCGGGTAACCACTTCAGCTCAACTGATACAGTTGTTGTTTCAGTGTTTGGCCAAACAGCCTTTTATGTTGCAATCAAGTAATAGATACAAGATTGACAAGTAACAAAGAAAAAGAGCTTTCAGTCAACATGGACTAAAATCCATTATTGTGGTGTGTACACTGTGTCGGGGACCTGTAAACACATCTTCATTGATCTTGCACAAAGATAGAAATATCTCCCCTTGTATGGCTCAATCAAGGCCCTTTCACAAAGGTAAAGTGCAAACAATATTGAAGAAGCAGAAAGAAACTGACATTACAGTCAAACAGTAAATAATGGTAGATCTCAGGAAACCTATCTGTAACATTTCAAATTCCTGTCAGCTCAAATGAAATGTATAAGCTCTCTATTGCAACCTCAGAAAGATCAGAACATGGGGGACTATGCATTCCTCTTATTGTCATCCCCTTTTTACCAAATGACCAAATCAATAAGGAAAAAGAAAATCTCATTTACAGTTTTGCATTTTCATAGGTATCTCAGTGGATAAGACTCTGAAAAGGATCTTACCAGCGAAGGTCAATAATTCACTCCTTCCTTCTCTCCCTTGAGTTGGGATCTGCTGCCATTTACATGAACAAATTTTGTTGATTACAAAATAGGAAAAAAATTAACATGCAGCCTAAGTAGAACTGGGTCTTCTTGCCAATTTGAAGTTTTATTAGAATTGCCCACTGCATCAATTCCAGACTTCCGCTTTCATTTATGTTTAAATACTTGTAATTAGGAGAAGCTATTTGGGAACTGTAGACACCAGTAAACAGTTTGTATGGATTTCTAAAAACGTTGGCAGGATGGTCAGAAACTCAGCACAGTTTATAAACAGATTCACCTGTTACGTAAATCTTTATCCATAACCATTATTTATCCATTATGGCTAATCAGCATCCCAAGAAAGGAAAAGTGAAAAGAATTGATAATGTCTTAAAAACAATTACTCTTATACCTGCAGATTCCTTAAATTAAGCCATCAACTGACTAGACATTTAATCTTTTGTTCCTCTTTTAAAAAATGCCTGCAAAGAAATCAATAGCGCACCTTTAACAGCAATGTTCTCATTTAGATACAGAGTAAGCAAATAAGAAACAAATTGGATTGCCCTTTTACGCCACTTGTTATCCTGCCTCTTCCTTTTCCTCCTTTCCTTCCCAAACATAAAATTCCAAAGAAAACAAAGACTCACTTAACTCAGGATGAGGTAGAGGTTACGCCTAAGCATAGGCAACAGACATGACATGATACTTTCAATATCTGAGATTCTTGTGTAGAGAGCGTTAATGAGGTGCTACCACAGCTCATGGTGTGGTCCTTTGATGCAGGCTTGTAATCAGAGTCCCAAGCAGATACCCAGCATAAGGCAAAGCACAATTCCATCTTCAGGACCCCAGGAGGAAGTTTACTAGAACAAAACCAAACCCACTCTTAGCAAACTGAATCCTCACCCCAACGTCCCACACTCTACTCCGCATTTCAGGGAAGGCTCAGGAACTTGGCGCTCCTTCAATAAACAGATGCTTACTGATCTATTATGTGTTAAGCACTGTGCTCGCTGTGGTCACCTTGTGCTGGAAAATACCAGCTAGCACACTTACACAGATTTAAGTCCCTTTCTGGAATATGAGGTGAATAATGTCTTTTTTCAAAGCCTGGGACCAATGAAAAGAAATATGTACATTCTAGAATTTACACCAATTCAGCTGAAATTTGTGGCAAAATTTACAAAGAATACTGTATTTATTATACATTTTCTTCAGACCCCCTGACCCAGGTCTTTGCTATGTGAAAGCGTCCCCAGCCTCTATTCTCACCAGCCCTTTTGGGCTGACTTTCAAAAATCCAACTATCCTCTAAGTCCCAGTGAAAAGCCTGTCTCCTCTATGGTTTCTTCCCATAATCCTTGAGCCAGAAATGCTCCCTTCTTCATTTGACAACCCATCACAACCTGTTCCTGCCTGCAGTGACCACTGACCATATGTGACATGGAACAAGTTTCTTTTGGCTCATAGTTCACCTTCCCTATATGGCAGGAGTTGCGTTTGATTACTTTTTATGCCTATTCAAAGCACTTAATAAGCCACCTTAAGCATAGCAGTCGCAAAATAAATACCTACTGACCTGAATCATACATGCACGAATTCAATGCTGAACCAAAAAGAAAAGGGACTCCTCAAGTTGAACTAAAGCTCCAAAGCATTAGTTCAAAAAGAGGGGGATTTCTCTGAAAGCTTATATCAATAGCAGTAGTTGTCTAAATAGAAAATAATTAGCAAAATCACCCCAATTTGTTCTCAGATTTTCTAATCAGAGTTTAGCTCTGAACAGCCTAATTCTGAAAAAAAAAAAAAACTGAATTGAACTATGAGATTTAGAATTCTTTAATGTCAACCATTTGTGATTTTTAAATCATGGGCAGGAAAGAAATAACTCTTCACAGAAATATTTATTGCCTATATATTGTATATGTGTCCTGGTTGAGAATCTGGCTCCTAGAGAACGGAATGAGTTTAACTTGTAAGGGAAGCCTACATAGTCCCAGTTTCAGAGATGGTAGGAATTCAATAGCCAGAAACCATGCAGAGCCTCAAAGCATAAATTCCATTTCATAACTTTTCTCCTACATGCAGCCTAAATAAATCTCTCAGCCAACTCCTGTCTCATTTCTCTCTTCCACGTCAACTCATATGCCTTGAACAGCATCCTAGGTCTGAAACACCCAGCCATTTGCTTTCCCTCAATTTAAAACTATTTTAAAGACCATCTTTAAGAAGCTTATTTCAATGAACTAGGTGGCCAACCACCAAAGATGATTTATGACACCTATTTCCTGGACTAGTAATACTTAAGATCTAAGAATTAAAGAGGATATAAAGAGATGATGGGTTGGCTAACTCTTTCCAGTACACAGTAAAGCAGTGCAGTGACAAGCACTGTTCTGTCATTCAGAGGACAGGGGCACTTTGGTGTCATCCTGAAGTTCCAATTACAGACTTGGCTTCTCAGAGTAATATTAAATTAATCAGGTGTAAAATTCAAAGAATAACTGGGCTTAAAATTTGTGTTTCTGTTTCTAGGTTTCTTTCTTTTTCATTTCTTCCCAAATTTCCATGCCTTTAGACATTCAGGAAACAGTAGCCCAAAATCATATAAAACCTTGGCATTCATATATTTAGCACTGACGGTTTCAACTATCTGTGAGCAACCCCAAAGACTCATGACATGTAGAAATATGTAATTTTGCTAAAAACTATGGAGTGGGAATGAGTCCCTTGGCCAATGAGTGAGTCTAGCAGACTTCAGGGCAGCTTCATTCATCTTCATGTAGCTGGTTGTCTACTCTTGTTATTTTGTAAGAATTTATGGAACATGTTTTGTTCCACAATTTTTTTTTGGTGAGGAAGACTAGCCCTAAGCTAACATCCTTTGCCAATCTTCCTCTTTGTGCCTGAGGAAGATTGTCACTGAGCTAACATCTGTGGCAATCTTCCTCCATTTTGTATGTGGGACGCTGTCACAGCATGGCTTGATGAGTGGTGTGTAGGTCTGCACCCGGGATCTGAACCTGTGAAACATGGGCTGCCGAAGCAGAGCACGCAAACTTTACCACTACACAACCAGGCCAGTGCCTTGTTCTACATTTTTGACGTGATTTTGGGAAAACATTCTATTACATATTAGGTGCTCATTTCTTATATACATGTTTAACAAATGATCTCTTAAAATTTATAATCTAGTTGGAAATACTTGGTGATCCTAAGAGCCAGGATGACATGCATCTTAAGTTCCCTTGTACTCTTAGGATATGCCATGAGCAATATGCCCCATCTTTTCTCCTATTTATCACTGTGTCTGCAAACATCCTCTTACAGACAAAAGCCCAGGCATAAACACATTCTAGACAGTTGAAGCCTGACCTCCTCCCTTAATTCCTTCTAGCACCTTCTCTGGAGTTAGGAACTGCTTCCAGTATATCTCATATTAATTCAGTAATCTATCCTTTAAAAACTTGCATGATAAGAGTGGAGAACTTCAACTTCTCAACACAAAGAAGTAACTGAGAGTAACAGGGACTAAATTCACCCTCCTATCTGAAATAGCAACAGCAAAAGACAAGCAAAATATATGAAACAATGGTTTTCAGACATTGGACGTTAGACATCATGGGACAAAAGAGGGCAAATAAATGAGATGAACACTAAGATTACCCCAGTTTACTATTTGGAAGGGATTTCCAGCCCAGTGCAGTGAGCAAGAAACTAGAACTATATAGAGCCTAGCCTAGTATTCATGAGTTGAGGAACAGGGCTGGAAGTGTGCAGAGTCTAATACAACAAGAGTCCACAGGGCAGAATAGCAGAGAAAAGAGAGTTGCACAGAGTACATTCCAGATCTGCAGAGGGTCTCTCTCCAGTCTTCAGCTGAGTATTGATCAGTGCATAACATGAAGGAACCAGCTACCTAAGGCCAAGAAAAGATCTACCCAAAAAGTAAATGAGAGAACAATCCCCAGAGCTCACACAGGGCCAGGAATAGTTCACTTTACCACAAGGCAGAGTTGCAAAAGCCTTATAAATCACAAGGCACCAAGTAGAATACTCAGAAGGGTATTGGCTCAGTAGTAGGAAACAATTGAGCCTGGATTAAAGGCTGCTCTTGCTTGGCCTTGAAAACCTTAAAAGCAAGCCTCAAAAAAATCTAACTATTTTAAGTAATTTAACTACAACCCATAACAAAGTTTTTGGCTATTTATAGAAATATGAAAATATCTAACACCCAACAGTGTAAAACTTACAATGTCTGACAGTCAATTAAAGTTTACCAGGCAAGCAAAGAAGCAGAAAAATATAACTCTAATCAACTAATCAAAACTTAACCAAAACTGACACAGATGTCAAAATTAGTAGACAAGGGCATTAAAACAGTACCGTATAATTATATTCCACATATTCAAAACGTTATGGGAAAGGATGAATATTTAAAGGAGACACAGGAAAGACAAAATCAAGCTTCTGGACGTGAAAATAACAATGTATGAAATATAAACAAATACAGTGAATGGAATTAACAACAGATTAGACTCTGCAAAAGAAAAAATTAGTGAACTTGAAGATATAGCAAAGTAGAAACTATGTAAAAGGAAACACAGAGAGGAAAAAAAGACAAAAAAGAAAAACTGAAGAGAGCATCAGTAAGCTATGGAACAATTTCGAGAGGCCTAATATACATGTAATTGAAATCACTGAAGAAAATGACAGGTGAAAGACAGAAAAAATATTTTGAAGATATAATGGACCAAAATGTTTTTCTAGCTGCTGTTAAGATTTTTTTATCACCGATTTTTAAGAAATTTGATTATGTCAAAACTCACATTAAATATCAGACAGGGTCTGAGAGAAAATGTCTGGAGCATCAGGAAGAGTGGTACACTTTGAACTCTCCAAGATCAAGTAAGGCAGGTCAAATTCCAGAGTGACTAGCCCTGGCCAGAGAAGGAATTGCCTTCCTTGCTCCGGTATTTCCATTAGAAACTTCCAGTACAACCCTAGCATCCTTGGGTAGGCTTGGGCTAAAACATTATCATCAAGAAGATTTAATATCAGTGATTCATATTCCACATGTATTCTCAATAAGCTGAAGTCTCAAAGGATTTTGATTTAAGAAACCTGAGTCTTTATTTTTTTAATTCTTCTGAGTAGCCAAGGTTTTCTTGCCCCTTGAATCAGCATGTTGAATACATTTAAAGCGATGCTCTAATAAGACGTAGTATTATAAAATTGTCAGAATTACAATAAAATGGCAAATATTCCAGTGAACTTAAAAACATTAATGCTAGTCTTAGTACATGGCTTAGTTGGGGGAAATCTGCTTAAATACAAATAACTGGTTGAGACCAACCAGTTGAATACAGTTCAGGTGCACTCCAACCACAGCAGCCTCCTTACTCTTCTTAAGCATCTGGAGCATACTCCCACCTCAGCACATTGCATGTGCTATTCTCTCAGTCTGGACCATTTCTTCCTTCACTTTATTCAGGTGAGAAGACCTTCACTTCCTTCTTCATTCAAAGAGAAGACAGTTCAAAGACAGTCATACCTACTCTCAACCACCATATCTAAAACATTCTATATGCATTTCTCCAGTTTTATGCAGGTTCACTGAATTCATTAGTATCTGACATTACATCATCTATTCAGTTGTTTTTTTTGTTGTTCCAGATCAGGGATTGGCAAACTAAAGTCCATGAGCCAAATCCAGAGGTTTTATGTGGCTTTCAAAGCCTAAAATACTTACTATCTGACCATTTCAAAAAGTGGTTGCCAACCCCTACACTAGAGTGTGAATTTCATGGGACACAAAATTTATCTGCTTTGTTCACTATTATGGACTGAATTGCATACCCCTTCAAATTCATATGTTGAAGTCCTAACCCTCCATAATTCAGAATGTGATTGTATTTGGAGATATGGTCTTCAAAGAGGTAAAATGTGGTCATACGTGTGGGCCCTAATCCAATATGACTGGTGTCCTTATAGGAAGAGGAAATTTGGGCGCAGACACATATAGAGGGAAAAGCATATGAAGACACAGGGAGAAGACAGCCATTTACAAGCCAAGGAGAGAGATCTCAGAAGAAGCCAACACTGAATAAAGGAGACACTCAATATTTGTTTCTGAACGAATGAATTTAGTTAAAATTAGGAATCATTGTTCTCCAAAATAACCTGCTCTTTGACTCAATTCAACCAAATTTCTCTCAGAAAATCATTTTAGAACTGTAGACAATGCCTACTTTATAAATCATGTAAGTTTTTATGTCTTTTGAATTATCGTTGGCAGACTACACTAGGTTTAGAGAAAATGCATTTTATTTTGACTCATCACTATCACATTACTCTAAAATACATATGAGTTGCCTATTTACAAAAAATAATCTTTTTCTCATTTCCTAGTAAAGATGGGGAAGAAAGCTACCAAGAGACAAGTCTTTTTATACCCCATGGACCTAAACAAGTTGAAATAGATTCAATCAAAATCATGGTGCAAAATATTTGTAAAATACCACAACATAATTTTACAGGAGGAGTACACAGCAAACTTCAGTTTTGCGTGTTGTATTCCAGTCCCGATGTTACCTGTGACATACACAGAATTCCCAGACTCATCATCAAGCACAAACCCTATGTGTGAGCTCCAGGCAGTGTCAGTATGTTCTTGTAATTGCTACAAAAGCAGGGAAATGGATAATGAAAAGATCAGAGCTTTAATACTAAATTAATGAATGGTGGGGAATGATAATACGGAATTACTTTTTTAAAAGAGAATTTCAATGCAAAGTAAAAGACCAAGAAACATTTACTCATTAAAACTCAATTAAGAGGAGAAGATAATTCTAAAAAGAACCATTTTGAGGATACAAAAGTAAAAGGATCATTCAACCATGGTTTCTCATCAATCTCTGCTCCTTTTAATCTCCATAGAAGTGTTCAAGAGCCTAATACTACAAATGCTCAGAATAATCTACTTATAATTATTAAAAAGTGGATTTTGGGGGGCCAGCCCCAGTGGCCTAGTGCTCAAATTTGGCACTCTCTGCTTTGGCTGCCTGGGTTTGGCTGCTGGGCACAGACCTACACCACTCATCTGTTAGCAGCCATGATGTGGTGGTGGCTCACATAAAAAGAAAAGGAGAGGAAGACTAGCAATGGAAGTTAGCTCAGGGCAAATCTTTCTCAGGGGGAAAAAAGTGGATTTTTTAAGGGTAAGCCCTGTGAGTTTTGTTCCCCATCTAATATTTATCTCACTACCCTGTATCTGACCATGGTGCTGGGCACAAAGCATAGATTCAGTAAGTGGATGTCAGCTGCTCACATTACCCTCCAACCTTGAAGAGACCTCTAGCAACTTGATCCCACTTCTCTCTCCTTAGGTATCAACCACCTCCTCTCTTTACTGTCTCTCTCTTAACTTAGAGACCATAGCGCAATACTTGAGCACACCCTTGCCATCTTCCTCAACTCTGTTGCACCAATAATTAGTTCCACTGGCCTGGAAAACTTTCAAACCTGAGTCAACTCAAATATCAGCAACTCTGGCCTCCATTCAGACTATTCAGTGCAACTAGAAAAAAGCATAACCAAGCAACAGGTGCCAATATTAACAACAGGTCTTCAACCTCAGCTGGACCCTCAGGGCTGCCTGACACTTCCTGGTCAGCTATCTGTCTAGTTCTGCACAGAAATGGTTTCAAACCTTTCCCACTTTCTTAAAACTTCTAACCCCACCACAGATATTCTCTTTCTCAGCTGAAGACCTTACTTCGAAGAGAAAAGAAAAGTTCCTGAATTTTCAAAAAACTTGCAAATATGTCCATACCTCTCCCTAGACTTCCTTTACTTCCCCCTGGATAATGGAAAAGGAGACTGTCCCTCCATCTAATCTCTGAAGCTCATCACTTTCAGTCATCTCAGAGACATGGCTCAATTAAGGATTCCCTCTCTGTTACTTCTATCTTCAAATAGTTGAAGGTTTGTTCTCCAGAAGAAAGAATATATGTATCCTTTGCTATTTCATAGGGCAGAACATGGATCAAAGAATGGCGATTTCAGGGGGTCAAATTTTTTACTCAGAAAATTTACAACAAAAATGTAATAGGTTGCATCATCATAAGTTCCACATCATGGGAGACATTCAAAGAGAAGCTGCATGTGATGTCGAAAATATCCGTAATGATAGTTACTGTTTGCCGAGTGTCTATAATGTGCCAGACACTGTACTAAGCATGTGCATAAATCTCTCATTCATTATTCACCACAACTCTGTGAAACAGCATCATTATCCCTGCTTTTACAAATAAGCTGAGATTTATAGAGGAAAGTCACTTGCCCAAGATCATATACTTAGTAAGAGGCAGAGGCAGGATTTGAAGCCAAGTGTTTCTGACTCTAGATTCTCCCAAACTATCACCACCACCACCACCACCACCATTCTTTCCTTAAGACTACACTTTACCCCAGTGGAAGGAGAAGTCTAAAGAAACTCTCTAAAGCTTTCAACTCTAAGAATGTTTAATCTACAACCCAGTACTTCAAGATGGTTAGGGGAATTTAATTATGAATGTCCCACAGAAAGACAACCCTGGGAGCTTGACATCTGAAGACTATCAGGCAAATAAATACCATGTTCTCTGTAGCAAACATAAAGCCATCAGAATCCAGCACCATAAATCTAATTCCTTGAATAACTTTTAAGAAGACTAACAAAATGAGATATATTATTTCCATGTTTTAAACACCTCTAGCTCCTTTGTGGTTCTGTACCCTTAATTTCTTGTTGCTCAGAAAAAGTAAATTTGATTTCAGATTGCTGTATGAAAGGAAGATTGCAATTTAGAGAATGGATTAATTTTGAATTTGTGATCTATTTTCAGCCTATTAAGAGTAATTATTTAATTCCATCTGGAATTCACTACAGAAGCCAGCTGCTTTGCTGGATTATAAAAAGCAAGATGGTCTTTCTCTGGATTTTCACACCTCAAGGTAGGTTAGGACTCTCCTTCCCAAATAACCTCAGACTAAGAATAATTGCTGGTGAAATTCTTCCCTAGAAAGTCCAATTACATGAATATATCCTTATTTTAATGGAGAGGGCAACATTCAGACAGTATTAACATTTCAGTTAGACTTCATAATGGCAGAGCTCCCAAGATCCTCCTATTGTCAATATCTTCAACAATATTTCTATTTAGTCTACATTCCAAAAAGTGGCTTAACCAATCAAAAAAATGATAATTTCTCAGATATATTCTTGTCAATCTAAGACTTTCTTCCATTCCCCATGCCACTCTCCCACATCACACTTTTTTGCCTTTTATCTAAATCACATAAATACTTAACTCAAGTCTCTGATATTACACTGCTAGGCTCACCTTCCAAGTAACAATTCTAAGCATGTCACTTACCCCTCAAAAAAAATCAGTGGATTTCTAATACCTATAAAATATTCTCTGAACTTTTAGGCAAAAAATAAAATCTTAACATTAGCCTAGAAATTACTTTTATGACTTCCATTTCTGGTAGTATAGCAGACTAAGTACTCTGCATGAACTTCATAGCTAAAACAACTAAAATGCTAAATAAAATGTCAAAATAATCTTTTGAAATTAATTGCTGAGCTAACATGAAAGAATACTCCAGAAGGTAAAACAAAGTAAAAGAGAGCATCCTGGTAGGTAAGCAATTACCAAAGACTTCATTTGTCAGAGAGCTTTCTACTGATCCCAGTGATGTTGAGCTCCTCCATAGTGACTGCGCCATGCCTGAGAGGCAGAAGATAAAGCATAATCCTCAGTCAGAGGTGAGGATGGGTAACCCCCACATATGTTTAGGATTCTATAGGGCATTGCACGTAGTGTAAGGGTGAACAAGAAATAAACAGAAGGAGGAAGCCAGAAAATTTATCTATAATGATCTTGGTGCTAAAGTGGAAGGAGGGAAATCTGCCATAAGAAGCACATTTGAGCTCTGCTCATGGTTTTAGAGATCTGAATTCCTGATGCTTAGGTAGTCAAAAACTTCGTATGAAGAATTTACTTCAAGTGATCCCAGGGTGGCCTGGTGGTGTAGGGGTTAACTTCGTGTGCTCCGCTTCAGTGGCTCGGGGTTCGCTGGCTCAGATCCCTGATGTGGACCTACACCACTCATCATGCCATGCTGTGGCAGGTGTCCCACGTACAAAATAGAGGAAGATGGGCACAGATGTTAGTTCAGGGTCAATCTCCCTCAAAAAAAGAGGAGGATTAGCGACTGACGTTAGCTCAGGGCTAATCTTCCTCAATAAAAAAATAAAAGTTAAAAAAGTAAATAAAATAAAGTGATCTCATGTTTGTAGTGCCACCACACAACTTTCAAAAGCAAAGGTAAACACTCTCTGGAAGAACCTGCTTCAAATCAGGCCTCAAAGAACTCCCATAGTTATAGGTCTGAGGAAAATGAGCTGCTTATAGTCAAAAATCTAAAAACACATAACAAACTATCCTGAGTGGGAGTAAACAAAAAGACTAGATAGTAGAGCCTCATCTAAACAGCCTTCAGATACTGTAATTATCAGACAGATTATAAAACACTATGTTCAGTATGCCTAACGAATTTTAAAATCTTGAAAACAGAACAAAGAATAAGAAACTATAAAAAAAGGACAAAAAAATTTGAAAAAAGAAACAGAACTTCTGTAAATAAAAATATAATTGAAATCAAATTATACTTTTCCAATCTCATCTCCCACCAGATTTCTAATTATTTTCTAAATGTTTAGAACCTTCTTGCCTTGTTCTTTTGCTCCCATTACTCTTTCATTCTAAACTTTATTATTCTCTCTCTGCAATTCAAACTCATCCATTCATCAAAGCTCATTTCCGATGTCAACCCTTCCACTTATCCACAGCAGACATCTTTCCCAATGAAATTATTCATAATGGTCTCCATGCTTTGTTTATACATTATATGTGACACTTAGAATATCTGTCTTTTATTAGTTAGTTGTTGCTAGGCCTATTTGCCCAATTACATTATCAACAGCTTGAGGGAAAGAGGCCATGATGTAACCAATTCTCTTTATCCCAATGTACCTGGTTGAGTATATCACCCAGAACAGATGTTCAATATACGATGACTGAGCTGAATTGGAGCGAAAAGTACTTTATTCCTCTACTGTATTCCCATTCTATAGCCATAAAAACTTAAGCAATGAGCAGAGAGACCCAGTTGGCCTAATTCTCACTGTGGATTATGTACAAAAATGAATTTAAAATTGCATCCCCTGACTATATTCTGCTGTCTTTGCACTGAGCCAGATTTATGATAGTAGGAGATCTATACATCAAAATAAGTCTCAGTTCTTCTCAATTTGTGTTATGATATTATTATGTTAGTAATCTAAAAATCTACTTAAGAACAATTCTGTTAAACACATTTATTGGATGTTTTTAATCACTAACACAAGTTATTGAATTGAATTGAATCTGAAAACCTTTTTTATATTTTTGGGGAGAGAGGAAGTCATACAAGGTAGAAGGGTAGAGGTACTGGGAACCAAAAATAAGATGACTTGGCTTGAGATCTTGCTTAGGGGTTCCAGTCTAGAAGACTTTAAAATAAAGTGTAGGTTGTCCATGGGTTGGACAATAATAGAGAAGGTATTAAGTAGAGAGGGGAAAATAAGTTAAGTGGAAAACATGCAGAATGACAAAAAAGAAATACAGAGGATGGAAAAGCTAGAATGGGGATTAAATATGGTGAATATTTTTTAGAGAAAGAAAAGAATTCACTGAGAAACAATGTGGATAGTCTTATAAATATCAGGTAAACAGTCGACATTCTTTAATACTCTCTTTCTCTTGGATAATACCAAAGTGGTTTCAATTTTTAAAAAAGGAAATTTGGCATGAAAGGGTTCTGTAACATGGCCTGCCCACTTACTGGATTTAGGGTAAAAAATGTAAACCAGCTGTGATATTGAGGTTTAAGAATCATCTGTTGTCCATATTCAGTAGCTTTTCCCATGGAATTACAAAAAGAATTGCATGATGGATAGTCTACATCCTAATTATGTAATTACACAGTAGAAAAGAACAGCTGAAGAGGAGCCATTTCATCCTTGTGTCCAATGTCTGCATAATCTATGTCTCACATAATGGATGGAGCTCTTACTATGTAGTAAACCATAATTTTATTAGGAAAGAATGAAATGTTGGCTTTCACATGGGATTAGAATACGTATGGTCAAACCGGTAGAGATAAAATGAGAACTAATCTAAAGCTTCAACCTGAACATCAACCAAATCCAAAAGAATTATTATTAAGATTTTAATATACTTTTAGGAAAACAAAGGTTCTTGACTTAGTTTCTCTGCTCTTTTCAAGTGCAGCCAGTCCCGAAGCAGGAATATGAGTGTATCCCAACAGATAAAGATATTAAGGGCCAATGTCAGAACTTCCCAGGTGTGAACCTAATGGAAATTTCTGATCCTAATGGAAAATCTCAGTGCTGAGCTCAGAGTAGGTGATCAATCATCTATTTTAGCAACTATTTCTGTGCCCTTGATGTCAAGAGAGGTTATATGCACTGTACCTCTCTGAGAAATCTCTCCCTCCTGGGTCAACAAAAGGTAATTGTAAGTGTGGAAAATGTTATCACCACTATAGCTATTCAAGAATGGCAGAACATGAAGTCAAAGAAATAAAACCATTCACAAGTTCAGCTACCCTGGGACTATGACATAATGGAAAATATTATTTACACAGTGTTGGAGGGACAGTAGGTGGGGAAAAATTAAAGGGACCCGCACAAGACTAACCAAGTAGCAGGTGACTTTTCAAGACACCTGCAGCAGAAACGTTTGCTGACCTGAATTCCTGATCTTTATTAAAACCACAATGAACTCCAGAGCTATTTGGGTCAGGAGTGAACAGAGAAGGGGAAGCTGGCCAAAATAAACAAAAGTGAAAGAAATGTTGGCAAAATCCACCACTTAATCTTTCCGGGGTAAAAACATCCTGGGCCCAGGAGAGAAGGAATGCTTTTTCTGTCTCTGCTCATTTTCCTTCTTTGTGCATTGGCCTTTCTCATCGTGTGGGGTTTCTGCTCAGCCAGCAAAGCTCGCCTTACAGATCCCATGTCTTTGCTCGCTGCAGCAACGTCTTTCACGGCCACAGCCGGTGACATGCTCAGCCTTGGAAATGGATTCTGATTTCGTCCTGGGCCACCGGTACAAATTGCAGAGAACAGCCTGCTCAAACTCTGGGGGAAAGACGCTGACTTACAGTAATTGATAAGGTCATTCCTGCTGGATGATCCTCTAGTGGAGCAAAGGTAGCTACTGTGTTTAGTAGAGAACTGGGAACATCAGTTCCAGAAAAATAGCTGTGCGTTTCACATGACATCTAAGAATTATATCACTCCCTGTAGTCCACCATATAATAAGAAGTCTGTAGCTTTCATTCCGTAAAAATTATTAATCATTTGTGGCTGAAAAATGAATCAGTGAAGTTAACCTACATTGTCAGGTTTGATTTATCTGGAGGTAAACAACATTCTAAGAGGATTTAGTGGGCTAGTGTTTCGTAAAAGGGTATGTCCAGGTCGGGCCACTACACAGATTGAATGTCCAAACATTTAAAAGCTCCTTCATCATTGGGCTGAATACGAAAATGACAGCCATCATTTGGTGACCTTAGAATGTCCCAGCTATTTGTAACAGACTTTCAGTAGTGAATCTAACCTCCCATCAGGCTGGGGTTAAATAAATGACAAGTTATTTTTCTGAGTTTAAGATTAATATTGCGGTGCCCTGTTATAAATATGTTCTTCTGAATAGAACATTAAATTACAATTATTTGGAGGAGTATGTGAGGGAGGAAAGAGGGGAGAGGAGAATAATTTTTTTGGTTCTCTTTCACTTTATTTCACTAGGTTGGTGTCTCTACATCCCATCATAATATTTTTCTGTCGGTGGAGTGATTGCTACAGTAACCACCTGTGCTAGACAAGCACCTGCCTTAAAAACGCAATTTTTAGCAAAGATTTAAATTGCAAACTAGAATTCCAAGGCCCCCTGCCAAAACAAACTCATTTGCTTTTTGAAGAGTGTTGTCTCCCAAGGAA
The DNA here is from genome assembly GCF_021613505.1 of Equus quagga. Taxonomy (NCBI): domain Eukaryota; kingdom Metazoa; phylum Chordata; class Mammalia; order Perissodactyla; family Equidae; genus Equus; species Equus quagga. The sequence goes on from NC_060268.1 coordinate 35,520,888, forward strand.
GGTTTTCTTGTACAGTACCCTGTATTTTGACTTAGTAAATCTCTTTCTTACTCTTTCACTAAATTTTTTTCTCTCTTGTCAACTGGTTCAGGGCAATGTCTTCATCAAGATCTCAAACAGCGAACTGGGAGGTCCTTTTCAAATTCTAAAAACAAACTTCCCTTAGTCATCGGCTCACTCATGTTTAAGGGATAACTTTGTTCCCTATATACTCTTGCAGCAACAAAGACTTCCAAGAGAAAACTCTGAATGTGACAAGCCCAGCAAACGTGGAATGTTCATTTATGTTATCCATGCTTCCCGGGGGAGCACATGAAGGCTTATTTTACCAATCGGTTCTGAAAAAGGCTAAGATGCTCTGTCCTCCACCCCTCATGTCTTCCAGGTCCAAGGGTGCAGTGGTGGCAATGAAATGAGCTCTGGAGAGAGGCGAGTTTGAATCTCTACTTAGTCATAAGAGGCATCAACCCACCACGCTACCTCTTTCCACATAAACCTGCTAATCCAGGTAGCATTGAGAGATAAAAATGAAAAGTGACTTCTCCTAACATGAACTCATGGAGAAACCCCAAAATACCTTAAGTGCGGACACTGCCTTCCTGATTATCTCATATTGAAATGGGTGCCATAAAACAAATGTTTTATGATGAAAAATGGTCAATGAAGGCCCCATGAAGTGCTTTGGAGAGACTAAGCAAAAGCCAAGTGAGGAAATTTCATTGAATTCAGCTTGTAAGACAGCAGAAAAAAAGTCCTTTAACATCATGATGTTCCATCACATGACAGACACACCTATTAATAAATAGGTGACCATAAGAAAAATTAAAAGAGAAAGCAGTTGACTTTGTGTTTGACATGTAACGGGACTCAAATCCCTTAAATTATTAATGAGTCATCACTTGCCACTTTCTATCTTATGGCTATTGGGAGACGCTCCTCTGTGAGTGTCTTGTGTTCCTACAAATCTTGCTGGGTACATCAAGAAGGCAAGGCCCTGACTGCTCTTTACTGGGGCCATTTCTCAGGGCTGTATTTGTAGCAATCTTGGAGGGATGAAGTAATCTCTCCCTCAGGACAAAGAGCAGTTTGCTTATCGTTTGCTATAATACAGTGGGTCCTGCAGGCTCAATGCTCCGCAGCTGCAACACAAACCCTCGGCATGTGCAATCTCCACCTTGTCACCTTGTGTCGACTCCCTGGGATTTAGGGGCCAAAGGGAGCCACCAGGAACATGATGCCACTTGCTGTGCTATGCATAACAAAATCCTTTGTCTCTGACTCAGGAATCTCATGTATTCTATCAGCACTCATGGAACAGCAAAGCCTAAGTTATCAGCCTGTAAGTAGGGTAAAATCAAGTCCAAGAACCAACAATGACATGTTTTGTGTCTCTAACTGTAGCCTTCTTGAGGACAATATCTGTGCTGGTTTCACCTCTGTGGCACCTGACCACAGTGCTTGTGTGGAATAAGCACTAAGAAAAATGTATTAAATAGTTAGATGGTTGAATATGAACTAACATTTACCAACATTACAATAGCAAATTTTGTATTCCGTCTTCCATGAAAGAACTTATGACTGACTCTAAAATAGACCTGGAGTCCATGTTAAAGATAAAAAGTCGGAAGAAATGAGAAAATATACAGTGACCCAAGTGGATATCAACGAGTTTAATTCTTATACCTGAACAGAGTTAATGATACCTCAGCTTTAAATAATGGTTCACATCTCCTAAAGTTCTTCTGTATTTCTTACTTTGTACCTCAAAACACCTATGTAGGAAATGTATTATTAGCCCCTCATGGATGAGAAAAGTGAGTTTGTAAGGCACATCCAAGATTGTGCAACTGGTAAGTAGCTGAGAAAGTTTTGTAACCCAGATCTTTAGCCCTCAGAATTAGGGCTCATTCCAAAACGTGGCATTAACCACAGTATTTTCATTTATCCATATTGCTTCTTCCAAAGGCTTCCACACATGCGTTGATTAAACTTAACATTTATGGTCCTACCAGTCTTTTCAGATTTTTTTCTGTGCCTGTGGTTGGGAAAGGATATAATTTCATTATTTAATGGGAAAAACAGGGCTGCAAATCTTTTCAAGTAGGATCTGTTTTGATGGCTGTATCTTCTCACGTACCATACACTAAAGTCGACAATGCAATGAAGCTAGTAGACTGAATAGATGCATTTATTTCGATGTAAATTTCAAAAGCTAGCTAATCAACGCAAGATTTTCTTTTAAAATAAGACATAAATCCCATAGTGCAGTATCTATTCAAATTGTCCATTTGGTAATAGACTGACTTTTTTATTGTTTTCTTTGGGAATAGGGCCAGGTTTATAGGCTTATACCACTATTAACACAAAGCTTGTCTTGTTAGTTTTAAATTTCCAAAATTGTCTTTCTAAATGCTCTAGAATCATGTGTGCATTTTTAAAGGATTGCTTTTTTGCACTAGTTTTCCATCTTTTAAAATCATTTTAATTTATGATAATACATGCTTTTGCATGCTAAGTGGAATAAATTGCCTAAAAGGCAAGCAAAATGCACTTAAGTGTTATACAAATCAGAAATCATTTCACTTTTCCATGTTTTTCCCAAAGAAAAACTTTAAATATTAGCAGTTAAAACTTTCCTTTAGTGCTCTGTGTCTCACTACTCAGCGTTATCTCCTCCAGAATATTTGGGATTTTTATTAACATGTGAGAAAAAACAATCAGCATTGGAATAACTGAGTGGTTCTGCACTCAGTGAAGCAGCTGGCTGCAAAAACAATCGGCTTGATATATCAAGATCGTATTTCATAATTTCTAACTTCTATGTAATTGATAAACTGCCAAATTTTAGGCTGGCAGAAATAATATACTTTCATGTATTGTGAGGCAGGAGAGAAAGAGGAATGAGATCATAAAAACTCTGCCAACTTGAGGCCACCAAGTGCTCTCAGCAGGTTCAGCGGGTGGCAGAGCATCAGTGGGCTGCTTAAAGGTCTCCTTCAGTTCCAATTTGATTTAGGAATCCCCTGCAGAAGGTAAAAACTGACCGTGAGTTCATCTGTTTTCAAAAAATGCTATCCATACATTAATACTGTGTACAATTGGCCCAATGTTTGGCTGTATGCATTTCTTTTGTCATTCTTAGTTGTATCACATACCTGAAATAAGAAATAAGTAATAGATTTATGTTATTTTACTCACACCTGGACTAGAGGAAAATAATCTATAACAATATACAGTTGAGATATTGTAGTGAATTTTCAAGAGAAAGAAAGAAAAAGAGAAGAAAAAAAGAAAAGAGGGAGAAAGTAAGGGAGTGAAGGAGTAAATGAGGGAGAGAGGAAAGAGAACAGGGAGACAGAAGGAAAACCCTTTTTCAAGGTTGCCCAGCAAGAAGACCTTGTGTTCTTACCTACATTTCTCCTGCTTCTGCTCAATTCCAAGCTAGTTCTCAGGTTACTGGCCTGGGAGAGACAATGGAGTTAATGAACCTGCCTGCCTTTTACCTATAGTCACACGGGGCTTTATTTCAACTCTTATTTGAACTATCACCCAATGTGCGGGCAATAATAGCAAACACACCATAGTCCAATTTCAACTTCAGGCTCACCCTGAATTAATATTTTCATATTAATAAAGATATAACTCATATCTGAGGAGACATAATTAACCCTCATAATTACATTAAATCAAACAAAATCTAATGGTAGGATTTTCTTAAGTGAAACATTAAAGCATCACATAAATAGCGTCAAGTCCCAAAGTACAGAACTCCAGGAATGCTAAGACCAGCATAAATTGTATTTCCTACATCAGAGAGGACTCTATTCTTTAAGCTCATTAGTGTGCCGCTTAAAATCTATCTGAAAGTCTACTTCTCTACTCCTAAAAATGAAGAGTTCTAAGAACATTGCTACATTGCATAATACATAGCTGCTTATCAACAATCTGGTCATTTGATAACAAAGGAGGCGGGGGGAACTAGAGGAACGATCATTTTCCTCTTCCCGGGAACATGAACAATCAGTTTCCCATGTCGTCTTTCCCGTGATATTACAGAACAGAATTGCAACTGGGAAATTTATGACTGCAAAGGAGAGGAAGATGATGAAAATTACTTGGTAAATTTGATGTAATTCTGCTAATACCAAAAGTAAGGTAAACTCTCCTAAAGACTTTGTCCCAGCATCTAACATAACTGCCCTCCCTTTGGTTCTGTAAACCAGAGTTTTCACCTTGGAACACGGGTGTTAATCAAGGAACCAGAACGTATTATCAGTTGTGAATCCATCCCTGAACCAGATGTTATGGAAAACACAAAAGGAATAAAAAGCCAGACCTCTATCCCCAAGGAGTTTATAATCTGTTTGGAAGCGCCAGGCTCCGTCTTCTCTGTTTATTCTTCTTCCTAAGAATCGCCCTATATGCGATCCACTCCTCGCTGAGCAGCTCTGTTTCCTCTCTCAGAATTCAAATAGAATCTTCTATTCCCTCAGCCGCATCAAAAAAACAAACTTGGGATTTTTTTGAGTGAATGAAGAGGTACTCTCCAGTTGCCATTAGCCTTTCCCAATCATCACAGCAGAAAATGATCCTACAACTTCAGTCCCTGCTTGCTTTTCCTACTTCTTGCTGCTTACCGTGCTGATCTTAGGTGAGAAAATTCTCAGGTATCCCTCTTTTTTCCCAGAGGAAAATAAGAGATTTGTAAAATAGTGGCGGATTCAGGAGATCTGACCAGTCACATGTACAATGCCTTCACAAGACATTCTTCTCCCTGAAAGTGAGTAGGATAACCCTAGTTTTCCTATGGCTTTAGGACTCATGAGCTCTCTATTTCCCGTGGCATGAGCAAACAAAACACAATAAGAGCCTAATAAGAACATAAACCAATGAATAAACCCATAGACTATTTGACTGCCTGTGTATTCCTTTTGGAGATGTCAAGTTCACCCAACAAACACAATACAAGCTTTTGTAAACTTGTAACAAACTGGTTAAAAGTAACGGACATTTCCTCAAAGGATCTAACAACAGTGTGTCAAAAATATTTATTCCAAGTTTTCATAAATGTATCTCTTCCCTGCACTGCTGAAAATTAACAGTGCATTAATGACAAATTAAATCAAAGTCCACAACTCAGTTTTCTAGATTTCACAATTAATAGGCCCAAAAATAACAAATTAATTTCTGTAGGATGAGCAGAATTAACACTTAAAAACATTCCGTATTATCGATAAATTCATGGTTCATTTTCACAAGTGGAGTTTGTTTCAATTCTCAGCTGTTGGACGATGATTTGACTCGGAGCAAAGCCAATGTAATTGGGTAACAGCTGAGACGTGCTTGTTTGAGGGGGGGCTGAAAGATCCGTTGCAGGATTTCCAAGAGTGTGAATTACAATTCCAATGATATCAGAAGCAACTAATTCTGTTCTTTAGAAGTGCGGACATAAAAGAAGTTTGAGGTTTTCTTATTTCAAGCTTTAATTGAGGGCTAGGTTGTAATTCATTTTCATCCCTGAGTGAGTGGTAAAAACATACACAGCAGGTAATTCACACCACCTCAAAAACTGTTGGTGCAGTAAGAAGACTAATCAGGGTAAGCTTCCAGTAGCAAATTATCAGCTACAAATTAAAACCTTGCCTCGTGCTTGCTAAAAGCAACCTTCCTTTTCACCAACACACACGTGAATATTAGTAACTGTCGGATTGCGGTGGAATGGGAAGAGTAGGGGTCCTACCTGCTTGCATTAAAGGGAGCCTTGGAAAGGTGTGAAATAAACTAAACTGCAAACAATGCTAGATTGTTGGCTTAAAAATAAAAAATCACTGTAATCCGAGATGGTATGTGTTTATTCTGAGAATGGAAATTTAACATCACACACAAATAAAGTAGTAAACTTAGGTTCCAATAGAGTTTGAAACAGTCTGCATTTAAATCCTTCCGGGTGAGCATCTTCTTGACTCATAGTCTTCAAGATAAGCACAAAAGACTGCTGACAACAATACGAACTAATTAAATTCCTGATGTTAATTAATCTCGAGGAAATAGAGAAGGGTGCTAAGATAAAAATTCTTTGATTTCTCTGGCTTTAAGCCATAACTTCAACGTAATTTAAAAGTATATTTTTAACACTTAACCTTCCCTGTGATTTTTGCTTAGATGATGTTGAAAATTGTTTCAAGAAAGCTTCAAAGTGGCAATGATAATACATAAAGAGTTCAAAATGGCTGCACATATCTGATAAATATATACACTATATACATAATTATGTTATTGGCTTAAATGACCATAATTGCACCTTTTGGACTGTCGATCCAGTTTTAGTTCCATCTCTCTCCAAACAAAGCTGTTATAAGAGCAATGTAGACGTGGGAACACAAATAGTAAAAATATCGTGCTATACTAGGGCTAATTTTCTAACATCCCAAATCTTGGCTATGTTAATTCAGAAAATCAAAAGAAGAGAAAACACCTTGTTGTGGATTAGTCAAAGCACACAATGCTTTAAGAAAAAACACACCTTGTTTTACGATGTGGACCCATAGCAAATCTACGACCTGCCACAGTATTTTGTTCTTCTGTCATGTGTCTCTCTCTTTAAAGGGTACCAAAAAAGTCTCTCAGGAAACCCAGATAAATGACTCAAGAGTTGCTGAGCTGATTTCTTGAATGCCAAATTTCAAGCCTGAAGCAAATTTAAACACTATCATTGAAATCTCTAGAGGGGGTGAAGGAGGTGGAGAGGAGAGAAGAGGTTTAAAAATGGAAACCTTGAACCAGCCCTGTGTAGCCGTGTATCACCCTTGCTCTAATAACCAGCTGGCAAGTCATTCACTTCTTTAAACTCACAGAGATCTGACGCATGCTGGACTCTGCTTGGTAAATATATTTATAGTCCTGAGTTCATCTGTGTGCCAAACCATTTCCTAGGATTCTACCTCGAGAATCACTTCTCAACAGGCATGGATATATTTCTGACTGGCTGCATCATAGAAATCCAGGCCAGGATGTGTGTGCGTGTTCAGCTTAATTTATCAATACTTCTTCCTTTGAGGCAAAATTATCAAAAATGAGGAAGGATCGAGAGCTCTCAGCCCTTTTCCAACAGATCTTTGTTTACTTTTGAAGGCCTGGCTGCTTGGTCCACAGTTAACACTTACAGATACAAATATTTTTTAAGTGTTTCCTCTTAGCCAGGCAGTGTGCTGTGAGGAGAGGATCTTCTGGGGAAATTGTGTGTTTGTCAGAAGAGTATGTCCAAACTCTTGTCAGATTTGCAATCCCAACTTTCTTCTCCAAAGGAATTTGAGGCAGACCATTCTCCCACCGTGAGGCATGTTCAGTGGCTGGTATGAAGCCACGCTCCTTCCCCACCGTGCCCCTCCAGCACGGTAACCACCACTGCAGCCAAGCCAGTGCTCTTGGGTTTGGACTCCAGCGGAAGGAGAAAACAAAATAAACCTAGGATGACCGCCTTTCTCGTTTTCAAGGTCCCTGAACATTTCTGAGAAGAGTTAAGTGATATACAAATCTCATTAAATCTACTAAGATAACTGTTTGATGTGTTACTCAATAGATGAAACAAAACTGTTCTTTAAAAATCAGTTAAATTGCTTGAAGGAACAACAAATTCATACGTCAGCCCATTCTTTATGTTCTAAAGTGCAATTTATGAGGCTAAACGAAAGTAAATGTCATACCTCTAATTTCGTAAAAAGTTATGTACAGGCCTATTATTCCAAATAATCACATAACAGAGAACAGCTACCTTTCTGCTCAGTGGGGTGCCATTTTATAGACTTTAAAATTCGCTAAGTTCAAGCAGCTTTCGTTCTAAATAATACATGTGCTAAATATGTCACATTAAAAGTGCTTTTGGCATGTAAATGATCCGTTTTCTCATAGAAATGCTTTTAAAAGAATCCGAGCTCACTCCTTTTTTTTTTTTTTGGAAATTCTAAGTGCATTGAATTTCATTGTCCTACAGAACCATGCAGAGTTGAGCGAAGTGAACTGCAGGGATAAACCAACCGTTGTCAGCCTGTGTACTTATGTATCATTTGAACTGTCAGAAGTATATAGAGTTCTATTTGCTTCGACATTATTTTCTGTTCCAACCCAGGGGAAATTTTCTTTCGCTCTCTTTTTCCCCCTGCAACTAAGTGTTCGCAGGCAGCTCCTGGTCTAAAAAGTTAGTGATTTACTGTTAAAACATAAGGCACACGTGTATGAACAAGTTTCCTGTGTATTCATTTAATTCTTCAAACTCTTTGCTCTTCTGTTCTGGAACACTGTACAAGAAAGCTGCTGTTTTATGGCTGATTTAAGGTGCTTACCCACCAAAAAACAAGTTCAATATTCTTGTGCATAATATAAATAAAAGCAAAAGCAAAATCTCTCCCTCTTGAAGCTTCATTGTACTGCTGCCCGTGGAGGAGCCGTCCCAGCCGCACGTGCAGCCGGCTACGGGAGGGTCTTTCAAACCTTCTGGACTGATTATTCCTTCTCCTTTCTACTTAATGCCATGTAGGAGAATTTGATGATATCAGCTATCTTCTGCTTTTAGAGATCTTTTGCTCTGACTTATTAAAATGGAGCAATGTGAATGCAGCTTGATAGTCATTATGCAGTTTGTTGAAGTCCTCGCTCATAGATTATTTAGCTTCAGGGTTCTTAGAATTTTAACTTCACCAGCCCTTCCCCATATAAAGAAAAAAATGTCTCAAGAAATAACTCAGAAATGATACATATAAAAGGCCTGAGATCAATTATAAGCAAAGGAGTAGGATAATTCATAATATAACCACAAAATTGTACAAAGAAGAGCTTAGAATATGAGTGGGGTTGCCAGATTTAGCAAATAAAAATATAAGACACCCACGCAAGTCTGAATTTCAGATAAACAACAAATAATATTTTAGTATAAGTGTGTTCATGCAATATTTGGAAGATGCTTATGCTAAAAAAGTGTTCACTGTTTATCTGAAACTCAAATTTAACTGGACATCCTATAGTTTATCTGGCAACTCTAAATATGAACCTAGTTAAAAAGTCTAACTCAAATAATGCAGTATAAACATTGCCATAAACAAGTCGTTTTACTTTTGTGATTTAGGCCATGATGTACCATTACGTCTATACGCTCACCCACTCTGACACCAGCACATACTGTTTGGTGTTAGGAATGCATTCCTAAGAAACAGGGTCAAATGTTTTAATTTAATATGATTAGCCAAGAATGCAGACAAGCAGATGCAGAAAGAGGAGTTGCTTTTTACTTGTTCAACTGGAATTTGAAAAATTGCAAGTGTGTCTGTTTAATGGATATCAAAATGACTCCCTCCCTCAATTTCTCCATTTTATCATTTAAATATGTTTATAGGGAAACTTTTTGCCTCTAAGTGCATGGCTGGACTTCAATTTCCTAGTTAAACCAGCGTATTCTATTAATAAGAATTGCTCTTAGGAATACGGCTTACATTTATTAAAGACCTATTATGAGTCAAGTTCTTTAGTTTTTTTAACTTTATTTAATCATCACAAGAGCTCTATAAGCTGGATCCCAATTATTATCCTCAGTTATGAAGCTAGCACAAGCTTCAGAGCTAATATGGGCAGTGGTACGGCTAGTAGCCAAATCAATTGAATGGCAAAGTGCATATTCTTTTCACTATGAAAGCCGACCTCTGAAGAATTGGCTGAGTTGTACTTCCTTCTGTCTTTTACAGGAAAAGATTAGACCTGGGCAAACCAAGACGGTGAAATCAGGATATAGGTCTTGCTCTAACTCAGCACTGTTAGGAGAAACATCTTCTTTTCCTCTAACGGTTCTTTTAGCAAACTTAAAGTAGATCAGTTAATGAAAATTTTTTTACAACCAGGTCCTCGGAATGAGAACATTTCTTACTACATTTTTTCTGCCCTTTAGATTCATTTCCATAACACAGAATAATAAGAATTAGACACCCATGGAGCCCAATTTTAAAAGAAAAGACTTAACCCACATCTACATTAAGCCTGTAACTCATGCATGAGCCTTAGAAGCTACTTCTTCAGACTGGTCCCCGCTACAACCACTGGGAACTATTCATCAGCACTCACAGCACGAAGAATGCATGAGGAACACCACTGCATTTTGTAAAATGCAATTTTTGGCAGGTTGACTAAGCTCTTGGCAAGTGTTGCCATTTTCCCAAAATGTATTTGCATATAGGCGTACTGATTTTTATTACTCTATCTGGACTCTCTCCAAATTCTCCCCATCCCTAAACTTAAATAGAGCCCTTCAGGAAAGATTTCTTGTAAATTAAAAAGCACTATTAGAACAGGTAGAAACATGAAACTGGCACTTTATGTATTACAAAAGAAAAGCTCTAAAACATATTCAGAAACATTTATTTACTGTGTTTCTAAAACTGCCTTTATTCTTGATAAAGTAGAAGTGTTTAACAAGTTACCAGAAAGAAAACCTTCCTAGAGAGTGATTCAAGGCCTTCTAAGAGGGGGACACAAATCCTGAAAAAGTTGTGTGGGAGAAAAGAAGAGGCCCTGTAGTTTTTATTTTAATGTCACCACCAATCATTCAAAGATTATGGGCTAATGTACACAATTCACAAAATTGCGTGTATGTGTGTGTGTATGTATATACATATAGTGTGTGTGTGTGTGTATGTGTGTATTTTCAGAGTTTGTTATTCCATTAGAAAAACAGATGCACAAAGGAAACATTGAAAAACAAGGTACATTTGCTCTTTCTCAACTATATTTACAAAAGCAAATGGAAGTGAAATAAAATAAGGAGACTTTAAAAGTAAGACTCCAAGTCTTTTACTAATTTTTTGATAGTGCAGAGAGAAACAATGAACAAAATCCACCAAGATGCCAGTCTTGCTTCTGCCCCATCATTGACGCCATCACATCAACCATCCTGACAAGGACAGCTTTTGAGCAATGTAGAGAATATTTGAGAAGATTAATTGAATGGATGGTGTTGTTGACCTCATGAAAGGCAATGTTACAGTTCTCTGATGTGTCTGAAGATTTTAATTGCACAAAAACAATTCTCTTTTGATATAAAGAGTTTCCAGATCTGTTGTGAAATGATGGAAATCTTTTTTGAATAATTTTTCTTACAGACCAGTTTTTGCCACGAGATAACAGTATAGAATCTTTGGATTTAAAGTGCCTCTGTGTGTGCGTGTGTTTGGTTTTTGTTTTTGTTTTTTCACAAAATACTGCTCTGCTTCATAATTTGTCTTTTGAAAATATTGTCTAAGTGTTTAAAATACAGTCTTACATAGATATTTTCCCATAATTCATTTTCTACATTGAAAGACTCCAGGCAGGGTTATTTTCGTTAATATAATTAAAGATAGGTGCAATAATATATTTAGTCTGTTCTACCATGTTGATAAGAATTTAAGGATAAGAAATCATGAATTTTCAGAGATGTGGTATGTTCTTTTGCATTCCTGAATGGTCAAGCTGCTCTCGAGTCCAAAAGTAGATTTTGCCCTTCAAAGAAAGTTATATGTACAGTTTTTTGTATATAAAAATAGAGCTTTTCATGGCCAGAAAAAATTAAGTTGACTGTGACATTTGGATGTTTGAATACTGATGTGATTTGTTTTTGAACCAAGCTAAAACTAATCCAATGTATGTTATCATGAAGTCACCAAAACCTCAGCTTTATTATCACCAAATGCATTTTGCTTCATGAATAATGAATCAGGAATGATGATCGCATTTATTTAGCCCAAGAATCCATTTAAGGTGCAACAAGAAGGACTCAAGTTAGATCCAAAGGAAAAATCTCCTGCCAGCATGATTATCAGTGGTCACTGAGAGAGTTTACAAACTCTGTCTTTAGGAGAACTTTTGTATGGGTACCACTGCTTGGGAAATCTGGTCTTTAAGCTAGGAGATGACCCACATTTCATCAGTAAGTCCCTTTTAATCACATAATTCAAAAATTGTTGGGTGGTAACAATAGGAAAGGAATATGAAAAAGAGTTTCCTTTCATTCCTAAGCAACATGCAGAGAGCTAGCCTGATGTCAAAACAATAACATTTCCAGCTGATCCTACGTGATGTGACCAAAAAAAAAAAAATCAAATAGAAAATAATCTTGCGACATTATTTTTTCTTCTCATCTCTCTGACTATTTCAGAAAGAAATTGGTGAACCCTGAGAAAACTTCCAAGTTTTCATGAACTTATTTATACCCAACCCATGGTTACCTAAATTAGGTGCTTAAGATGACATTTTTACAAGAAAAAGGAATGCCCACCAACTTCTGGTACTTAAGTGAACATAGGACTTGAACTGTCACCTTGTAGAGGATTCCAGGTTCTATTTGTGATCAAGTACCTTTTCATTTTTGATATTACATCAGGACTAGTGTTACATAAGCAGAAAACCTAAGATTTCAATGGACTCATGGATATTAAAGCAATAGAAACCGGGGAAACAATCGAATCAAAGTAAGTGGGGATACAATAAAAAGACAGGCAACGTGGTGAAATGGAATTGAGGGCACTGGGTCAGCGTCCTGGCTGCATCCTTTGCTACTTGTGTGATCTTGGCCATAGTATTTAATATCCCTGAGGTTCAATTTCCTCATTAATAAAAAAGAACGTTGGAGGGCTTCTGTTGTTATCGTTTATAATTATCTGTTTTAAGGAAAGTTAAAGTTAAAGAAAGTTAAGCCCTTATCTGCAAGTCGGAAACTTACAATCTTCTGAAAACCAGAAGAGTTTTGTAACTCACTTGGTGGCAACACAGACCTGAACTGATATGAATATGCATACATTTCACTGCAGAAATATTAATGTAATGATTACAGGGGCTGTGCAGATGCCAGATGCCACTAAAGGTGTTAGCATAGTATATGATAAAGGCACTGTATCCCGTTTCTAAAATGTAAATTTATGATTCTTTTTTTTAAGATTGGCACCTGCACTAACATCTGTTGCCAATTTTTTTTTCTTCTCCCCAAAGCCGCCCGGTGCATAGTTGTATATTCTAGTTGTGAGAACCCCTGGTTGTGTTATGTGGGACACCACCCCAGCATGACCTTATAAGCGTTGCCACGTCCAAGCCCAGGATCCGAACAGGCGAAACCCTGGGCCACTGAAGCAGAGCGCAAGAACCCAACCACTCAGCCACAGGGCTGGCCCCCAAAACTTGTGATTCTAAAACACATCTGGCCCTAAGGAGCTTAGATGCAGGGATTGTGGGCCCACGTGACTATTACAAACCATTCTCCTTTCCTTGGCCTTTTAGGAAATTAAAATATTTAAGTCATAGTTAAGTAGATGGTTAGAGTGGTTTGACCTAACCTCACTGAAGTCATCTGTTCAATTCTTCATTTCAAATGGCTTTACAGTGATTAGTTATAAAGGTGGAAAAGAATAAAGTTGCAAACAAACGTACTTAAAGAGGTCTGAAAATCGAAACGGTCTAAATAAATTGTTGGGCAATATGCCAAAAAAAGTTACAAGATATTATAAGAGGAAAGCTGGCAAGTCATTAGGGTATTGAAATGATTGTCTGGAGAGAAGAGAAGGCGAAGCTTGTCAAAAACGATCTCACCTTGAGCCTGACTACAGCAGGATTTGTATTTGCTTATTCACTTAAAGTCCTTATCAACAAAACACGCCTACTAGCACTAGTCCTGGATTTGTCTCTCAGTGCTGTTTAGGATGAATGACTATTTTTTAAGAGGAGTGCATTAATAGCAGTAATGTCCTTTTCTGTCCGGTCCTAAACAGGCTTTACTCAACCAGACAATTCTCTTTTTTCAGCTAATAAGAATAACACTACTTGGCTTGAGACAAAACACAAAAGAAGGAAGGCTTTAGACACTTGCAGTCCCTGAGGTCTTATAACCAAGGGCATGGATTGCATCTCCTGGGCCCTGGCCTCATTCTTACATCAATGATTTTGTTCACCTCCCTAAATCCTTTCAGTGCACCGCTTCATTTCTTATTCTCAGCTGTTGTGTCATGAGCACCTGCCAAGTTGCTCTTAAATTCCTCTTGGAGGAATTTTCAGGCCGTTTCCTAGGTATCCCCCTTTTGTGATAAGGACTCTGCGATGTATTTCAGGTGAGGCATTTAAAATCCCGCTCATAATTGTTTGAAATCTTCCCTCATTCAAGCTGTCAGAGTTTGACAGCCCTGGTTCTGTTGTTATGCACTATTAAATGGGAGCTGCTCTCCAGCCTAGGGGTACCTCTCTTTTCAGTGGTGGGAAAATGGGTGAAGCTTATTGGGGATCCTTGGGGAAGGAAACACCACATAAATGGGAGTTTCAGGAGGAAGAATGAAAATAATAAGTCCCTTTCCAAAAGCTCAAACCTACAAAATTTTTAAATGTGTTGACAATGTTGCATTTTGATGCTCTCGTTTCTATTTCCAAGTTTCAAAATAACTTCCAAGTGTGCAATTTTATAGGTCAGAATACGAGAAAGGCACACAATGCATTTGTGTTTTAAGTTGGGGATTTTCTTTAAAAGCCATATAACAGTAAACGTTTTGAAGATACTAAATATTTTCAGCATTTAGGTGAGGGTGAAGAGGGGAGAAAAGATCCAATGGCTTTTCCATGTGACTTCCATTTCCGATAAATACCCTGATGACTTCTGCTGCAAGATTCAGAGGTCATTAGAAAGCAGTTTTACTAATCTAGATGAAAACAAATTTCAATCTGGGCCAGTAATATATCTTACAGCTCGTAAACACATTGTATCCAATTACCTTGACATGCTTTACATGATAAAAGCAATTACAAAATATCTGGAAGAATTGATGTGCTGAGGGTAATTATTTTAATTTATTCACACCTAGATGCTGAATTAGAACATGAGGTATACTTCTATCAGCATTTTTTCTTCTGGCGATATGCATTCATTTATTCACTCATTCAATAAAAGTATCATTAGTGTTTTTCAGATATTGTGCTAAAAATAGGTACTATAGAACAAACAACAAAGAAGTAAGAATAAACTCTATCCTAAAGAGCTACACTCTAGAAGAAAGATGATGCTTATAGACAAATAACGGTATCACAGTGCAAAATGGAATAAGTCCTGTCAGAGGGGTACGAACTACTCTTCTTACAGAAAGCCGTTTGAAATGAAGAGAGCATTTCCAGCTGAGAAAGCTTCTAAGAAGAGGTTTAATTTGAGCTAGACTTTAACCTGAGATTGAGGTAGCAGGGGGTAGGGAAAGAAGGCACACTTGAAAAAGAGAAAGCAAGCCAGGCTGAGGGATGGTACAAGTGAAGTCAAGAAGATCAGGAAGCACAGTGCATATACGGGGAACAAGAACCAACGATGGAGTGAGGACCAAAGGTAGGGAATCCGAAGGTAGGCAGAGGGAGAGAAAGCTGGGAAGGCTGACAGACAGCCAGATTCTGGGGAAAGCTTGGCAAAGAAGCGCAAAGCTAAGGAGTTTGAACTTTATTAATAAGCACTGCGGAGCCATTAAGTATTTTTGAGAATAAAATGGCATGAGATATTAAAAAGATTAATCAGTCAGCATATGACAGACGGAAAAGCAAAAGAACTGAGGCTAGAGACAACCAGTTGAGGTGAGAACTAAGGACGGGATGAGCCAACATGGTGGCAATAGGAGTGGACGTCGCAGTGGGTCTTAGGGTCTGATATCTGAGCGCGTTGGTAGGCCTAGCTGAGAGCAAGAGGTCAGTGGAAAGGGACATATTGAAGACACATGAAATGTGTGGGAAAATGAAGAGTAATGTCCAACTGAAGGTGGAGGCAGGGCACAATCGGAGCAGACTGGATTGTATAAGTTGGAGTGTTGGTAACCAGCTAAGAATGAGGACGGCGAGCACAATCAGGGATTTGATAGAGAAGGAAAAATGTCTAGAACAACCAATGCGGAGAAGAGAGAAGACTCTAGGAGACAAACGTGCAGATCATCAGACAAATGAATATGCCTCACTCAAACTGGTAGTGCTAAAAACTGTAAGGAAAGGGGGTAAATATGCCATGGTAAACTAGAAATTCCAACAAAAAACTTTGTGGAATAAATACAGACAGCTCTACTTAAAGTAGCAACATCGTGAAAGTCAAAAAATTAGAGAATCGTTTAACGGTTTGGTATAAACGAAGTGAAATGTTGTATGTGTCTTTACTAAATTAGCTAAATCAACGTGTGTGTGCATGTGCATGTGTATATATAATAGAACAAACCTCTTACTTCACCATTAACTGACACATATTAAGTGATTCTGGCAGAAGATACAGATTTTCTTCCCACGTGCAAGCTCCAGTTCACAAGAAAGAGATCAGAGCTAAAATAAGCAAAGAGCATGGCCAGCGGACAGCAGTGATGACGCAATTATGAAATGTTCTCTGAAACCAGTTGTTCAAGGAGAGGTATGAAATGGAAATATCTTCCTCCTCGCCTCCCTACCACTCTTCACAGAAGTGACGCTTATCTTCCAGATCCAGGAGATGAGCTTCACCAGTTGAAGCCCTCCCCGTTGGTAGTCAAAAGCACTGGTCCTTCATGTCTTCTCTAATTTGGGTAACTGTAGGTTTCCCCTCAAAGTGCAAGCCCACCACATCAGAAGCAGAAGGCAAGGGCTTAGCCCTCTGCTGCACGCTTTCTGGAAGATGAGAATAAACGCATTTTCAGGAAGACAAAATTTCACCAAGCATAATGATCTTAAAAGAGAGGATATAATGACTACATATTTGTCTTCTAAAAGCAATTAGACAATAGGTTGCACTCTACTTTTGTGGGATGCAGATTTTTTTTTTTAAAGCTGCTAATATACAAATAGCTATTGATTGTAAAATTCTCTCCTATATCTCTACACCTTTTCTCCTTCCAGTCCCTGCTATCTCCAGCTCACATAGACTCTTTCAGTTTCAATGTATAGGTCAACTGACATCACTGTCAACCACTAGGAAAAGAAAAAGAAAAGCTTTACATTTCTCACTGCTGATTGATAAGATATATAACGAAAATAAATTACAAATTATATATTTAGCGTCAGGATACATGGATCAGTCCACACACGGCAAAGAATAATATTGTTACCAACAAATAAGTCTACTGAGATGTAGGCATGAACCTAACAGAATGAGCATGAGTCGGTACTGCCCTAGGAAAACAGGTGCTGGAGATGCTGGTACCTTGTACTAGAATGCACCAAACGCGTACACACACATGTGCATGCCCTCACACATACTGGTGCCTATTAATCTCTTGAAATAAGAGACAAAGTAGTTTAGCACACTGAGAACTGGGAGCCAAGAAATGTAAACTGAATTATACTTAAAGAAGAGATTAGGCAGAAAAACTCTCGTTAGAAAATCCTTCTGCCTCTCTCTGGGAAGTAAAGGGTGAACTTAGCAGACCTGGGCTGCTCAAACCCTGCACGTTTCCGAGGTCTTCAGGACTTGCCCTTGGTCCAGCTCCTGGGAGATGACCTCTGGGCCCTTGGAATATCCTGCCTGATAAGAGTGTCTTTTGTATACCTGAGGCATTGGGCCACGCTAACAATGTGATTTATGGTAAATGCCTGTTTTTGTGTGCCTGGGCTTTGGGCCACGCTGTATCAGTTTAACCTCTGGGAGGCTGGAGACTGAGCAGCTAAGGTCAGTTGTGAAGGTGCTACATGTGTGACTGAACCCCAATAAAAACCCTGGACAACTAGGCTTCCGTGAACTTCCCTGGTTGGTGACACTTTGCAAGTGTTGTGCGCATCACTGCTAGGAGAACTCAGCACTAGCCATGTGACCCCACTGGATGGGACAACTGAAAGCTTGCTCCTGGTTTCTTCTGGACTCTGCCCCATGCATCTTTGTCCTTTGCTAATTTTCATCTGTATTCTTTCACTGTAAGAAACCATAACTGTGAGTATAACAGCTTTCTGAGTTTTGTGAGTCCCTCTAGTGAAACACTGGACCTGACAGAGGTCTTAGGGAGCCCCAGAACACTCTCTAACACTTTCTATTCTCCTTCGCTGCTTTATTTTTTCATCATAGCGCTTACCGCTACTGAAATTATTCAATTACATTATGTACTAGGCTTTATCATATTATACACATTTTCCATATTATATCAGTTATACTCCTCCTTGTGCCCCCACACACATACACAATTAAGTGTAGATTTCTTTGAGGTGGGTACTGTTGTCCTCTTCGCTGATAAATCTCTAGCACTCAGAACAGTACCTGGCACATAATAAAAGTACTCAGTAAATATTTGTGGAATGAATGGACGAATGAAACAGAAATATATGATTAGACCTGAAAAAAAGATTATGACCTAGTTTACCCAGCACCATCGCTCTGTACCAACAGACCTCCACACTGGATACAGGTAGATCTCAATCCCCTAATGACTTTTAACTTGGCTGTTAGCAACTGTGGCAACTCATCATTTTACTTGATTTTCCTGTCCCTGCAAGGGAAAGCCCACCCAAAGCGCTTAGGTTAAGTAGAATGGGGAATGAATCTGAATTATTTGGCATATTCAGCAGAACGGATGAGCAACACGACTCTAATCATTCTTTTTCTAACATAACTATCATCTTTAGGTAAACTCAGTCAAGGTTTCTGTATTTCCTACAGGCTTTAGGTAAAATTTAATTAAATAAATAATTAAAATTAAAGAGTAAAGTCCCTGTTTGAGGTTAAAAGAATAAGCCAAAAGGTTAAGAATCCTTTCAGGATTTTATATTATAAAGTTATGATTATTTTGCCATTTCTTCACCTGGTGAACCTCCAGTTACTCTTCAAGACCCAGAGTGAAACCAATCCCTTCCCGCGTCTCTGTTAGGTCTTTCACAGCTCCTCCAAAATGTGCTTCCCCAGTGCTCCCAAAGATCTCTTTACACCTCACTGGCCACAGATGATATTGTATGTATAAAGTATTTGTTTGCCTGTCTCTCTGATTTACAGGATTATGAGCTCATCATGGTTAGGATAGTATTTAATCAATGTTTCTGGTCTGCAAGAGCTCTCCTATCTCCTGACACATAGAAGGCACTCACCAAATGTTAAACACATAAATGAGCTAATGAATGAATAAGGAAAAGAATAAGTGAATACACATTGATACTGGGATCATGCAGACACCTCAACTAGGTAAGAGAAATTAGACACAGTTCTATTTGCAAGGTCTTTGAAAACAACTCTCCCTCTTAAGATATTTATAAGCAAAGTGTTAAACTAAATTGTATCTATGAAAAGTTTGATGTTTTCCAGGCATCAAACCCTCACGTCATCAATGTTGGGAGGGTGAGGAATAAGTATATGACCTGTTGCCTGGTACATGGAAGAATAATAAAAGAAACTGGGGTTAGCTATTATTTATAAAGCTATAGTTATCTTTCTCGAAAGATATCTGAATTTCTGTATTCTTATACCTGAGTAAACAAAAAAATAGTACCCTATTTTCAAAAAATCAAAATCAACTTATGATATGTATAGTTTGAAACCCTAGTAAAATTGGCAGGAAGGGGGTGGGGGAAGGCTGCAGTGAAACTAAGAGTCAACGTCAACATATTCAGGGCCTAGTCTATCAACCATCAACCTGGGGTGCCTCTACTTCCTGAAGTGGCCTTTCTAGAAAGGCTGCTTGGGAGAGTAGTTGCTCCTCTCGATCAATATTTATGAAGTATCTACCATGTGAGAGGCTTTGTACTAAGCTCTGTGCAGGCTACAGAGATGAATAAGCCATGGTTACTACTCTCAAGGAATTTTCAATACAGCATTTCTCCTCGGATGCCAAAATAGGAGGAACACTATCACTACACAAAGAAATAAGATAGTCCGGAACAGAGAGTCACACACTAACTCTTGGTTTGTTGTAAACGCCATGTTTAAAAGTGGTTTCTTTGTGAGAGCTTCATTTCCATTTGAGTTCCAGCTTTGAGGATCAGGAGCTCCAGATTATTTCATGGAGTAAACCATACGCAAATGTCACCTTGCCGTTAGTCCCTAACCCCCCGTGACCATCAGATGATAGAGGCAGGTTAAAAAGAAAAAAGAATTTGTCATTTATAACTGAAGTGAGCTCACCTCTGAATCATACCGGGACCCTTAAAAGAAGACTGTCAGGGAAGGGAAAGTAAACTGAAGGGAGCTGCCTATGGCTAGGAAAGCTGACGAAGTCACATCCCCTGAAAGGCATGGCCGGTGCACAGGAATCTCCTAGCAGCAGTCCTACCTACCTCATTTAAAGCTGGGACTGGAGCTAGAGGGGACAGCCTCCAGCCTCTAGCATAAGAGATGTGCAATAATAATAACACCTGAAATTTATTAAGTGCTTACTACATGCCAAGAAGCACAGAAGTACTTAATCTTCAAAACCATGCTCTAACAATTATATTTTATAGATGATAAAACAGGCTTTTAGAAGTTCAATATTTTACCCAAGGTCACACAACTAGGAAATGGCACCAACATCTTTGATTCTAGAAGCTGTACGTCTGAAGATCAAGAACAAAGTAAGGGGTCAGAAACTCAGCTGACCTGGGCTGAGTTTCAAGGTCAGGACTCCAGTTCCAACTGATTCATAAGGCAGAAGCCTAGTCACAATGGTAAGTATGGAGAAAGTCAGAGAAAAACATGTAGCTCCCTGGGCACAAATATCTTGGACCTGCAAATTTAGGGCAATAAAAACAATTTTAATTCCCCAGAAATTCCAATGAAAATAGGACACAAAATGGAATAGAGCACGACATGAGATATTTGAGAAATACCTAGTATAAAGAATATTTTCCTTCAGTTATTTAACACTGAAAATAAATAAGGTCTTGTATCTCCTCTTTTAAACATCTTTAAAAATGGGATTCTGATATGGAATGGTTTAGGAAAACCTATATGGTGAAAAAAACAGACTGGGGAGTCAGTTAAGGTGTGAAATCCTGGAAAACAGTAATCTTATCAACTTGATGAGAAATCAAATGAGAGGCTGAACACAGACAAAGTAAATTACTAGCTTTCATTGAATGCAAAATGCTACCAGAGGTCTTCATAGAGAAATTGAGCTGATAAACTGACTTTGGTTATTATCCTTTTCCTATAAACCTTTTCTTAGAAAAAAAATAAAAGATGCACAGAAAGCAGATAAAAGCATGATATGAGTGCAATTTTAGTTTTAGTCCATCTTGGGCAACCACTGAGCTTCACAAAATGGCCTCTATTCCCAACATGCTCTTCATCCATTACCCCACTAAAATCTGGTGAGAAAAACCTATCATTCTGCCACTAGATGGCACTATCACAAATTGGGATGGACGGTACTCTGTGGACCCTAAATTTATAAATATAACAATCTAGAGAAAAAGCAATAAAGATTAAATGTACACCAAAATGCAATAAACGTTAGAGTGATGCAGAGAACAGCACAACAAACAAACAAAATATACTGAAATAGTGCTGTCCCACTGGGACATACATCACTAAAGATTCCACTTTCTGACTAGATTCTCTCTAGATACGCCAAGATATAATGTTATTTGTCCAACATCTTTTGGTTCCCAATATTTTTCCTTTCAAGCTACTGAAGCTAATATTTAACAAACACATTTTCTGCCAAGTTTTAATGTGATATCATCCTCTGAAGAAACAAAGTCCAGAAATAATTTGTCGTTTTGGCAATATTTATTAGTATTTTGACACAAAACCTGAATTATTATTGAAAGTAAGTAGGAAATCAAGGACTCGGATGTCTTGAATTTTTTTCAGGTGCTCTCAAGGTTAACATGTACTCTGTGGCAATGAAAAGGCAGATAAATAAAGGTTATCTAGTGTCATATAATCTGTAATATTTCCTACAACTGTGACTATTTTTTAAATAAAATTTTCTAGCTGAGAAATTTAATTTCCCCTTTTGGTTTTGTTTATACATTGGAGTCCCTGATGTCATGAAACTGAAGACAACACTAGGTGTTTCAGTCCTCTCTACTTCCCTTTTGACATTATCTGTCATTTGCAGCTGTGAACTTCCCATAGATCTTTTTATCTTAAAACAAATTTTATATATATATATACACGTTCACTAAAAAAGCCTCAACTTGGTGAGAAAAAAAAAGGAACTAACAGCATCCCCTTCAGGAAGTTTCGGAAACACCTACAGGAACAGTACGGAAGACAGCAAGTTCCATCTTCACACAGCTGGATGTGTTTAAAACAACCACAGGAAATGAACCAGCTTCCAACCTGTCAGGCACTTCCAAAGGGCAAATGGCTGCAAGCCCTTGGGGACTGAGGGATCTTATTTAAGATGGCACACCAAAGCTGAAAACTGGCCTTGGCCCAACAGCTTCAGCCTTGAATGATTGTGTGTGTGTATGTATGTGTGTATATAAAAAAATACACACAGGGCCAATAAACGTGATATGAAGTCCACAGACATTCTGGTCTAAATTTAAACAGGAAATAAAGCTAGGTCATTGTTACTTTTTGGTCAGGGCAAAGGTGACAATCACAACAATTTTGCAAAACACGCTGAAATGAGGAAACAGAGGGGTGTGACAAGGGTTGACGGTCTACCGAAACAGTCCAAAAAATTGTTTATGATAAACATCCAGGCCCTCAGAAAGGCTGTGAAACCCGGAGTGAATTTTTCCATCCTCCAGCGACACCTTTCTTGTGAACGTCTGGACTTTAATTAGGGCTCTTCTGAGTCGGCAGTGGACAGACCGTGAGCAGGGCTATTTGTGAACATTTGCTTCTGTTCCAAGGGAAAAAGGGCCCCGTCAGTCACCAAGTTTGACTCCTTCCAGAGCTTACTATTCCTTCACTGTTGTTTGTTCTGAGAATACAGATAGACCAAGGAAAATCCGAAACCGCACAGAAGCTTCCCTTTCACAATGAGCCTCTACACTGAAGCATATAATATTTGACAGCCTTTTGTGAGTAGCAGAGTCCGTGGGTTTTTTTTCTCCAGCAGTGATATCCTTTCACCTCATTATAAAATATAACCTGTCATAGCTAAATTCAGGAGTTTTTTCAACAGGGCTGGAAAACTCATCTTTAATTACTGTATAGGAGAATGCTTCTGAATTATCAACTCTGCTGAAAAAGGCTGAAAGGCAATCTGATCACTGTAAGGAACAGATGCTCCTGGATAGAGAAGCCATGTTGTTGGGTTTTCAGTTTCTCAGGGGATGGCGCTTTGATATGGATGGCTTTGAAATCGATATAAGAATAAAAAGAAAAAGAAACACTTGTGTTAGTCTAGTAGCAAGGGGTGTACACTGACCTGTCCATGCACAGATTGGTTTTAGGAATTTCATTGGGTCAGCAGTCTTCGATTGTAAATATCTAGATGTGCATTCCAAAACAATGTTAATGGAAGTTTTCTTTATACCAGCTTAATGTGTTGCATCCTATTGTTAAGTTGTGACAGACTTGGTTCCAAATTCAAGCTCTGCCACTAATCAGCTGATGACCATAGTAATTCCTAACTCTCTCTAAGCTTCAGTGATTGTATCTGGAAAAGAGAGAGAATCACCATACGTACATCCTATGCTTGTTAAGAAGATTAATGAGATAATGAATGTGAGGAGTTTAGCAAAGAACTTAACATATTATAACCACTCAATAAATAGTAGCTATTATTATTAGCAGCGTTCTGCACTTAATTTCTGACAGTTTTGGCTGCAAAGGAAAATTACATTTTCAAAGCCAGATTGAGTATTAGACAGAAGTGTTCCTTTTTAGGAAGAGGACATAGGACAAAATACCTAAGGTGTACATCTCCCAGTTGCAGAAACAGGACAGGAGTTATAAGAGAGCCAAACCAATAGACCCTTGAGCATCGGGCACACTGAGTCCTATTTTAATTAATGTTCTCTCAAAGTTAATATTTTCAGAAGCAGCTTCTGCAGAAGATCAGGCAGTCACTCAAACTATTTCTCAAAAAGAAAAGTTTCCCACGGACAAGCAACTCTAGGCAATGCTACATACAACATGGCAGTCTTGGAAATTCACAAAGCACATTAGCATGTTAAAGGCTTTAAGAAATCCTGCAGTAAAGAAATCATCTTTACTTTGATTGACACGGATTCCCCAAACCTATCTGATAATGCAACTCTTTTTTCCATCCAATGACTATTGGTGCACTAATATTTCATTGAGTACTTTTGCATGTCAGCCACAGTGTCAAGCATTTTACATGTATTAACTCATTAAATCATAATAACAATGCTATGAGATGGGTACCATTATTAATTCTATTTTACTTGCCCAGGATTACACAGCCAGTAAGTGATAGCGGGATTCAAGTCCCAGCACTCTGATGCCAGAGTCACGTTCTGAACCGCACTTCATACCTCTTCTCACAACAGGAGGCACATCCCGTCTACAGTTAGTACGCTTTCACTTACAAATAACAGAAACCCCAACCAAAACTAATTCAACACCTAAGGGAGTTTATAGTCTCATTTAACTAAAAAAGTAGTATGAGCTTCAGGCACTGGGGGCGTAGTTCCAGGATTTGCATTCAAATCTGAGACAAGTGTTCTGTGGAATATACTTTCAAAAATGCCACTCTATGCTTTTCTTTTCTCTATATGTTCTGATGTCTTATGACAAAATAGAAAAAAAGGGAATCGCAGAAACTGAAGTCAATGAAGAAAGACAAGATACCCAAGCCTTGACTTTTCCCTGACCATTTTGGATCTTTGTCTATCCATCAATTCTGATGGTACCTAGAACAGAGACTACTGAACTATTTTCACAATTTTTAGATGAAAAACCTAAAGCAGAGAAAGCTGATTAGACTTTTTCCAGACCAAATAGAACTGTCTCTGAAATCTATTATTTTTATATAAAAAATACGTAAGAAGTTTCTTTATATTAGAAAAACCACGAAGGATATAGAAATAAAGAGAGTAAAAGTAGATGTCACCTGCCCCCTTGCCTACTCTCTCCATTATCCTTCTCAGAGGTCATCAATTGAGTATATGTATTCCTAAACTTGCCAAACTTTCTCTACCTTTAAGTAGACACGTGTAAAAATAGATCTTTTATAACATAAATAGGAACATGTTGGGGTTTTTTCATTCAAATACATATCTGAAGAATTTTTCATCATCACAAAGAGATCTTCATTCTTTTTAACTGTCTTATGTGTGAACCACCATTTAAGCTTTTCCACTTGTTCATTGACATTAAGCATCTCTAATATTTTACTACCTGAAAAAAAAGAAAGCTCAAATGGCCATCCTGGCGCATGCTACTTTGTGCACGCGTGGAAGTTTTTCTCTACACTAGAAAATCACTAGTGAAATTGCTTGGTTAAAGGGGTTGGAGCACTTTAAATTTTGATAGAATTTGCCAAATTGCCCTCCAAAAAGGCTGTTCCAATTTACACTCCCACCAACAGCGTCTGAGAGTACCTGTTTCCCCACTGGATATTAGCAATCGTTTTGCATTCAATTTCAAAGAGTAATCAACAGGACTCTGTGTGACGAAAGTGGCTCCCTCAGAGCTTTAAGAATGTATCATTAGACACGAAAGAAAACAATTATTTGACGTGAGCCCACTCTGTGATTGGTATTATAATAATAATAAAGAAAACCCTCTTGATTGAATAGCTACTTATCTTAGACTTTAAAAACATTAACTACCTGACTTACAGTGTGTTTAAGAGGTCAATAAAGGTCACTTATCCCCATTTTGCAGATGCAAATTTTAAAGTGTGTATAAAAAAAGTGAGTGAAGATGTCTATCAGGCTGGGTACAAGAGCAGAAAATAAGAATCAAATTCTTTGGGGTCCTCACTTCTTCATTTTCTGGTGATGAGGCAGTCTCTCGAATCTAGAAACAAAACTATGACCTGTATCCTTCTAAAAACAACCAAAGTCCAGCCACTTGCATTAGAAACACGTTTCTGCTATAACTTCGCCTTAAAGCTGGATGATGATTTAGAAAAATGGTGGACTCTAAGCCAATGAAACTTCATATTCGGTTCCCAGACATGTGGTGGCCTTTGCTCCCTCTGGCAAGGCTACTAGTGTTCTTTTATTGTCTGATCCTGGTGATCTAAAGGGAAATAAGGTGCCATCTGCAGAACTCAATATTTACTTCTTTCTGTGCTCATGGATAGTCGTGGAAGAATTCACGGGCTTGCAAACTTGAAATCTTTGTACAGTAGGCGGCAGACACATAGGCAACTTACTCAGGGCACTTCGGCAATCATCACTTTGAGCTCAGCCCCAGATATATGTCCCAGAGGGAATCCATGCGGGCTTTAATACATATCTTGTTCCCTTGCAGAGAAGTCACAATTTACCCAAAACATACTTGTTCACAGACAATCTAAATGAAATCTCCAGATTGACGACAGCTGGCCTAGGAAAGGCAAAAAACACTCCTTCACATCTGGGAGCAAGGTACTTGCACACTTGGAGATGAATACATTTTTCCGAATACCAGTTGTTTTTTTATATTTCAATCTCAGGTCAATGAATTGTAATGACATCCATACAAATACAAAGCAGTTGAAATGCTTGTGAAAAAGTGGCTTTCCAGACCAGAAATGAAATTTTTCTTAAAGTAGTAATGCTTAGCTAGTTTAAGAATAAACGCCAGTACCCTCATCTTTCTTCAAAGACTTTCCTCTTTCTCTCCTTCCTGATCAGTACCTTAACGTGGAGGCACAGCCATGTTCTACATCGACCCAGGCTCCATCAGCATCCAGTATTCCCTGTCTAAAGCTTTGACACATTTGTCACAACAGCTAAGGTTGAGGAAAGGAGTTGAAACAATTTCACAAGACTTGTTATGACTCCCACGGTCCCTGTGTAGTCCTCTTAACATCCTTTGTTCCCATCCTTCCAATAAAACATGAGCACCAGCCGTTTCCCCTTGCACAGTGTGAGCCAGAAAGGCTGCAGCCTTTGAGCTCCGGTTCCAGTCCACAGATCATGAGAGCGGATGATATTGTTCTGTACACCAAGCCTTTCATGCCAACTTCTAAATGAGGGAGAAAGACTGCAGCGATGACAATGATCTATCACTGTACCCCTTTTAGTAAAGATACTCCTTTCAATAAAGATACCCCTTTTAATAAATTTAAAGAGAATTTTGAGGCCTTGGGACCATGCAGAGAGGGGGTTGGAGGTACAGCTGAGAAGGGAGAGGGCAACCAGAGAAAATGAGGTGAAGCAGAGAATAAGGACAATAAAGAATACACATGTGGTTTCCTGGGTGCATGATCCCGCTGCTCTGTCTCCCACTAAGATCTACAGATCTGCAGTTCTTTAGAAGTCGCCAGATAGCTCCAACTGTTTTCTAAAGTTTAAATATCACAAATTGATGGGCCTTGAGTTAAGATGGAGACATCTGTGGTTGAATGTGTCAATAAGAGACAAGCATAATGACAACTTGTATTTTCAAAGGGTCTTTCTCTCAAAGCTCAGAGTATCTTATAGATTTGATCTAACTATTCCACCACAACATTGATGGCATCTGGGAAGAAAGTAGAGACAGGGCAATGAGTAGTATGAGTATGAGGGTGTCAATACTTTTGTTATTTCTTGCCTAAGGAAAATAAAACCGGGATGTTTATAAAAATGTCCTAAGTCAAGATTTTAAAAACATTTTAGCTGCTCTACCCTTTCATTCAAATGAAAACGGATGCTGAACACTAACATCAAAACAAACGCCTCTCCCAAAAAATCGCTGCTGAACTGTCCTCTCCGGGACTGTCTCCAAACACTACCTGCCTAATCTTCTCCTCTTACACCATATCCTCAAAAACCCCGCAGAGCTCAGGCTTACAAAGAAAAAAATCACCTTCCCAGATCACTCTCTCAAATTCCACGCCAAATAAGCAACACAGCCTTCCAGGAATGACAGAGAGCAAGCCTCTGTTGCCCTAAAGGAGGGAGGCAAAGCACGTCTTCCAGAGATCTTCATAGTGTGGAACCTAGCAGATCATCTTCTAAACACATTTTCCACTGTGGAAAAATTTTTGTTGAGAAGTCTTTTAATGATTGAATGGTAATGTTATTTTTGCCAACCATAGAATTATGCCTCTTATTATCCTGGGCATGCTGAAAATACAGACAGACCTTATCAGCATGACTTATTATTACTGACTCTTCTATCATCATTACAGACTCTAAGGGTGCCTATTTTTGCAAAGGATATCTGCAAACACTACTTTGGACTTTCAAATTTGATAAAGGGGAACTCCACTCTTCCTCCCGCCCTGACTGCAGTATTTGTCTCTTCTCAGGATGCAAAGGCAGTGTTGGTAGTGGTAGCAAGCACGTGTGTGCCTCTAAGGAGATATGAACTAAAAACATGACCCTACAGGTCTGTTATGACTAAGCAGAAAATGGCTTTCTGTGACAGCTAAGGGACGTGACAGACTGGAGCAGATTCCAAGCAACCCACATCCTCTCTTGGTGCCAAGGGAAGATTTGTACCCTGGAATGAAAGTGATGTGATAAAAATGTGTGAAATTCTGTGGAAAAACAATTCAAGTGTCCTCATGTAATGGGACATTTAACCATATCTTGTATGTTCTCTCAACCCAGAGTGACCTCCAAATATGCACTTTAAGAAAAATACGCCAAAACATTAAAGGCAAAACTAGTTTATGTTTTTGTCCTTTGCTATGTCTATCGGTGCTAAAAAGTAAAAATAAAAATAAATTCTTTGTTGATGATAATGCCTCACTTTCCCACAATTTTGGGTAAGAAACTCAGAACATCTTGTCATGCTCTTAGACTAGAGTGTCATCACAATGTCTGTGTCACCAGTAGGCCGAAAGCAGAAGCAAAAGAAGAAATTCTAAATAGAGAGAAAAGAAGTCAAGTGGGAGAATATGAGACAAAGACGTGAGTGAGGAAAAAAGATGAGAAGGATGAAAAAGAGGTGAGTTTGAAAGGATCGGGTACTGAATAATGTCACCATTGTGTTAGGGCGGCCTGTCAAATGTGGTTACAGATCACCCACCAAATGTTAGCAAAGGAGATCGTCATTCTCTCTCTACCTATTTATATGAAGATAATTAGGGAGGTTATGCTATTTCCACAAATTGTAGTCATGATAAAACAACATTTGTTTACAGATTAAAAAAATAGACTTCAATAGCTTTGCAGGTTATAGCTAGTATTTGTTCTATGTTATTGACCTGATATTTTCTTCATGCCATTTCTCCTCTTCAAACTCACAGCAACTCAATAAAAAAAATTGGCATTAGAGTTTGTCCACTTACAATTTTTTCCCTAGATCTTGAGGCCTTTGTAATTTTCTACATTTGTTTGGTGGTCTGTAACTAGGGTAGGCAACCCTGACACAGTGAGGACACTGCGTGACAATTAAGAGCTCTGGTGGCTCACAGGCTGTTATACATATGGCTTCCATACTGCCCACAACAGGAGATCTGATTAGGTCAGCATGTTACTCAGGGATCTCCAGAGAAACAGAACCAATAGAATATATTATAATAATATAAACTGACTCTTTATAGTTGTATCTATGTATTACATATGGGTATATATGTGTATATATACAGGTATAAGTGCAATCTGCTTTACTCAGTCTACCAAATTCAAATGTTAATCTTATCCAAAAACCCCCACAGGCACACCCAGAACTAACGTTTAGTGAAATATCTGGGTGCCCCGTGATTCAGCCAAGTTGACACAAAAATTAACCATCATGGTCAATCTTTCACCATCCACAATGATGGGCAGATTATTGCCTTGTTTATATCCAGTCCATAAGTATTTGCCTTTTGCACTACACTCTGGTCAAAAATTTGTGACCAGGCTAGCTGGGATGATCTGACTTGATGCACATAGAAGTGATAGGAAGAAAGGCAGGTGGGAGGCCACTTTCCTCAAACGGCCTGGCAGTTTTGAATTTCAAGAGCTTCTTTCTAGAATAACACCACTGACTTAATCAAAGAACTGGCAAAGTGTCTGCCCTATAGAGCTTATGTAGCTTATATGATGGTGGATTTGAAATGGAATTACAAAACTTCACACATCTGTGACCGTGGAAGATATTTAATAGTGTTAAACAGTAAGTATCAGAGTGTCTATATCTTTAGATAGGGAAATCCTTGTCAACACAGATTATTCAGTACTTGGGTTTTCCTATAAAAAACTATAACAGAATACTGCAGGTCAACAATCCTCCTCTTTTTGAGGAGGAAGACTGGCTCTGAGCTAATATCCATGCCCATCTTCCTCCACTTTACATGTGTGACCCCTGCCACAGCATGGCTTGACAAGCAGTGCTTAGGTCCACACCAGGGATCCAAACTGTCACACCCCGGGCCACCAAAGCGGAACACATGAATTTAACCACTGCACCACTGGGCTCGCCTTGAGCATTTTACTGATTCTTAAAGAAGTCAAATTAGTGGTTGATATAGAATTGTGCTGTATAGTATGTATGAGTTACGTATCTCCACTCATGATTAA
Source organism: Equus quagga (assembly GCF_021613505.1). Classification (NCBI taxonomy): domain Eukaryota; kingdom Metazoa; phylum Chordata; class Mammalia; order Perissodactyla; family Equidae; genus Equus; species Equus quagga. The sequence continues at coordinate 35,551,335 of NC_060268.1, forward strand.
GTTAATTCTGTGCTAAATAGAACAGCTTCCACTTGATAATGAATGTTTAGTCATTCACAAACTTTTAATTTTCATTATAAAAACTCAAGATAAGGATCCTCTTTCATCTAGTCTTCTCTTCTCAAGCATCTTAACTTATTCTTCTTCCTCTGTCAACCCATAAATGTCAAAGGGTTTGTTTTTAACCCTCTTCTCTTTTAACATACACACAATGCTTATGGATTATCTCAGTAACTCCCATATTTGTTTTCCAAATGTGACAGATACAGAGAAATACTACCCAGATGCCCCTTGAGGGTAGGACTTGCTGTCCAATGACAGATATTATGACCAGCAGGAAACCTTCCGGATATGCCTTAGCTACAGAGGGCCACCTCACTGAGATCATGACATTCCAAAAGCAGCCCAACTCTGGTTACCGAGTGAGGTAAAAGTACAAAAGCCTAGCATTTCCAGCCCATTGCAAGATAAAGCTGATGGGCAATATTTTCTCCAGGGCTCTCCACTGGATTGACCAAAGCTTTGTAAGGCCTACATCAAAGTTTGACTACTCCCTTTGCCCAAAGCTGCTTAATCTTTAATAAACATCAAATACCCCAAATTCTATCTCAGTGTCTGCTTCCATAAAAAGCAAACATAAATCCTCTTTGAAGACATGCATCTTTAACTTAGAGATCAATTATCATAGATAACTAATATGAGCAAACAATCATAAAAACAAAATACAGTGAATACATATGCCATAATCAAGAGTCTCTACGAAAAATGAAACAGCAGAATCATATCCAAAAAGATTTAAGATGTTAGAATTATTGGACTAGAATATGATGTAAGTATAATTAATATATTTGAAGAAGTGAAAGATAATTGAAAGTATAAATAAAGAACCAGAAACTATGTGAAATAATCATGAAATCTAGAAAAGAACTACATAGAACTTCTAGAAAACTAGACTAATTGAAAAACTTTAAAAGATCAATAAATAAGCTAATCAGTAGCTTAGATATAGTCAAAGAGAGGATTAGAGAACTGGAATATAAAAATGAAGAAAATAGCCATTATATAGCACAGAAAGGAAAACAAAAAAGATGGAAGAAAAAGAACTTCTATAGGATTAAGTGAGAAGGTCTAACATATGTCTAATTTATGTTAGAGAAGGAGACTTTAGAAAATGGGGAAAGTACAGCATTTAATGAGATTTCCCCAAAGCTGATGAATCACAAAAATCCTCAGTTTAAAGTAGTACTGTGAATTACAAACAAGACATATTAAAAGAAATGTATACCCAGACTAACTGTTTTGAAATTGCAGGACAAAAGATAAAGATAAAATCCTAAAAACAACCAGAGAGAAAACAGATTACAAATAAATGAATGATAAGATGGATAGCTGACTTCTTAAATTAAAAGAACAGGGGCAAAATATATTGAAAAAACATCTTTAAAGGGCTTAGAGAAAAACCTAACAATCCAGAGTTCTATATCCCCAGTAAAACTTCCTTCGAAAAATCAGAGTAAAATGGAAACTTTTCTTTCAAAAAAAAAAACTAAGAGAATGTAGTACCAATATGTTCTCAATAAAGACATTTCTAAAAGTTCTCCTTCAGTAAGAAGCACTAGGACCTTCGAAGAATGGTATGGAATGCAAGAAGCAAAGGTAGCAAAGAAAACTGTAAACATGTCAATAGATATTAACAAAAAAAAGGGCTGAATAAAATACTGATAATGTTTAACTATTTTTTTAAATAAAGAGAAAACTGAAATACAAAACAAAATAGTATGTAAGTCAGGAAGATGATTACAGATAAAGTTCTCTAAGTTGCTTGTACTGTTTGGGAGGAGGGAAAAGATATTAGCGAACTGTAGAATGTATTAAATATGCCAGTTTTAATTTCTGGGATAACTCGTAAAAGACTATAAATAGAGTACATAACATCCAAACTCGTGGAGAGGCAAAAAGAAATGAGAAAAAAATTCAATCCAAAAGAACATAAGAAAGGAGACCACAGTAGAAATATAGAAAAAGTGAGAAAAATACAAAATAAGATGGTAAAAATTAATTCATATAAATTATTAATCACAGTAAATATAAGGGAGCCATGTTCTCAAAAAATAAGATTGTCAAGTATGGTTACAAAACTTATAAGAGTTATGACTAAAACATCCGGATATAGAAATATTGGAAGGTATAGATAATGGAAAAAATATCCCAAGAAAATACTAACTAAAAGGCAGTGGTGCAGCTGTATTATTATAATATGAAATAGACTTTAAGGCAAAAAGCCTTGCTAGTAATGAAGAGTCACTATATAACAGTATAAGGGTCCTTTTACCGAGAAGATACTAAAGTTCTAAATATGTACGCACCTAATAACTTTAAAATATTTTAAGGTAAAAGCAGAAATTCTTAAAATGAAAAGTAAAGATATAACACAGAAGATCAAAGAATCAAAAAACAGGCTCTTTGAAAGACAAATGAAATTGACAAACTTTCAGCAAGAGAGGTTATGAAGAGAGAAGCACAATCAATAACACGAGTAAAACAGAAAGCATAGTTAGAGATCCAGTAGACGTTAGATGCATAATAGAATGTTACAAACCACTTTGTGCCATTAAATATGAAAAATTAAACATAACCATAAGCCTGCAAAACTATACTTCCAAGATACTGACTCTACAAGAAACAGAAACTTAAAAATCACTTAAACAATTAAAGAAATTGAAACATCTTCTCAAAAGAAAACACTAAGCCCAGATTATTTTATGAGAACGCTCTGCAAAATATTCAAGGAACAGATCATTTTAATCTTACACCAACTCTTCCATAAAAGAGAAAAAGAGGGCACATTTCGCAAATTATTTTATTTTGCCAGTATATCTTCAATATCAAAACCAGATAAAGAAAATATGAAAAGTATAAAAAAAATTATAAGCCAATTCAATTATGACTTGGAGGCAAAAGTAACTAAACAAAATAGTATGTGCGAGGAACACATTACATCATGACCGATTTGGATTTACTCAAGTAACAAATGGTTGCTTTAATATTATAAAATCAGTCATTCAAATTCACTATGCTTCCTTACTGTTACAGTTGTTTACAAATCTTGCTTTGACTAACAGAAGTTTACTAGAGATGGCATGTGACATTCCTAGGCAGAAGTATTTAACTGCCATCTCCAACACTCCAAAGCTGTCTTCTGCTATATTGATCTTGGAATCATGAGTTGACATAAAGATACAATGGTGAACCATTCTGTGAAGGACAGCTGCTCTGATCAGTTGTCCAAACCTGCAGCGAATTTTTCATGACAGAAAAAATACATCTTGTGCTAAATTATGGAGTTTTCAGAGTTGTTTGTTACCTGGCATAACCTAGTCCAATCACACTGATATAGCTATAATAACTAATATAGCACAGAATTGGCTGTGAGAAAAACAAACGGACCCACGAAAAAAACAGAATGACCAAAAAAAGATCTAGTGGAATGTAGAAACTTAGTATTTGATGGGGAGTAGGGGGGCAGTGCAGAGCAGTGAAGAAAGGAAAAGCTATGAAATAAAATATTCTGGGACAATTGGAACTCCACGTAGAAAAGTGAAATTGAATCACCACATTATGCTATATATAATAGTCTTTCTCAGGTGGAGAATAAATGTGAAAAAAAAGAAGAGACCTTTAGAATAAAACATAAGAGTTTATCCTTATAACTCCAAGGTATGGAAGGATTACTTAAATAAGATACGAAAAAAACAAACAGGAGAAGATAGATGAATTCAATCACATATAAAATGAAAACTTCTGCTTGTCAAAGGACTCTATACCAAAATGAACGGACAAGCCTCCAAACTGGAAGAGATGTTTACAGATCATATAATGAACAAACCATCAGTATTTAAAATGAAAAAATAATTCCTATAAATACATAAAAAAAAAGACAAGTGTCCAAACAAAATTGGGCAAAAAAGAAAAGACATTTCACAGAAGAAGAAATCAAATGGTATGAAAAGCATGTGAAAGGTTGCTCAACTTTTTAGAAATCAGGTAAACGAAAGTGAAACCATAATTCCATGGCTGTCATATTGACAAAAATTTAATAGTCAGACAATACCAAATTTTTGCAATAAGGAAAGAAAATCTTATGAATACTAATGGGCTAGAAATTCATTCAACTACTACAGAAATCAATGTTTTAATTACCTTGTAAAGTTTAAGATGAGTATATCCATTTCAGTATATATACCTTAGAAAAACTCTTGAGTATGTACTCAGAGAACTGTGTAAAAATGTTTATAGGCACTGCTTATAACGTCGAAAAATACTGAAAACTACGCAAATGCTCATGTTCACCAATAGGTGTATCAGTCAGGACTTTCTAGAGAAACAGAACCAGTAGTATATAAATAGATTTATTTATTCTAAGGAATTGGCTCATGTGATTACAGAGGCTGAGAAGTCCCGAGATCTACAGTCAGCAAGATGGAGACCCAAGAGAGCGGATGGTATAGCTCCAGTCTACGACTGAAGGCCTGAGAAGCAGGAGAGCTGATGGTGTAAGTTCCAGTCTGAAAGCTGACAGGCTAGAAACCCAAGAAGGGCTGAGTTCTCAGTTTTGAGTCCAAAGGCAGGAAAAAATGGATGTCCCAGCTCAGCAAACAGACAGACGGAGTTACCCCTAATTTAGATTTTTTGTTCTATTCGGGTATAAAATTGATTGGATGAGCCCTAGCCACATTAGAAAAGACAATTTGCTTTACTCTACCAATTCAAATATTAATGTCATCCAGGAATACTCTCAGACACACCCAGAATAATGTTTGATCAAACATCTGGGTGCCCTGTGGCCCAGTCAAACTGACACATAAAATTAACCATCACAATAGGAAGATGTATAAATGTTGTGTCTTCCTTATACAGTGGAATTCCTTATAGCAGTGAATATTAGTGAACTCTAGTTATGTAATACACTATGAAATCTTAGAGACGTAATTTCAAGCAAAAAAGAAAAAGAGGAAGCAGCATATTATTCACGAGAGCCAAGACACAGAAACAACTTCAGTGTCCATCAACAGAAGAACAGATAAAGAAAATGTGCCACATATATATATATATATATATATATATATATATACAATGGAATATTATTCAACCATAAAAAAGAAGGAAATTCTGCCATTTGCAACAACAAGGATGGAACTTGAGGCCATTATGCTAAGTGAAATAAGTCAGACAGAGAAAGACAAATACTATATGATCTCACTTATGTGTAGAATCTACAAAAAGTCAAACTTACAGAAACAGAGAGTTGAATGGTGGCTGCCAGGGGCTGGGAGTCGGGGAAAAGGGGAGATGTTGGTCAAAGGAGACAGACTTCCAGTTATAAGACGAACAAGATCTGGGGATCTTATGTACAGCGTGATGCCTATAGTTAACAATGCTGTATTATATACTTGAAAGTTGCTAAGAGAGTAAGTCTTAAATATTCTCTCTATACACCTATACACAAAAAAATGGTAATTATGTGAGGTGATGGAGGTGTTAATCAACTTTATTGTGGTAATCATTTCACAATACATATGTATATCAAATTATCACTTTGTACACCTTAAACTTACACAATGTTACATGTCAACTATATCTCAGTAAAGCTGGGGGGAAAAAAGGAAGCTGCAGAAGACACATACAGCTTTACAGCATTTATTTGGGGTTCAAAAACATGACTATACAATACCTTTTAGGTGTATTTACATACAACAAAGAAAAATAGTATATGCTACTGATAAAATCAAAATAGTGATTACCTTGGGGGACAGCAAGGACTCAGGGAAATGTCACATAGAAGCTGTAGATAAGGAGCTCAAGGTGTTGTTGATGTTCTATTTCTTAGAATGGACGTGGGTACACCGGTATCATTCTTTCTCTCTTACATATAGGGTTATACACACACACACACACATACATATATATATATATATATATATACAGCCGATTCTCATTATTCGTGGTAGTTACATTCTATAAAGTCACTGCAAATGCTGAATAAGCAAATACTGAACCATTGCTCCTATCCCCCATATCCCAGGGGTATATAGAGTTAAGGCCCTACAAGACCCAACTCACGTTTTTACGAACTCATCAATATGTAACCTTGTTTTATGTGTTTATAATGTTGAAAGACACCTTATGTAATATATACTGCTGATTCATTAACATTGAACTCATGGCCGACAGCACTATAATTCATGCCTGAATGAACCTTGTCTAACGTATTTTCTCTGTAAGGCACATCACAGCCTTCCTGTGATTAGGAACACTAGATAGCACTTTAGCACTGCACTTGAGGGCCATTTCAATCAGTGAAATCACCAACAAAACACACAAAAATGTGGCACTAGATAGACTGCAGAAAAAACACTTGTTAACATTACGAGAGCTGAAACATAAAGGCAGAGCATCGCCTTGTTGGATCTCTGCTGGGAACATGCACACCAGGTGACTCAATTTTCACTGCTCTGCAGGTTTGCAAAAGACAGAGAAAGAAGAAGAAATATTGACTTTAAGATTACAAATAAATTTTAGTGAGTAAATTTGCAAATACAGAATATTTGAATAACGAGAATCAACACTATACACGTACATGTACTTCTGCATCTTTTAAATATTCAATAATTTTTTAAATGGGAAAGAAAAAATAATTCCTCATACCGTTATAGCTCAAAGATATGATTGGGTCAAATGCATATACCCATATAATAAAAAGACCCTAATCTCCTACCCCCTTTAAACCTCCTACCCAAGTATCTCAAGTGATTTCTAGAAGTAGCTAGAAGGCTCTGTGTGAGCCGAAGGGAGCCTGTTGTTCTATGCCCATCTCTCGGAAGTTGCTCTGCTCCCACTGGTCCACATGTGCTGCCTTCAAAGACTTTCAGAGAAGCTTCACCACTGCTGCCATTCAACATGAGAAAGCCAATTGCCATGGCCAGTGGGTTCTTCCTGGATTCCGCCAGAAGCATGTCATCCTCCAGGAATTAATGTGTATCATGCATAGGCAGAGGAAAGGGTCTTCTCTACAGTTGAATTCCAAACTTGGTTGCCTGGGCTCCTAAAGCTGCCCCTGAGGCCAGAGTCTTCGAAAATCTTTACTAAAGAGAAACATCAGCTACTGCCTCTACCACTGTTCATTGGGCTCAAAATCAATCCACAGAATTAGTGGAGGATTGACTTTCTCCTTTCCATCTCCAGGCCCCTGCATCCACCAAATTCATCTCTCTTTTTCATCTCTAGTATAGATCAACAGAGGTGACGAGTACAGGAAGATATTGGGAGGTAGGAAGTGGGTTATTATCTATACCTGGCAACTGACAGCCTTGTTAGAGTTCATTGGAGGAAATCTCAGCTTTAAAACCTCCTGAAGTATTTTGTGGGTGGAGTTTCCTTGAAGACTGCTAATTAAAGCTTCTTTTGCTCACAATGTTGAAATAAATTGGAAATAAATTGATCATATGTTTCCCATTTTCCTTTCCCAAGGCTGAGTAAATATAAAAGTTCTATAACTTAAAATGTGGAAAGAGAAAACACATTTTTCTTGAAAGATGGAAACTCTAATGATTGTCTGATGAACAGCTCTCATCAGAGATTTTCACTTTTTAAGCTGGAATTGGAATATATATTCAAAAATTAGCCTTAATGCTCAACAAAGAAATAGGTTTAGTGATACATCCAAGGAAACATGGGTTCTTAAAGTATTAGGTATTTACCTTAAATTTAATTGGAGCTTTTTTATAAGAATGTCACTTAATTTTGTGACTCCCTTCAATTCTGCAAGAACTAAATAAATGTGGTTGACCAGCTCTTCTGAAAGCAGCTATCATACCCCCATGATACATGTGTCTTCCTCCTACCTGGGGGTTAATCACATTAATAGCATTTTAATAAGAGTATATGCAAATAAGATAATCACTGATCATTTTAACTACTTTCGAACGTACTGCAACTCAACTAAGTGTGTAGAATGTGATTACGGGTTATACCTAGAATTTAAATATTTCAAGTGTTTTTCTAAGCTTTATACATTAAATCCAAGCGCTCAATCTTCTCTCAACGATTGAAGTACAATTACTTAGATTTGGCGGTAGGACAAATTCTATCATTTGGCGTTGTCACCATAACCAATGATATTTTTTAGTCTAAAATACAATTATCTCTGTGTTTTAAAATAATCTCTTGATTTTCATTCTTAGATGTCCCTTCAAATACCACAGTTTCTTTATCTCTCAGCTATTCTGACCTTTCCAAATTCCGAGGTCCTAAATGTCTTGCAAACACAGCAATGAAACAGTGTGAATAACTAGCTAAAATTGCGTTTCAAAGAAAGAAATCAAATATTTTTTTCCCTATTCCAGGAAAAATTTTATTTCCTTGAATGAATACATGTCTAATTTGTCTTTCATGCTGCACTTCATGGCAAGCTTCCAGAACAGAAGTTTCAAATTTTTAAGCTAAAGATTCCCAAGAACCCTTTGTATAGTCAAAATTATAGTTTAATACTTAATGATAATGCATGTATATTCTCAGGGTTTTGGTAATAACCATGAGATGCCATTATTCTAAGATGTATAGGACTGTGAAACTTACATAAATTTAACATTATAAATACAACTTAATGGATGTAATATACTCGATTTCACTGATGGACATTTCCCTTCAAAATATTCTCTCTAATTTCTATGTCCATCTTCTTTTTTAAACCCACAACTGCTTTACTAAATCCCAGATTGCTGTTTGAAGAATCTCTGGTCCACCTCTTGCTCTTCCTAACAGTGTAACTAAAGGTGCATTTGCTTGTGGCTAAAATCAAAGTGGACTCAAAGTTCTAAACACGATTCTAAAATTTCTCTTATTTTGTCCTAATGTCCATCTTTATTTACCACCTTGCTAGCATGTGCATAATTGTTTTAATTGTCTTAAATTCTTTTTGGAATAAAATAAAGGAAAAAGGCAAGCACACATATACAGAATCCTATTTATGACTCCGATGACAAAGTCTTATTTCCCTTTGGTTGCAATGGAGATATTAATATTTATTCATCAGTTATTTGGCCAATTAGTCATTGCCTACTCTATAATAAACATAGTGATATTAAAATGAAGACACTCACCTTAGTCAATGAAGTATGAATAGCCCAGAAATGTTAAACAGATATCTCAACAAATATGCTTAATGAGATATTACAGTTGTTATCATTAAAATACTCATAGATATCAGTGGGCACAAAAGATTGAGTAACTAATTCTCCAGGTGGGTGTTAGGGTATAGAAAAGTAATCCAGATGAAAAGTGTTTAGGACAGGCTGTGTGGAAAGGATTACAATTCTGGAGAGTTCTGGGAAATGCAGAGCAACCTCTTAATGACTGGAGTTTATGAGGCAAAGGGGTATTTTTGAAAGAAAAATGTGGAAGAGTATTGAGATCATGCTGACAATGCAGACCTTATCTGTCATATCCAGAGTTTGAATTTTATCCGTGGGCAAAAGGGAGCCATGGAAAGAAGCATGGGAGTAAATGACCAACTACTTCTGTACAAAGAGCCTTCAGTAACTGTGGAGACTAGATAAAGGCAGAGAGCAGTTTGAAAACTACTGCGATGTCCTGACAAGAGATTTGGCTCTTTCCACTTGGGGGGTGTAGTGGGAATAAAGTGGTTACTATTAACAAATTGCTCCAATTCCCTCTGAAAGTAGAAAATAGGGCCAAATAAAAAACATCGTAACAGCGAAGAGTCACTCTAGCCCATTTGATGCATTTTCTACGTTTGAGCACAGTAACAAAATTTGGGGCCATGATTGCCCCAGCTGGGAGCTGACCAGTACTTAATTTGGGGTCATGATAGGGAATGGTAAGACAGATCACTGGAAATAATTTGCTCATAACTCTCCCCACAGAAACTCAGAGTCTTAGTTTTGCATGAGTTGAAAACAAGCTCTTTGAAAACGTCAAAAATGAACAACCAAATGGCATTAAAAACAGATATTGTGTTCATCCAAACATTTTTCTAAGTGAGTCCAGGGCTCAAGATTGCCTGCTGCATACATCCTTGGGAGTTTAGAAGGGCGAATTCATCAGTGTGATGGAAGAATTGCCCCAAAAAAGGACATGAAAGGTCACCAGCACTTGTTTCTATCCAAGAACACAGATCCGTTGGAATTTGGAACTTTCTAATTCTCAGGACCCCAGTGATGAAATCATGGCCACTGTTGGTATTAAACAAGTTCTCTTGTCCCTTCAGTTCTTCAGCTCTCCTTATATTAATCCAGCAGATGAAGCAATGGAGTAAATAGTCATTTAGGTAAAAAACATAGGACGGAAAAGCTAAAAAGTAATTTTTTTGCTCCTGAATAAATCTAGGGCAACATAATCAGCCCAGAAAATAGTGAGAAGTAGAACAGAAGTGATCCAGTTTCACTCCACACCTTACAGTAATTTCTCCCTGCTTTATTTGTACCCAGTTGCCTTGGGACAGTGTGTCCACTACCTGTGATAGCGTATAGACGTGCCAATGCAAATTTATTAACTCACAAAGTATTCTACAGAGTATAAAAATGCAGAACAGCACTGACATAAATCAGGAATGGCAGCAGGCAATAACATACCCAATCTGTGAGGTGTGTATTATTTTCCTTAAGAGAAAGATTATACTCAAGAAAGATTATTTATAGTTTCCTTTTGAATGATGTTAAAAAATATTCATAAAGCCAAATTAAACTTGCATAAGTGATTCAGTGGTTTTCATTTCCACAGATATGTATTGCCTTGGTTCACAAAGTTGCCTGTTGACTGTCAGGCAGTTAAATTCAATGAGCAAAATCATGAACACTCCTTGTTTTGAAGACCAAGTCTAGCTTAGCTCCATTTGATCTCCAACTCAGGATTTTTCCATATGTGCAGAAGAGCAAGATCTTATAATCAGAAGGTTTTGTAAAGTCCATCCATAATAGCATCTATGAAGATTTTAAATGGACCAAACAACTCTATTTCTGGTACTCAAACTTTCAGAAATAGCAGCATGAAACCATTAAGGTATAAGAACAAGAATATGTATTATAGTTGGTAATAGTCCCAAATTAGAAATGATCTAAACATCCTTCTATAGAGAAATACGTAAATTTGTATTAGGTCCGATCTATATGCATAGGCCTGGAAAGAGGTCAATGATCTATTCTTAAGTAAATGAAAGCAAGTTATACAAGTGTAGATTAATACCATTTTTGTTTAAAAAGAAAAAACTCTTAGTACTAGTTAACTGTAGGTATGGATGTGTGGAACTTCACATTTTTACTTTATAAACTTCTATATCATTTGATTTTTTAAAACAAGAAAGTACTATTCTTGTAATTTAAAAACAAACAAAAGATAGCTATCAAATTCATCTTCCTGCCTGTAGGAAATATATCTCCTGAGCACAAAATCTCCCTGGTACCTTTTGGCTATTTTTTATTAATTAGGCTCTTGGAATTCCAGCTAATAAAAATCACTCAAGGGATATAACCTCACATGACTAGGACTTTAAAAATAATTTAAATAAATCTCCGTGGACTAAAAATGTTAACTTTCACACAACTGTAGTGGCAAATGACGTCTATGGCATTTTCAGATCTTCCTTAGGTGTGGCTGGATACTGCTTCACAACTCTTTCTCCCAGCTGCCCCTCTCCCTCTTTTATCAGTGCATCAACTGGGAACGGAGAACAAGTAGTAACTTCGGGAAGAGTGAACAGTAAGCATTGATCATTGCAAACTTACATTCAGAAATGGCACAATATATTTAGGCATCTTATCATGAAAATGTCATTTTTTAAATCAAACATTTTTTCCACCTTCTGTGTATACCAGTACACACACCAAAAGAAAAAAGGATTCTCTCAATTTCACAGTCAACTAGATTTGCCTAAACTAGTGACTAAAAAATAACCTTGGAAATATAACACACTTCACCTATAGAGAATGAGAGATTAATTCATGTAACTGCCTCATAAAGTTCAGATGTATCATTGAAAAAAGTTCAATTCATTTCTAAGTGAGAAAATCTGTAAGGATTCAACATTATCTAGATGTAAAGTAGCCATTTTTACCCTGTTTCTTATATTACCAAATGAAAATTAAGGAATTATAGAACATGTTTTTTCAAAATTTTAAAAATCAGTACATGTCAAGAAAGAAAGAAAAGTTTAATCTTCTCTCTATTTCCAAAATCATCTTTGCTGGAGTAATAAATGTTCTTGTTCTAAGTAAGAATCTTTAGTTTATTTGGAAAGTAGGAAGATTGAGAGTGAAAAAGAGGGAAGAAAATATCACAAGCAAACTGTAGTACATTGAAATAGTTGGAACTCTGAAAAGAGATTGTGAAATAAACCCTCAATGTTATGTTCCTCCTGCCTCTTTATATTTTAATAATTTTTTGTCTTTTTAAGACGCTACTAGTCATACAATAAGGTTTGCAGGTAAGTGTCAGAAGTTTAACAGTCATGAAACGCTTTACAGACCCAGATTTCCCTTATGCCTATAGTAAGTGCAAAGGGCATTTTGCACACCTTCCTAAATAGCTTACTATAATTTATCTCGGAGACCTGTCAATCTGGATATTTGCTGAGATATATTTAAATAATCCCTCATTTGAGACCTATTACCTTGAAATTAAGAGTCACTTCCATGTCAGAAGTCAGAGGTCATCTCTGGAACAGACACATGCATCCATTTTTAAAGGAGTTAATTTAATGTTAAGAAAAATTAGAATTCCATTTATTAAGCACATAAGTCCACAAACCAGTGAATTGCTATTGATTGCTAACTTAGGTAGAAGCATCATTGTATACCAAAAACACTAATAGAGTGGGATAATACCAGGAATCAAAGACAAAAAGAGTTTCAAGGAAACCACCGTCAAGTTCAACTCTTGTTTTATAGATGAAGAAAGTGAAGCGCAGAATGTATTTTATTTAACTTTTTAGAGTCCTACAAAATAGTTTTTCATAAATATATATTACAACAAGTGATATATTTTAATGTTATGTTTTTGACATTTTTCTGGAAATTTAACTTTCTTTATAATTAGAATCAATTATACTAGCAAAAACTTAATATATGAGCCCTGAAGTCTTCTCATTATGTCTTCAACATATTGGGCTACCAGAAGGCTTTAGAAATTTAGACTGAAACTCTTCAGGGCTGGAGAAAAAAATAATTGAAATCAAATGCTTACAAACAGTTTTCAAAACCATCAGCGTATATGAGGTCATCTGGGAGGAGTAAATAGAGTGAAAAGCAAACCAAGCTCCAGATCACAACCTCCCACATTTTTGATCACTTAAGCGATCAGGTTTTAAAAAATGAGAATGCACCATCAACATATTCTATTTACTTACTTTAAAATTATACTTCATCTTGAGCTAATTACTTAACTTCTCTGGACTTCACTACTTATCTTACGGAATTGTGGTAAGAATTAAATAACCTAATAAAAGCCGAGTACATAGTAAGACTCCAATAAATGCTATTTATGCACACTCACAAATATAACAGATATATATATATTGTATGTATACTGTACTAATGTAACATGCACATAAAAACCCACATAAAAGAAACATTTGAAAAAGGTAAGCTAAAAATTAAATATAAATGGAATTTCTCATATCTTCTTCCCATACCCCCACAAATTAGCTTGTGGAACCCAAAGACTACATTCACTCCAATTTGGGAACTGCTCCTTCAAAGAACTCCTATTTTGAGGGGCACGCTAACAAAAGAAGACCAAGACTCAGTGGTGTTCTGGAGTCTGCTTGCGCCAGTTGGAGACAGACAATTGTTCACATCTTTTCTCAACTCTGCGCTCAGTAGAGTTGCTAGAAATGGACCGTAGCGAGAGTATTTACCACATGGAAATCAGAACACATTACACATGAGAGTTTGTTTTTCTCCAGAGAGATGGTTGTTAGACATTCACCAGCAAATCACCGTCAGCATTTCAGAAGAAGGAAGAGAACAAAGAAAGTGTTGTGGAGTCAAAAGTTCAAAAAAAGGAAAGAATGAGAAGGACGGATGGCCAAAATTGTCAGAAGCTGTGTAGGTGTCACTGGATTTGACAATTAGGTCATTAGTGACTTTCGAAAAAACAGTCTCTGTAAAGTGGCTGGGTAGAACCAGAAAACAGTGGGTTGGATAGTGAATGAGAAGCTAGGAAGAAAAGGTGGGCAGTGAAGGAAATAAGTGTAACAGAGCCACAGTCTAAGAAGAAACTGTATCATGGACGCAGTGGGGGTAGAAAGTGAACAAAGAGGTCACAGTTGAAGCTAAGAGAGGAACAGGGATTGAGTGAAGCCACGATGACAGTGCCTGGAGGCACAGAAGCCACATTCAGCTGTGGGATGGGTAGGCGTGTGTGTTGGTGTGCAAATGGCAGTCACGTTCTGGAAGAGGCGATCACAGGAAGACAAGAAGAGCAATTAGAGGGCACAGGCTGAGGCAAGCCAGCGGAAACTGGAAACCACCGTAAGGGGGGAAACACTGTCAAGGGAGCCAAAGAATGGAAAATAGAAAAGCAGGAAGAAAAAAATATCTGAATTCTAGATTTCTAACTGAATAAGAATCGGGTAAAAAAAATATATAATGTATGATATTCTAAGGCATTTGTTTCTACATTTTTAAAGAGGTAGAACTTCATCAAAAGCAATGATGCTAAATCCTCTGATTGTGGCGACCTCACCACTATTTCCATGTGATTAAGTTCTTCTATTTTATTTTTTTGAGAGGAAAATATTACTCTGACTAGGTTATATTTACAAAATGTGTTTAAACATTTGATTGAAAACTGCACATCTCATTTGTGTGCTTAGCACTCACAAATTCACTCTACCTGAGAGACCACAGAAAGCAAGAGTAGAATATTGCATTGATGCCTTTGTAACCGGGACAAAATCACCCTGTACAAATACATCTGCCACTTACAGTCCAAGACAAGCACTTAATTAATTGAGTTTATAGTTTTGTTTTCTTTTGTCATTACTTCTCTTAACCTAATGTTCACTTTCCACGGCCCTAAAAGAGGGACAGGTAAAGACCAGGTGAAAAATAAACTTCCAGAAGCAATATTTGCAGAGCTGTTTCTGGTAAACAGTCAAACTCACCAGGCTCTTATATCATCATTTATTTGCACCTGTCTTTGAGCCTGAGTTTTGTGCTGCCATAAGCAATTCTTAATTTCTGTCAATAACCTTTCATTTCAAGCATGGCCAGTTTGCATTATGAGTGTGAGAGCTGAGAATTATCCTCTTTTTGGAAGCTGGAAATTGAGGACTAAAACATAGGAGGATAATTTAAACTTTGGGCTAAACTCAACTATCACAAACCAAGTGGGGCCCAATCTTTAAATTGGATCAGTTTGAGTCACCTTACTAGAGAGAAGAGCTCTCAAGTCTAATGGGACTGATACTGGGAAAACTTACAAGGATGTACTTTATCCACCTGGAGTGGCTTTTGCTCTCCATTGAATTGTATATGTTGGATTTGTGCTGTCAATTACTTGTATAGAGAACTAGACCCCCCTGAGAAATGCCTATTAAATGCTTATTAAAACTGCAGGAACTACCCTGCTGCCTTCTGAGGAAAAACCATACCTGGCTTCCAAACTGCTACCACTGCAAATAAGATGCAAAATGCTCAGGAAATTTGGAAGAAAACATTAGTTCTGAATTGCTTGCAAGATGCTAGAAGAAACTCAGACTTGGCGGAGCAAAGAGGAATGGCCCAGAAATTGTATTCAGCTGGGTCTAGAGACAATGCTGCAAGAATTGGTTGAATGCCTCTGTGACCTAAGTAATGGGTATCACCTAGACTGAGTACAGCTTGGAACACAGTAGGTGTTCAACACATACTTTTTGAATGACTGAGGCTTAACTCTCTGATTGAACCAGACATTAATATGTTGCCCTTCAGAGCTCTGGCTGGAAAAAAGCTCAAAAATTATGATTCAACTTGGAGAATACGCCAATTACCACCAATTACAACCAAGAAGTAACAAGTGGTATAGTAGGAGAAGTGTCATTTGATTAAAAAAATGAGTCAATACTAACTTTCAATATGTTGTGGTCTGAATGTTTATATCACCCAAAATTCATATGTTGAAATCCGACCCTTCGGAGATGATGGTATTACTAAGTGGTGCCTTTGGGAGGTGATTAGGTCATGAAGGTAACACCCTCATGAATGGGATTAGTTCTCTTATAAAAGAGACTCCATAGAGCTCCCTAGTCCCTTCTACCATCTGAGGAGGCGATGAGAAGTCAACCAGCAGAAGAGGGACCTCTTCCAACCATGCAGCCACCATGGTCTCAGCCTTCCAGCCTCAAGAACTGTGAGCAAAAATTTCTTCTATCAGCCACCAAGTCTGTAGTATTTTTTTACGGCAGCCTGAATGAAGTAAGACAAAATAACAAGAAAAAGACGTGATAAAGCAAATGGAGGGCTTTTTGGTCTATTGTTTTCACCTTTCCAGTTCATGGTAAGCATGATACATTTATTACTCTCCTTTAAAAGAAAATACCAATTAAATGGAATGACATTACTTCCCATTCTTTGTGGTTCCAAATTAATCATTTTGCATGAGCGTCTTCTCAAAATCACATGCTGGTTTTCAGAAGAGAAAATGAAAAGTGACTAGAAACAGGTTCTCTCTTCCATTTGTTACTCAAATGAGTTTGGTTCAATGCTGTTTAGCATAAGTGGTAGGTTTAACCCGTGGGATCACGACTCTGCCAGGAACAGTTAAATGACTTCACATGGCAGCTAAATGGTGGCTCCTCTAGGATATGCCTAGCGTTGAGATGGGGGAAGGGGGAGGAGCTGAATTCTATGGAAACACTGTAGCATACTGTGCTCAGGGATTCCAAAAGTAATCCTGCCACAGTGTTTGGCAAATGTACACACTTCTTAACATTTAACCTAATGGTTTAATTAACAAATGATTGAAATTCTGTACACAAATATGTTCAGCACCTTCTATTTGGTAGAGTCAGTTTCTTCCAAACCAATAATGCCACACAGTCACAGACATTTATTATGGAGATTGTTCTCTCAAGGCCGGGGTAAATCATACAAGAACGTGGTCTACAGAGCAGCAGGGACAAGATCCACTATATCTGGAAAGTCAGGAGAGATAATATATAACCAAGGGATCTGAGGCAGTTTGAAAGAATGATGGAGGGTGACAGGAAGACCTGTGAAGAACCATGATCATAGCCCGGAGGACAACTGGGGAGAAATAGACAGCAGAAAACAGGCGATGCACTAAGAAGCTGGGAAAATGGAGACCAGGTGCCATGCAGAAGGAGGAATAAGCAGTACAAAGGGATTAGATCCAAGGCCAAGAATTCAGAACTCCATAAGGAACTGCAGTTTCCTTTTATGTATAGCCTCGTGCAAAGAGCAGATCAAGTAGCTCAAAGATGCTAACACATTAGAATCTGTATCAAAATTCTCTGTCATTCCACCAACTAGATGACTGTGGCATGTTTCGAAGTATGTTCAATTTGAGACATTGGGACCCTCAGATCTTAATTGTCTATCTTTATTACTGGGTCTGCTTAGAGTTTAAAATGAGTAGGATCTCTCATCAACAGAGCCTTACCATCTTATGTTTAAAGCTACTGCAATATTTTGATGGATGTAGCAGAGAGAGGTAAGAAATGCGCCCTCGGTTAACATAGCAGAAAGACAGCTCTGCATATCTTTTTGTTTTTAGTCTGTACTTTTTCACTATCTTCTAACGTATTTTAATATTTTCATTATGACACGTCATTTCATATCTGGGATGGGAGATCATGTTAAGATGTGTTAGTAAAGCCAAGTGAATTATTTTATTTGCTATTACTAAGACATTTTCACTATTGCATTTTTCTATATTAGGGAGCAATTTAAACACTATAAGAAAATATGAACTTCATAGGAAAGTGCAAGTAATAGACTTTTTGATAGGATACTTTATCATAAATAGCCCAATCTAAAAGAGCCAAATGCTCTTGCAGAGTTTCCTAAAGTTCACAGATCTAGGGCAATTGATTATTTCTTATTTTGGCTCATCGCCTTTACTTTTTCCTTAGAGATGAGGTAAAGGAAATAAGCAAGAGGCACAAGAATACTGTGGTTTTGATACCATTAAGGAAAGAATCATACTGAAGAAATCCAATAGGAATGCCTATTTCAGTAGGCTTGGGGTTGAGATAGGAGAAGGGCAAAACAAACAGAATTCACTCTGCACATAAGAAGTCAAGATGAGAGGCAGAGAGAGAAGAGGGCACTCTTCATACTTGAGTTGAACCAAAGAAAAGCTGGGAGAGAGGGGCAGTAGTCATGTCCCCATTATTCTTTTCTCAGAGTCAACATTTTTCCCTTTCTCAAGGCCAAACAGCGCTTGAGTTTCACGAATCATTCCTTTTATCTCCTTGTTCTTCCTTCACCTTTAACACCAGCCATGCTTTCCAAAATCCCCTCAAAATTAATTTTGTAAATATCAATCCCAGAGCTAATCCAGATATGGAAAAGCAATTAAGAGGTGTCTTGTATTTAACTAATGTGTGGTGAGGAAATTACAATGGTACTGAAAAATTAGAGAAAAGATATTATTAACCCTAGTCATTGTATCCTGTGAAATATTTAGGAAGGGGCTGTAGAACCAGCTTCCAGATACCAAAGAGTCACTTTATTATCACTTTTGTTTGCTCAAAAAACCTAGACAAAGGTGACTTTGTAACCACAAATATTTTTCTAGTCCTTTATTCCTCCAGTTTCAAATCTTCTTACGTGGTATCCTTGCTGACCAGTTCAGGAAATACAGAACAAGAGCTTGACACGCTCAGCTTCTCGGATTTCTTTGGAATCAACTTGTCAGGACTGGCCGTGGTTGAGCTGCTCTCACCTGCCCAAACACCAACTTACATAAACTAATGGCATTTGAAACAAAAGGAATTTCAACCGTGAGTGTTAAATAAGCCCCCAAAATGGCAGAGACCCGTCTATGGTTGCTCAGTCTCCTCAAATACTGAAATGTTGTTCTAAGCCTTTAGTTTGACTTTCAATGTACATACCTGAGTGTCAGGGGTGGGGAAGAGTAGGGTGGGGACGAGGGGAAACTTGACTCCTTGAAACAGGTACTCGCCTAATGCTGTGTTCTTATATTCACCCCTCTTGCTCAGCCTGGCGGTATACATGAAAAAAAAATTAAAATGCCAGAACTTCTTTTGCTATCAGGTACTCCAGAGGAAATGTAAATTAGTGTCTGTCATAAAGTTACGGAGAATGAATTAAAGTCATTAATGCTAACACATTCTTTAGAAAATGTAACACTTTTTCCAAAGCGGAAACTCAATCAATATAATGCAATAAATCAAACATGATTCAGGATGGAAAGCGACCAGTTTCTGGTTG
Source organism: Equus quagga (assembly GCF_021613505.1). Lineage (NCBI taxonomy): Eukaryota > Metazoa > Chordata > Mammalia > Perissodactyla > Equidae > Equus > Equus quagga. The sequence continues at coordinate 35,570,807 of NC_060268.1, forward strand.
ACTTTGAAGGGATTTGAGACAAGGCAGAAGAACAGGTTACTGTTTAACACATTTCTCACTAAAAATAGATAAAATGCCTAATTTCAGGCTCAGAACAGAATGTGTTTTGATGCAATTTCCTTGAAAATTTCTTTCTTGTGCCCCTCTGGATGTATACTCAATGTGAATTAACTACCACTGGTTGCTTAGCTTATATTTTAGCCACAGCAAAAGATGAAACCTGTCCCCTTTGTCTTTTTACTGGAAAAGGGAAGGTAGTGTCTGTGTCGATAGCATGGTGTATGGCCCTGGAATCAATGTGACATGCAGAAAGTTTTTCTGCAAAACATGGTTACATAGAAGCATTATGTCTTATGTAATCGCATCTCTGAGGTCTGCAATAACATTTGCTCAGGTTCTTTTGTTTTTGTTAACGTTTTCATTTCAGTGTTACTGATAATTTTCTATTATCTCTGCCTTCTTTGTATTTCCCTTTCAGATAGTCTCGTTGAATGAACTGAAGAATAAAACTATATAATATAGTCTTATTATAAGCAGAAGAAAATGAAGATGATCTGACGAGATAAATCACTGAAGGTTAATAGCTTTTTTAAAATCAATCTTCCTTCAAAGGAAAAGGCTAAACGGCTTAGTGGATGAAACGCCAGCCTCTCACCTCTGAGACCATAGTTCAAGTCTCAACTGTGAAGCCTTCAGCAACATGTGTACTGGGCAGAGATCAGTCTCTAGTGGACAAAAATCTGCACTGCATGAGTTGGAGGCTGCCGCAGTAATCACCCCACGCACTGCCGACCCCTGTCAGCGGGACTGACGTGTTTCCACTCCACCTTGTCCCTTTGGAAATGGTCCAGGTGGGAGCTAACATCACTGTCAGGAAGCTGTGAGAGTGTTTTCAGAGCAGCCTTCTCAAAAAGTACTGGCGGTGTGAAGTCACTAGAGGTTGCTGCTTCACGATTCTGACCCCTTAGCTGACACCCAAAGAACCTGATCTTCACTCCTATAAACTGGATGACACCTTTTCCTGTCAATTAACAAAGTAGGACAAACAGAACTGATCACTTGGCTATTTCAGACTAACTAAGGACTCACTTACCAGAGGGTGGTTACCCACGTGGGAGCCAAACTTCAATAATTAAATTCAAATGCATCCAGATAAAATAGGGAAGCATAAACACACAGGTGTATGTACTCATCTATAAACATGTATATTCCTACAAGTGTGTGCAGTCATGTGTTGACAGATAGAAGTTGGACTGTCCATTTATCTACATGGGCAGTCCTCCATTGCTGGCTATTTAAAGGGCTTCTTTGTGTTCACTCCTTAGTAACATGTCTTCAGCTTCCATCCTTGAATAGCATAGTGCACTGCATTTTAAACCTCCAAAAGGGACATCCAAACTGTTTACAGAACACACACGTGGCACAAATAGCTGTTATTTAAGGAGATTGCAGTCAGCTTGATTTTATGGGCAAACATGTGTGTATTGAATAATCCTACTGTAGTGTCTAACTAAAATCAGCATTTTGTTTCACAGTTTTATGGTGAGATATGTTTTCTTTGCACCTTTTACGCATTGTGCAATAACCCACTTGAAAGTGGAAGCAATGTCTAATTTGAAACTATTTGAACAGGGGATGGTATTTGCATACAATGAAATGTGTAAGAAAAGTTTAAGAGTAGAATCATATTAAAATGTGGATGCATCCATGACATTTCCATATTCTTCCAAAATGATTTATTAATGATTGTTGTTTACTGCTAATTCAAACCACCTGCAAATCTCTTTGTTATGATTAAAGCAAGCTTTTTTCCCCCAGGCTGATAGATGGCTCTGTAATTTCAGAGGAAATATGCTAAAGGTCATGAGTTAATACATCCTCTGGTACTTTCTCTTCCCATCCTTGCTTTCCCAAATGGGAGGAAAACTGTGTTGTATTATTTCCATGTCTTTGTAATGTCCATTCAAAATGAAATTAGAGAGTGCATTAAAAAGAGAGTATCTGTATGTACACACGGCAAAATCCACACGTATTCTGTATAGTCTATTACTAAAATTATACAATTGCCTTTTGAGATTTCATACAAAAAATCTTTCCTTAATAATCTATGAATATCACTGTCTGAATCAAGTATTATTATCCCTTTTAAAATTAAACTATCCACAAAACATGCATTTACTTTCTGCTATACAAAATGCTAATAATGCTTTTAGAATGGTCTTTAAAAAGTCTAATTATATCATTTAAAAACTGAGAGACCAAAGGGCAAGCTAAATTCTCCTAACATAAATCAGACTTTTTTTATTTCAATGACTTTAAAAACCTCAAATGCAGTAATTTTAATAGCAATGAAAGAATGAATAAGTCATAACTCCGCCTGATCACATAACTGTCTATAACTGTTATTAAATGCTCCAAAATAAGTGAACTCATTATGTTTCTGCACTGCTTTTAGCTAATCTAAGATTCTGCTCACTTAATCATGCAGAAAAGGCTTCGGTGCAGTTTTAGACCCTCAGCAAGGTCACTTCAATGCCTTTTTTCTGTTCTATACTGATCATTTAAGAACAGCACTTTGACCTGAAACTGATGCTGTCTCATATAAGCTGGAATGTTTAACCCCCACAGAGCTGAATTTTAGACATACATTTGCACAGCCTATTGTCATATTTGCTGCAAACTGGAGCCAGGTTCGCTTTTCAACAAAGAAGGAAATGCCAATCAGAATTTGTGAATGCCATGTGCCCAGGGAAGTTCCCTCTCGCGATACCTACAGACAGAATTTGTGATTTTTAAAACACACCATCCTCCTGTGAACACTTTATTAAGTTCTAAGTGGCTTGAAAGGTGTGATAAGGATTTGTTACCATGTGTTTTTGTCAGACCATACATAAACTTGATGTGGATAAGTTATCTAGCAAAGCAATTCTTTCCAATGTAGGGTAAGGTTTTCCATGCAGTTAGGGAGGACCTAAGAGAAAGCACATAATACTGACCTGGTCAGGTTCTGGTTCTTTGCCAATGAAACAAATGCCAGTTGAAAACTTGAATAATATTGCTTCATACCTGTTAAGTCACAAATATGAAAATAAGTATTACAGGAAGGGTCCTAACAGCTGCTCTGGAATCTGGAGAGATGTTTCTCATTGTGAAACAAAAAAAGAATCTGCATGTGAAGAAAACCCAAGTGGACCAGTGTTAAGAGCAGATGAGAAGAAAAAGACAACAGCTGAAAAGCAAAATGGATGCTAGAAAAGGCATGTACGGTAGGAGGTTAAAAAGAGAGAGAGAGAAGGAGGAGGAGGAGGAATAAAAAAAGCAGAGGAGAAGGAAGAACAAGAAGCAGAAAAAGGGGAAAGCCAAAGGGAGACTATGAAGATCCAAATAAGAGTTTTTTTAAAAGAATGATTCAACTCTGGAAAACAGGCAAATCAAAGGGAATTTTGGTATCTTGTGGGATCTCCCAGGAGGTCCCTTTTTAGGGAAGATTACCCTTTGAATCTTGTACTTAAGGCACCATGCTGGACTGGATGGCTTCTCAGGAGCCACTCCCTACAACCTGGCTTCCAGAGACACAGTCTTCAGGACAGTAAAGTCCCACTGGCCAAAGATGTAGTGCCGGACTCAGCTCACATCCCCAATCCTGACAATTTTGAATGATCACTTCTCAGACCAGAAAACCAGGAACTGAATTCCAATCCTGAACCTTACTCATGGCGTATTTAATATTTTTTTCTGTCTCTTTTTGAAGAGTGTACACCATGGCAACAGCAATGCTAAGCAGAAATGCACATGGAATAAGTATTGAGACGCAGCAAGTATGGTATGATTAGTTTCCTGCCTCTTCGAAAGCCAGGCGTATAAAACCTGTTAACAATGTCAGCTTTCTATTTTTGCTTAAGTATATGTATTCACTTGAGTTTGTATTAGTCCTTGGTCATGAGATCACAGTTTTGAACAAATCTAACTCTACACAGCACACATGTATTAAGCAACCACCGTGAGTAAGTAACGCACTGTGCAAGATTCCAGGAGGGAAAATAGCAACAGGAATAAGAGTGTCCCTGCTCTTAGAGGATATAGAATGTGCCAGAAGCTAGAGCACTCCTCTAGGAGGCAGAACACCAGTGTTCTTTTGGTGGTTCATGTTCTGACACGAACTGGTGTACTGCAAGTCAATTCTGGCACTAAGCACCTGGACTTAGCACAGACCTTATAAGTTAAGGGCTCAGTCCTCCATAAAACTGCTTCACTTAAGACACCAGCCACATTTCAGGGGTCCTTAGGCCATCAGCACTCTGAACAACTGGCCACAAATTCAAGGGTTCCCATGACCCCCTCAGATTGCATAATTCACTAGAATGACTCACAGAACCCAAGAAAGTGCTATACTTATGATTACAGTTTTGCTATTAAGAATACAGATCAAGACCACCCAAATGAAGAGACAAACAGGGTGAGGTCTGGGAGGGTCCTGAATGTAGAGCTACCATGTCCTTTCACCCATGTCACCCACCTGGCACACTGACATGTTCACCAACCAGGAAGCTCCACTGAGCTTTGGTATCCAGAGTTTTTATTGGGGTTTCATTATGTAGGAACAATTGATTGAATCATTGGCCATAGGATTGAATTCAATCTCCATTCACCTCCCCTCCTCAGAGGGTGGGAGATCCAACTGATATAAAGTGGCTCAAAGCTCCAACCCTCTAACTGTATGGTTGGTATTTCCAGCATGACCAGCCTCCATTCCAAAGTTATCCAGGGACCCACAAGGAGTCACTTCACTAGCATAAACGATCAGGTGTGCCAAGGGGCTCATCAATAGCAGATATTCCTTTTACTCAGGATATTCTGAGATTTAGAGTCTCCTTCCTAGGAACCAGCGACAAAGGCCAGTCAAAATCTTTATTATACAACAACTTATTTGTTTATTCATTAATGAATTATATAGCACCTACTTGGCAAGCAGTCATAGTAGTCAATTAAGGGAAATGTCTAAATGTGTTTGGTGTGACCTGCGCTAAGAACTCATAGCCCATTTGGGAAGATAATTCGTCTTCAGAGCTGCTTTGTTGCCCTCTGTACATCCCGTTCTTACCCTCTCCTACCCCGTGCTCTCATGTTGTCTCCTCAACTGCAATGTCCCTAGTCTCTGTTTCCTTGGTTTATCCTTACTGATCTACTTGCTCCTTGAAATTGACTTTCGTCAAGTATTTATTTAAAACCTAAAAGGTAAAAAGATATTGCATCTATACATCAAAGTTTTTCTTTCCTGAAGACCATACTCTCTGGGAGTCGCTAAAAAGCCAGTGGCTAAGCTGAGACAGTGGCACAATATTAACAGGTGATATTCACTTGATGGAGTCAGTGCCAAACTCATTATGCCTTCTAAGATCTTCAACACTTTAAATCAGGGCTTCTCAAAGTTCTGTGGAACCTGGGTAGCTCGATGAGATGTTTCTTGAACAAAGGGCTTTCCTGTGATCAAAAGCTTTGGAAAATATAGCATGCCCATTTGTCCCCGTAAGATAAGTATTTCACAGTCCTACAGGAGGAGGCATATTTAACTGTTCAACACAGTGTTTCCCAAATGATTGTCCTCTCACGAAATACTTACATAATGTTTTTGGAAAGCCTGCTTTAATTGAAAAGAATTTGACCCTCTCTGTCAGGTCCCTGAAAGAAGTATATTTGGAAGTAAATATTCTAGATTAAACCACTTATAAAATAATAAAGCAAAATAGAAATATAAGGAATTATTCTTATTATTCCTTGAAAGGAAGATCCAAGTATGATGAACTAGTGATTAAACTACTGTCCAGTAAGAATCAGCTTGATGTACCTATAGGATAATCCTATGCACGAAGCATTATTATTAGGACTTACTACTATTACTACTATAAATAAGTCTTTTTATAAGCTGTAAAATGTCCGCAGTTAGCAGGAAAACATAGTTGAGGAGAGAAATAGTATAGTTACATAATTGTCCCCGCCCTGTATTTGGTCCTTTCCGTGTCTTCAAATACATCCTCTATTAGCATCTGATTAAAACCGTAGCTGGGGATGTGTCAGCTGTGTCTGCTTAGTTCCACTGGAAACACAGCCAAGCCTCAGACATAGTCCTTGCCCTCAAGGAGCTCATAGTATAGGGAAGAAAAAGAGACCCATATATAGACGGTGTCCACACAGGATGAGAAGAGAAGCTTTAAGATAAGAACAAAGAAGAGAAGGGAGGGGACAGTAACAGTCCACATAAAGAAATCTGCATAAACAAAGTCCCAGAGGGGAAGAACTATTGGACCGATGCAGGAAACTGCCTTGAAGGCACTGGTAGTCAACAAGGGAGAGAGCCAAGCCTGGAGATGTGACCGGGTGCCACTTCACGACGAAGCTTACATGTCATGCTGAAGAGCTGCTTCTCTGTTCTCCAGGGCTGGATCTCCAAATGCCTGTGCAATGATCCTTTGGAGATTAGGAAGAGAAGAGAATTTCTGATTGTATTTAGTTTTATTTTGTGCTTTGAAAATTTATGTTTATCTGTTTTCTAAAGCACTTAACACATTAGCACTTTGTAAATGCGTATTATTTACAAATAAAAATACATATACATAGGGGAATTTTTGAACTTTTTCTTTACTGATAAAACAGATTGAAGACCATTTTCTAGACAATATGGAGCTTATGAAGAGTTTTAAATATGGGAGTTAACTCACACATGAAGTTTTAAATATGGACGTTTGATTCACATTTTCAATAGATTAAAATTTATTTTATGGATTCACTGGAATCCTTCTCATCCACTATTCATTACAAAACAAAAGTTAGTATAAAGGGGTTCTGTACTCAGCTTCTACCCGCTTTGTATGCATCCTCAATACCATCAATGGAATGAACTTTCCAAATGCAGACCTTAGCATGTAATCCCGTTGTTTAAATCCCTCAATAGATCCCCATTGCCTCTAGGAGGAATTTCAAATTCCCTAGAAGAAAGTGTCATGCTGTCTCTTATCTCTGAGCCTGTGCCCTTACCACACCTTAGGCATAGACACAGTTAGGTCCTATTCTCTATGCCTTTAGCCCTTGCCTGGCCCCAAGCATGGGTTGAGCTCCTGCAAGGAGATAAGACGAGCAATAATGATCAGGTCTTTAGTGCCACTCCCCACTATCTCCACCATCCACAACCTCCAGCTCCCACTCTCTCAGAGGCAGAGGGAGCCCACAGCCCAGGGGAGAAGAGACAGTGACTGAAAGATTTTGAAGATTTGAGTGAGGACATTCATACCTCCCTCCAAAGAATGTTCAGACGCTTACTGGGCTTCTGAACTGGGCTGGCTTGCCTGGCCAGCAGTGGCAGAAGCAGGCCTTCTTGTGTTTTGGAAAAACAGCCATCTGCTCAGGTCTGGTTCAGGTAGCTAATCTATTTGTCAGGGCTCATTCCCAGTTTACTGTCACTGACATCTTCTCTTAAGATCAAGTGATGAACTTTCGGATGCCCAGCTGCTTGGGTATTTGGGCCTAACTGTTGGGGCTGAGCTGTCAGAAGTCTGATCAGGCCAAGCAAGAGGGCTTACGTGGGCCTCTTAGGTTTCGACTAAATAGTGGTAGGCCTTAACAGATAGTTTTTACTTTGGCAGCTCTCCCCATTTCCATCTTAATGACTTACAAAGGTGAGCTTATATTTATTTTTTGTATATTCTAACTCCAGTGTCTTTTTTGAATTATTAAATGATCCATAATTTGACACTTAATTCATGCACATAAACAATATTTCCACAGTCCAGCTGAGCAAGCCCTGGAGTGTGCTCACGGTTTCCTTTATACTGAGAGAGTTCTCAGAGTGGGTGAGGATTCTCTGTAGAAACCGTTCTCCTATACAGGCAGGAATTCCCAGTAGGAAAATCCCTGCAGCTCCTTCGAGACTACACAGAGGTCCCCCTGTGCCCTTCGGGACGGCATTCCTTAACAGCACCCCCTATGGTCCTTCAGCTGCCGTGTAGCACCCCCCCAGGCCTGAGCCTTCTCTCCCCTACTACCTACTCTCCACTGGTTCACATATCTCCCTCCCGTGATGGACTAAAGGCTCTCAGAACTAAGGGTCCACCTCATCTGTCAGAGAGTGGGTGCTCCGGGAATGATGGGACATTGAGAAGTTGGCCCAGTCTAAAGATGTCAATGGTTGCTGACAAAAAAATGAAATGTTCTCCATTATTCGGCAGTTCTCCGACATACACCCCTAAGGCCATAGGACAGGTGAGATACATCCAGTGATTCTAAAACAGGTAAAAGGGTGAAAATCACTGGGTATGTTTTTTCCCCAAACTATATTCCAACCACCTCCCTCACCAACCCCCCTCCCATGTAAATCCAGACACGTGCTTGGAAAGGTTCAGAGGGACTAAACTACCAAAGGATCAGAACCTAACTGGCTGACAAGTGTTCAGGAAGCATCTTTTTTTTAAAATACTTCCTGTAGCTGTATGTAGGCCTCCCCAGAATGGACCTAAGTAAGTGGGTTATCTGAGGCCAGACCACTGGTCACGGAGTCATATCCATCCATGTTTTAGATCAGTGGCTCTCAGAGTGTGGTCCCTGAAACAGCGGCATCAGCATCACTGGGAAATTGTTAAAACTAGAAATATAAACCCTCAAGCTTCATCTCAGACCTGCTCAACCGGAAACTCCGGGGAGCGGTCCCAGCAATCAGTGTTTCGACACCCCCTCTCTCCCGGTGATCCTGATGCACAAGAACGCCTACATTCTGGAGATACGATCTCCCTGGCCTGTGTTCAGCCACGTGAAAGAACCACTTCTCAAGTTTGATTCTTCCTGCGAATCGTTTCACTAAAACACATTGCCCATTTTCCATGGTATGTTTGCTTTAATCGAATACTACAGGTGCATGAATGAAAAGTGCAAATGAGTTACACCGAAGAGTAAACCTAAAAAAAGGAAATGACCAAAATTGAGACCATCTGCCCTGCTGCCGCCCCCACAGGATAAACGCACAGGCTGTTGTTAGCAAGACAGGTTTGCTCACACCACAACACCAGGCAAGGTATCCAAACAGTACCACTGTGTATTCAAACACAGAAGCTTCCCACGACTAAAGATACAAATGATATAAACTTACATGGTAAGTGATACATTTTCAAAACATATGTTGAGCTTAAAATAATTGATCTTGGTAAAAAAATATTAAGATGCTTACAGAAAGGATTCAACGATAGGATGATATTAATACCATCTGTGCAGTAGCCGTCATAAATGAATCAGCAATGCATATTTTTTAATTTTTTTAAAATCCTATAATGGATGCTCCTGAACAGCACTGTAATTTCCATGAAAATGCTCTTGAAATTTACTATCATATTTTAAACACATTAATTCACTATAGTTTCGCCTATGTTTCCCCCTCCTTTTTCCTGGAAGGTAGTAAAACCACAAATCATGTATTTCTGATAAGTTTCATCTCTTTAAAGAGCGTTCTTCAGACGTATATGTTTTTCTAAATATATTACTGTTACTGATACATTTCACTATTTTGCTCAACATTGTACTAAACATTGTTTATCTTTAAAATGACACACACAAAACGTTGCTATTCCCTGAAGCATTTTGAGCCCAAATCATTTCACAGATCGAATGCATTCAACTCTCGGCTCATTGCTCGAATTTCCTGTGTCTATTGAGAATTACTACCAGCCTTTGTGGTTTTGCTCCTACAAAACTGTTAAAAGAATAAGGGATGGTAAAGGACTTAATTTTTTTCTCTGTGAACAATTCTAGAACCTTGGAGAGCAGGCACTAAGCAGGGACAAACATCGTGAACAGAGAATTTAAATGAATGTTAAAGTAAAGATATGTGAAAAATAGGTGGAATTAATCTATGCGCTTAGAAGCCGAGGTCACAGCACCCTTGGCAGAGGGCTAGGTAGTGCCTGGAAGGGAACAACAGTGGGCTTCCTGGATGCCGGTATCCTTCTTTTTCTTGATCTGGGTGATGGTCGCACAGTTTTGTACAGTTGGTGAAAATCAGCACCATGCCTTATGCACTTTTCTAAAATATGATACTTCAATAAGACTTCAATTTTCAATAAAATTAGTGATACTTTAGTAAAAGTTTAAAATAATAAAGGCACAGGCCTGCGTAGCTTAGCCTCTGCTAAATTATGTGCTTCCAAGGAATATCCACAACAAAGCATCTGGCCAGAGGTAAGGCATGGGGTCACAACTTAAAAAATAAATAAATATTAGGAAATAAACTAGTAAACCTAGGCTGAGGCAATTACATAATTCCTCCTTTAGCAAAAGCTCCCTGGGTATTCCCTCCGCGCCTGGCTTTATTCTGGGTGCTGTGAGGACAGAGGAGCAAGTCCCCGCCTTTGGTAGCTTATGTTCCCCTGGGGGAGGCCAGGCACCAGGCGATCCTCAGGTAAAACATAAATCCATGCTATGACATGAGGGAGAGACAAGTGCTGGGAAGAAGGAAAGGCAGGGTGAGAGAGCAGAGTGATGCGGTACGGTCAGGATGATCAGATAAGGCTACAAGGCCTCATGAGAGGAGGCCATCAGGCCTGAATGAAGAGAGGGAGCAAGCTGTGCATAGATCTGCGGGGAAACTATTTGGGCACAGGGAAACAAATGCAAAGGCTCGAGTGTTTCTCAAGTTGCTAGAACTTTCCTGAAGGCCAGAATGGCTAAAGCAAAGTGGACTGGGTAAGTGGCAGTTGATGAGCAGCCAAACCAAACAGCCAGTGGACAGCATCATAAAGAGCTTGGATTTTATTCTGAGTGTGCTGGGAAGCCATTGGAGAATTTTGAGCAGGAGAGTAGCATGATGTAATTAGAAGACAGAGGTTTCGCTTCTGCTCCCGGGCTGCAATGATATATAATTAAGGTTTACAATCTATCTCATCGTGCTTTATAAAACCATGTAGCTTGATCTGATTGGCTTCTTACCATCGACTATTTTTAGTTAGCTGGCTGAAAGAGCAGAAGGTTTTTTGAGTCCTGAGTTCAAATGTCAATTCCTCTGCCAATTCCTAAATTTTTAACCTTGGGCAAGAAATGCCGGGGGGGGGGGGGGGGGGGGGGGGGGGGGGGGGAGCGCAGGGATGCCGGGAAAAAAAAAAGGGGGGGAGTTGTTTTTTTTTTAAAGAAAAAAAAAAAAAACAGAGAAA